>NC_143518.1:21295749-21615749 GCF_031878675.1 Megascapheus bottae
TACACAGCAAGGAGAAAAGGTTAAAGAGTTTAAACTAACAAAAGTTCCCAAGTAACCCAAACAGGAAAGGAAACGAACAAGCAAAAAATACAAACTCAAGGTCAGCAGTACATTTGAACCATAAGAGAATGGGACTACTGAGTAAAGCCATTGATTTTTGAGAGTTAATTTTATTCCCTGCTACTTTGCCAAAGTTCTGAATCAGCTCAGGTAACTTGGAGTGGAGGCTATAGGATTCTTTAATCATGTCATCTGCAAAGAGGGAAAGTTTCACTTCTTTCCCTATTTGGATCCCCTTTATGTTTGCTTCTTGCCTTATTACTCTGGCTAGGAATTCTAATACTGTATTAAAGAGGAGTGGAGAGAGTGGGCATCCTTGTCTCGTACCTGATCTTAGAGGAAATGGCCTTAGCTTTTTGCCATTAAGTATAATACAAGCTGTAGGTTTGTCATATATAGCCTGTATTATACTGGGGAATGTTGCATGGATTCTTAGTTTTCCTGGAGCTTTCAGCATAAAGGGATGTTGTATCATTTCAAGTGCTTTTTCTTTTCTTTTCTTTTTTTTTTTTTGCCAGTCCTGGGCTTGAGCTCAGGGCCTGAGCACTGTCCTTGGATTTTTAAGGCTAGAGCTCTACCACTTGAGCCTCAGCACCACTTCTGGCTTTTTTCTATATATGTGGTACCGAGGAATCGAACCTGGGTCTTCATGCATGCTAGGCAAGCACTTTAACCACTAGGCCAAACTCCCAGCCCTCAAGTGCTTTTTCTGCATCTGTTGAGGTAATCATGTGATTCTTGTCCTTGTTCTTGATAGGAATTATATTAATTGACTTACATATTTTGAACCAGCTTTGCATCCTTGTGATGAATACTTTTGATCATAGTATATACATTTTTTGATGAATTGTTGAAGACAATTGGCCAGTATTTTATTGAGAAATTTTGCATCAATGTTTATCAAAGAAATGAGTTCTCTTTCTTTGATCACTCTCTGTCCGGTTTTCTGATGAGGGTAATGCTGGCTTCATAGAATGAGTTTAGCAAAGAGCCTTCTCTTTCAATTTCATTGAAGAGTTTGAGGAGTATTGGTGTGAGCCCTGCTTTGAAGGCCTTATAGAATTCAGCTGTAAATCCATCAAGTCCTGGGCTTTTCATGGATGGGAGGTCTCTTGTTGCCATCTCTATTTCATTTCTTGAAATAGGTCTGTTTAGTTGGTTCAGGTTTTCTTGGTTCAGTACAGGTATGTTAATATTGGCTAGAAATTGATCCATCTCTTCTAGATTCTCAAATTTGTTGGCATAAAGGTTTAAAAAATATTCCCTTATGATGCTCTGGATCTTGGCAATAGGAGATACACTAAGTCTTCTTGGCACAGGTCAAAACTTTCTTAATGAAGACTCAGAAGCACAACAAATTAAAGAAAGTTTGGACAAATGGGACTGCATTAAACTGCAGAGCTTCTGTTTGGCAAAGAACATAGCTAGCAAGTTAAATAGAAAGCCCACACTGTGGGAAAAGATCTTCACTAACCATACAACAGAGAAGGGCCTCATATCTAAAATTTGCCTACAGCTAAAAAAATTGAATCTCTCAAAAACAAATCTTCAAAGAAACAACTCTCCCTTTAGTATGTAGGCTAAAGACTTAAAGAGAGACTTCTCTGAAGAGGAAATAAGAATGGCCTATAGACACATGAAGAAATGCTCAACATCTCTGGCCATAAAAGAAATGCATATAAAAACAACTTTGAGATTCTACCTCACTCCAGTTAGAATGGCCATTATCAAAAAATCTAATAACAGCAGATGCTGGCAGGGATGTGGCCAGGAGGGATCACTACTACACTGTTGGTGGCACTATGGAAAGCAGTGTGGTGATTCCTTAAAAGACTAAACACAGAGCTCCCCTATGACCCAGCAATGCCACTCCTTGGCATTTACACATCCAGAAACAAGGGCATACTAAAGCTACTAGCACAACGATGTTCATTGCAGCATTATTTACCATAGCTAAGAAATGAAACCCAGATGCTCCTCAGTAGTTAAATGGATCAAGAAGATGTGCGCGCGCGCTCTCTCTCTCTCTCTCTCTTTCTCTCTCTCTCTCTCTCTCTCTCTCTCTCTCTCTCTCTCTCTCTCCACACACACACACACACACACACACACACACATACACACACACACACACAATGGAATTCTATGCTTCCATCAGAAAGAATGCCATTGCCCCATTTGTAAGGAAATAGAAAGACTTGGGAAAAAAATCATATTAAGTGAAGCCAGTCCCAAAGGATCACAGGTACATAAGGTCATATAGGATGAGACTAAATGAAATGAACTCTAGGATATGGAAAGAAGAGGTTTATCTTGTATTATTGTTGTTCTTAATGTACTATGTTATTTCTCTTTTTTTGCCTTTATGGTTAATTTCATGTTGTTACTGTATCTGACTTTGTTACCTGGTATACTGTATATAAGTTTGTTTGTTTATTTGAAATAGGGAAGGAAGGGGGGAAAAGAAGATGATTGGGAAGGGTTGGGGGAGGGCAAGGGGGACAAAAACGTGAGAAAGTGTATCAATATGCGAGAAGTAATGCATTTACTACCTGACAAATGTAACTGTAACCCCTCTATACATTATCACAACAATAAATTAAAAAAAAAAAAAAGAATCTTGAAGACTTCCCTGTCCTTGCCTGCTTCTAACTGAGATCCTCAGATGTCAGCATTCTTAGCAGCTAGGTATACAGACATGAGCCACAGCACCCAGCCTGAAATGTTCTGCTGGGTTTAATTCTTCATGCTTTTTAAAATGATTTTTATTTTCACTCTAATTTTAAAGTAATGATACTGTGTTGCAGTTATAGAACCCTCTAGTAATATCCAGAGGCCCGACACCAGTTGCTCTTTCTGACGCTAGTTAATGATTCTGTAAAATGAGGATTATCATAGTACCCATTTTTCATCTTATTTGGAGTATATGAATACATGCACCCAAGTGTCTTAGGACAGTATTTTGCACAAAGTAAATCATTGAATTGGTACATCGCATAGGGAATCTATAAAGAAGAGACCAAGGGCCGATGTTAGGAGCTAGAATTATAGGTAATTCTCACTGCAAATACAAATTATTCTGCTTGTACAAAAGCAATTGAATGATAAGGGAATGCTAATGCTATTTGATTTGTGTTTGAAACTGTAGTAGCAAATGTCACAAATCTAAGTCAAGTTGCCTTATTATTTTGAGGTCAATTATATTTCAAAAAAAAGTAACCATTTTACAAATTACATATTACAAATTTTATGGTGCAAGGAGTGAAGTGTTAGGAAAATGAAGAAGAAAGGATGGAAACAGGCTAGACTCGATCTTCCACTGGAGAGGACTGTTTATTGCAGAATAGGGAGAGACAACAACCTTCCTACAGGATCAGAGAGTGTGTGAGGAGTTGGAGTTGGGGTCCAATTTATATAGGTCGTAACAAGGAAACAAAGGAGTAGTTCTTCAGGGGCTAGAAGCAGGTACTTTCCATTAAGTCTAGAGTAGAATGTCTGGCTTGGAGTGTTGGGGACTTTCAGCCAGCCTAAGTTGGAATGAGCTGCCTGCCATCAGGCATGGGGCGAGCATGTTCTGGCTGGTATTCTACTTGACCTGGGGAAAATAAGGTGAGGGTCAGTCCTTCATGTATAGATTATTTTGTTATACTTAAATCATTTTTGGTGATTTATATAAGATTTTATCTCAATGCTGATATATACATTGAGAAATTTAGGGGACTACTTTAAATTACAACAAATGAGATGTGCACTGTACCCATACCACCTCCAATAAAATTTAGACTTTGTTATATTTTGTGGCTTGATAACATAGAGCCTATCAGAATTTTATTCTACTTACACAGGCAGCCATCTGGACCTTCTCTCATCAAGACCAGACTAGTATACAACCAATGATTGATGGGTTCTAGAATTGATTAGTTGTTCTGTGAGACAAATGAAGTGTTTTGGCAGAAAATACTAGAGATCCCTGTTTGTAGTCAGACAAAGCCTGTAGAATTTTAAAGAGATGCTTTCTTTGACTTAAAAAGTTTCATTTTTTTAAACAGTAATAGGTTTTAGAAACAATTTTAAAATATCCTCTCACTAGTTGCTCTGATAAAAATATAAGCTAGAATGAAAATAGCCTAAAAGTCTGTTATGTACACTTAAATGGTCCTCTAAAATTTTCCTAAAGAGATATGATTGGATACAGAGCATTTATAGTTTTATTGTTTATCAAAGTGACATAAATTATTTATTCAAAGTTTTACAGTATTAGTAACCTATTTTTAACAAATGGGTTTACAGCCTAAGGAGCTTCATACATATGTGGTAAACATATTTTTTGTCTTAAAATTGAATATTTGGATTTTTATGTTTTTAACATCTAAGTCATTCTATGATACCAATGTCCCAAAGATATTACTGCCCTTAGAATTAAGGACTTCCCTCATCTGTTTGGTTAGTGGTAGTATATTCTTTTCCTATTTCACTGTTGCCTCTGATCAACAATGTTAACACTTATGTGAGAGGTGATAAGCTGGGTGACATGAGTCTTGTTACATTCTGGTTATTCTTTAAAGACTACAGAAGTATGTACAGGCAAGTGGGCAACTCCCCCTCAAGGACCTGACTGCTCAGAATGAACTTGAGTTATGGATTTATTCAGCCTGTAAAACCTCAGCTGGCATAAATAATTGAGAAAGCAAAGGTTTGTCTGTGGTGCATACCTCTGGGACTCATGCCTCCTTTCCCCCTCTCTACCTCCCTTTCTTATGAAAATGATCCCAGTTGCACTCCTAGATAATAACACACCAAGCAATTAAAAGCCATGGGTGGCTGGAGAGAGGAGAAAAGGCTTAGTTAATGAGCTTTTCCTCTTCCAGTACCCATGAGAGCCTCAGGAATGACAAGGCGATTAAAGCTAAGAGATAATTATAGATTATGTGAAAATAGGTCCCTTGGGACAAGCAGGTCTTGACATAAACAGTAAGTGTTGTAAGTGTCTCCTGGCTCTCATATTCACCCTTTTCTAATGTGCTTCATTTAGCTCCTCTGTGCTCAGTATCATGATGCCACCAACCAAGCATATAAGCAAATCACCTGTTTGTAGATCAACCATCTTTTCTGAACCAAAGATAATTCATCAACTAAAGCTCTTACTTGTTTTTCTCTCCTTTCTTATTTCTTCTTCTTCTTCTTCTTCTTCTTCTTCTTCTTCTTCTTCTTCTTCTTCTTCTTCTTCTTTTCTTTTTCCACTTTATTTTTATTTCACTTTATTTTTTTGGTGCTGGTCCTGAGGCTTGGACTCAAGGCCTGCGTGCTGCCGTGAGCTTTTGCACTCACTCAAGGCTAGTACTCTGCACTTAAGCCATAGTTCTACTTCTGGATTTTTTGGTGTTTAATTGGAGATAAGAAACGGAAGGGCTTTTCTTGCCTGGGCTGGCTTTGAACTACAATCCTGAGATCTCCATCTCCTGAGTAGCTAGGATTACAGATGTGAGCCACTAGTGGGTACCTGGTCTCACTTTATTCTCTTTTACCTCTTCGAATCTTTCTTCACTCCTATATCTTTTTTTTTTTTTTTAACCAGTGCTGGGTTTGAGTTCAGGGCCTGAGCACTGTCCTTGGACTTTCTCTACCACTTGAGCCTCAGCACTGCTTCTGGCTTTTTTCTATGTATATGGTACCGAGGAATCAAACCCCGGTCTTCATGCATGCTAGGCAAACACTCTACCACTAGGCCAAGCACCCTGCCCCATCTTCTCTCCTATATCTTTGTCTGATTGTATCTGTGAAAGGCTAGTCATTTAGATTACAAAATTTGTTATGTGCCTGTATGTGTGCACTTTTGATAAAGGTAGTTATGAGGTTATTATATCTAATGTAATAAAGACATATTTTACAAATAGCATGAACAAGGACTCATCACCATCTCATTGAATGCGAGTTTTCTTCTTACCCTTTTGTTCACACTGCTCAAACCACATTGCTTATTTTTATTTCTTGGTTTAAATAATGGTTGTTAAATTAACTTACGACAGCGTTAGTTCCAAATAGAAGATATGATTCCTGCTTGTAATATATGCTGAAAAATCAAAATAATGACAGCTGTCATGTATTAATTGTGTATTATGTGCTGTAATCATACTATATGAGTTGTTTCAGTTAATATTCAGACTAGCCCTATGAAATACAGATCTTATTAATATTTCTGTTTATACACGAGGACCTGAAATTTGAAAAATTTGAAAATCACATGGTTAAGTAACTCTGCTTTTAATCACTACGCATACTGGCTTCTAAAATATTTGTAGAATCATTGTCATTTCCAGTTAATAAAATTGAATTTGATGATTGTTTTCATATTAATATACAGAGTATCTTCAGTTTAAAATTTTAAATTAAGTCCTTTTCCATTTGGTGTCCCTAAAAGTATGCTTCACTGGTAAAATTAGAGTCTAGTCTTTCATTTATCACTATACTGATGATTATATTTGCTTTTGATTATTTTATTAATTTTAGACCTACCTTAATGTTGAGAATGTTATTCAGTTCTGTAGAGAAACCATTTAACAAAACAGATCTATAAGATTTTTCTTGTAGCTACTGACTTTCCAGGGCACTGATCAGAATCCAACTACATTTTATCTTAAAGCTTTTAAAGTATCAAAAAACTTCAGTTAACTATATTTAAAGTTAAGCAGAATTGAAGGGTTAAAATTAGTGAAAATTTTTTCACTTCTTTTGGGGGGATAGGTCCAGTTTTCATTTAGATTTGTACCATACAAGTAAGTAAACATTGCTGCTTATCTAACAAATACTCATAGATTATTTTGCTTTATGTAGAAACTTGCCAGGGTGGGGGGTATTTTTTTCTTCATTCTTTCTTTCTTTCTTTTTTTTTTTTTTGACCATTCCTGGGGTTTAAACTCAGGGGCCTGGGTACTGTCCTTGAGCTTTCTCAAGGCTAGGGCACTACCATTTGAGCCACAATACCATTTCCGGCTTTTTCTATGTATGTAGTACTGAGGAATCGAACCCCGGTCTTCATGCATGCTAGGCCAAACTCCCAGCCACTTTTTCTTCTTTTTTTTATTGGTTGTGGGGCTTGAACTCTGGGCCTGGGCTTTGTCCCTGAGTTCTTCAGCTCAAGATTAGCACTCTATTATTAGAGCCACATCGCCACTTCTGGTTTTCTAGTGGTTAATTGGAGATAAAAGTCTCACAGACTTTAGTGGCTGGACTGCCTTTGAACCTCAATCCTCAGATCTCAGCGTCTTCAGTAGCTATGATTACAGGTGTGAGCCACCAGCACCTGCCTGGTAGGGTATTTTTTTTTTTAAATAATGAACCCCTACCTTTTTCTAGATGTCTTATTGTGTATTATATACCTATCGTTTAATCCTCCCAAACTGTATACTTCTTGACACTCTTCTTTTGGCTAAATTTTGTCTCCCAGGAGAGAACTGGCCAATCTCCTTAGCATGAGGTCTGGAACTGCTTTTCAGTAACCAAGTATCTTTATAAACTCATGGTTAATTAACTTTTCCAATATAATTACCCTTAGTTAGCACAGAATTTCCAAATCTTCTGTCACAGAGCATTTTAAGACTTTTTTGGGGGGCCAGGGGACCATGGGGCTTGAACTCTGGCCTGGGCGCTGTCCCTGAGTTCTTCAGCTCAAGGTTACCACCCTACCCTTGAGCCATAGCCCAACTTCCTGTTTTCTAGTGATCAGTTGTAGATAAGTCTCTCAGCTTTGTATTGCCCGGTTTTGTATTGCCTGGGCTGGCTTTGAACCTTGATCCTCAGATCTCAGTCTAAGTACCTAGGATTACAGGTGAGAGCCACACGCCTGGCTCATTTAAGACTTTTTAAGAATAACACATCACTTCTGTATAACACCTTTAATAATAACAATAAAATTATATTGAAAAAATAATAAAGCATCAGACACCCAAGTACTTTATAAGTGCTTTGGTCTGAATGCCAGATTTCCTAAACATAGCCACTATCCAGTATTTGCCACTTCCAGGTCTTTGCCTCTTGGTCTTAAAACAAGATATTTCAGGGGCCAGGAGTTTGGCCTAGGGGTTAAAGTGCTCGCCTAGCATGCATGAAGACCCGGGTTCGATTCCTCGGTACCACATACATAGAAAAAAAGCCAGAAGTGGTGCTGAGGCTCAAGTGGTAGAGCTCTAGCCTTGAGAAAGTCCAAGGACAGTGCTCAGGCCCTGAACTCAAGCCCAGGACTGGCAAAAAAAAAAAAAAAAAAAAAGATATTTCAGAAAGAAAATACTGTTTGTAAAAATGTTTCCCAAGGATCATAGTATAAACTCTTTGTAGCCTTTGGTAAGATAAAGGTTCAAA
Source organism: Megascapheus bottae (assembly GCF_031878675.1). NCBI lineage: Eukaryota > Metazoa > Chordata > Mammalia > Rodentia > Geomyidae > Megascapheus > Megascapheus bottae. The sequence goes on from NC_143518.1 coordinate 21,304,162, forward strand.
AACAGAGATATACGGACCAGGAGTGTGGCCTAGTCGTAGAGTGTCTGCCTAACATGCATAAAGCCCTAGGTTCAATTCCTCAGTACCAAATACACAGGAAAAGCCAGAAGTGGTGCTGTGGCTCAAGGGTAGAGTGCTAGCCTTGAGCATAGAAAGGCCCAAGGAACAGTGTTCAGGCCCTGAGTTCAAGCCCTAGGAGTGGTTGACATAGAGTCTCATGAGTATGGAGTCCTGGCTAGCCTCCAACCATGATCTCACAAGCTCTGCTTAGTTAAGATGATAGATTTCAGTATTACTCCTTTGGCCTTTTAAAATTGGCTATTTGTTCTTCTGCTGTTGAATAGGATGAGATCCTTATCTACTTTGGATACTGTTATACTTTGTCAGATACACATTTTGTAACTATCCTTGTTTGATTAGGCCACTTCTTGGATTTGGTCTCTACTATACAGAATATTAGGTTAGAAAAGTGGCCTTCATAAAACCTTTTTGTAGTCACTAAGAATTTTACAACACTATGTTCTATCTTACATTTTAAATAACATCCAAAAGTTTTCATTCAATAGTTAAATAAGTGTAAATGATTTAACTTTCAGCATTTTATAACAATTCAGTTTTTAAGCAAACATCAATCTTTTAAAAGATAGCTAAGGAATACAAATAATATATTGATAATTTTTTAAATCATGTTACTATTCAGAGAAACTCCGCTGGCAAAAAGTAAAAGTTTAAATATGTTTCAAATCTTGATTTTTACCTTTTGTCTTGTATGCAAGTTTGTCTGATTTGAGGAGGGAAAGAGAAGCACAGAAACAATAGGACAAAGAGTAAACAAATTCAGCAGTGATACTTATTCACCAAACCCTATGTTGGAAATGAACTGTACAACTTGGAGGTGAGGTAGGAGGAAGGGAAAAACTGGGAGAAAGTGAGAGAGAGGATGCTACTATTCAAAAAGAAGTGTACTTAATAGCTGACTTATGTTACTAACAACTCTGTATACAATCACCTTTACAATAAAAATTAATTTAAAAAAATTTTTTGCCAGTCCTGGGGCTTTAACTCAGGGCCTGAGCACTGTCCTTGGGCTTTCTCAAGGCTAGAGCCCTTCCACTTGAGCCACAGCACCACTTCTGGCTGTTTCTGTGTCTGTGGAACTGAGGAATCGAACCCGGGTCTTCATGCATGCTAGGCAAGCACTCTACCACTAGGCTAAGCTCCCAGCCCCTATAATTTCATTTTTAAGTAATATATTTTTATAGTCTTATCATATCACAATTCTGTACAACGAAAATGTTATAAATTGAAGTTTTACTGTTTTGTTTTTTGTGACCCCCAAAGTACTGTTTTTGGTGGTTCTAAAGTTTTGAACGCAAGATCTCAAACTTGCTAAGCAAACCCAAAAGTTTTAAGCTTTTTGTTCTTGTTTGAACTTTTATAAGAATTTCTATATAATTTATCACAACTATATATATTAGAAGTTTTGTTAATTATTAATTATAAGAAAATGTTACTGCAAGTATGTTTCTAAATAAGATGGGTGAAGCTTTGAAAAATATAGAACCTGTACATCACACATACTTGACAAGCACTCTACCAGTGAGCTGCATCCCCATGCCAAATACTGTTTTTGACTAGAATAAGCAGAGTTCAGCATCAAATCTATTTTGGTTTTGATGGTCATTTGCTAAATATTAGTAAAGCCTTTTGATTGCACTTCTTAGATATATAATGTGTGTACTATTGTGAACCAAGAGTTTTTGAGAATGGAGAATGTGGAAAAGGGAAATGGTGATAAAATATTTACCCTAAGAGTCTCTTTATGTATGTCAGTTTAGCAAAGAATGTGTTTATTTAGCAGTTATGATCCTAAAAATTGTTCATTTAAAATTATCCATATCTGCATATCCCTTAAAAGTCTTTGTGTATACCAGCCCTGTATTGAGCAAATAATTCCCTTTGCCTGATCTTTACATATTGACTTAGTCTCTCTGGGTTTTAATTTGGTCAGCAAATACCCACTGTGTAATGAAATACAATGTTTTACATCAGTTTTTAGTTGCTTGATAAATACATGAGTCGAATTTAAACCTTTTGTTGAATGTACCTGTTAACTAGATTTCTGAGCTAGTCAGGTAAAAGTAATAGTCAAATGAACTTTGTGCAGCTTGCCAAGAAACATAATTGAAATATTCTTTTAATGGGAAAATGTGGTCTATATAGAAAATGGCTTATATAGCGGTTTTAGAAATGAGCAAGGCTGTGTTCCTCTTTTGGCTTCATGAAAGAAAGCTGTGTCTTCTGCCTTCTTTCATTATGATAAAATTAACGTGAACAAACAGCTTTAAAGAAAGATTTGCAGCAGTTTCAGTTGGTGGCCAGCTTATACCATTGCTGTGGGCCTGTGGTGAAGTAGAATATCACAACTGCAGGAGTATGTGGCAGAGAAAGTTATTTACCTCTTGATAGCTAGGAAGCAGAGACAGGAAAGAGAGAAGGGTCTAGGCAACATCTAGCCTTCAGAAACATGCTCCAGTGATGGAGTTACTCCAAACTACATCCCGTCTCTGAATAACCTATTCAACTTGAATTTGAACTCAGCATTGGATATTCTGTTAATGATATTAGCATCCCATAGTCCAGTAACCTTTCAGTCCCACTGCTAACTAGAACAAAGACTTTGACATATGAACCTTTTGAGACCAGTACTTAATAACATTCTGCTCTGCCCTTCCCCAAAAGTTTATGCCCATCTGATAATTCAAAATGCATTTAGTTTATTGCCAAGAGTCTGCAAAGTCTTAGCAGTTCTGGTATATCTTAAATATCCAAGTTTAAAGTGTCTTCTTATAACTCAAAGCGAACAGTTGTGAAACCCTATAAAAAATAAAAATATAGGCCGGGAGTGTGGCCTAGTGGTAGAGTGCTGGCCTAGCCATGCAGAAAGCCCTGGGTTTGATTCCTGGATACCACATACATAGGAAAAGCCAGAAGTGGTACTGTGGCTCAAGGGGTAGAGCACTAACCTTGAGCAAAAAGTGTCCAAGCTGTGCCCAGGTCCTGAGTTCAAGCCCCAGGACTGGCAAAAATAGAAATAAAAGCCAATTTATGGGGGGCCAGGGGTTTGGCCTACTGGTGTAGAGTGCTTGTCTAGCATGCACCAAGACTAGGGTTTGCTTCCTTGATACCACATATATAGGGGGGAAAAAGCTGGAAGTGGTGCTGAGGCTCAAGTGGTAGAGCTCTAGCTTTGAGAAAGCCTAAGGACAGTGCTCAGACTCTGAGTTCAAGCCCAGGACTGGCAAAACAAACAAACACCCCAAAACCAAAAAAAAAAAACCAAACCCAATTTATGGCTTCAGTGGCAGAGCCTTAAGTGAAAGTGGACAGTACCTAGGCCTTGTCCAAAAGAACAGAAGAGAAATAGCTTACTTGTAGAAGCAAAGAAGACATCACTTTTAATTTGAAGAAGCCCTGTTTTACAGATGTGAAATTCTGTTTCCCTGTTATTCCCTCTGATTCACTCTGTAAATACATGAAAGGCTGAGGCAAAAATCCAGGAAAAGAAGTCTTATTTTTAAAATCAAGGCTCCATCTAATACTACTTTAGGCACCATCAAAAACTCTGTCAGAGTACATTTAGATTTTCAGTGTGGAATAATGGGACCAATTTCCATAAACAGGTTACCATAACAGACAGAATGATGGTTGTTTTAGGCCACAACAAAAAACACTGCATCAATTGTTTTGAACTTGATTAGGAAAACAGTTGGAAAATTTAAAAATTAGTTTGGCTAGAAAAAGTCATGAATAAAGTTGAGTCTAAGAACGGTGGCTGCTAAAGAGAGGAGAATGTTAAAAGGGGTGACACTGATAAGATGCATTGTATTCATAAACTGCTTTGTTAAATGACAAATCCTTTGTACAACTACTTAAAGATAGTAATAAAAAATGAATAAGAACAAATAGCTAGGGGCTGGGAATGTGGCCTAGTGGCATGAAACCATGAGTTTGATTCTTGTACCACATACAACAGAAAAAAAGCCGGAAGTGGTGCTGTGACGTAAGTAGTAGAGTGTTAGCCTTGAGAAAGTTCAACAGCAGTGCCTAGGACCTGAGTTCAAGCTATGGGACCAACACACACACACACATACACACACGCGCACATGTTTTGTGTCAGACAATAGGAAAGGTGTCTTGAGGGTATATCAGTAATTGGCCAGTTCTTATCCACTGCAGACTAAGCCTTTCATTTGAGAGGAGTTCCTGCTTACATAGGACCACCTAGTTACAAATCCTGTCCTGTGGTCAGCCATACAGGCACTCAAAGTCTGCTACATCCATGACCAAGGGGTCCCAGCTCTATTTTTGCTGGTAGGAGAGCTAGGCATCACTGTCCTTGAACAGTGCTATACCATTTGAGCCACAGCATTACTTCCAGCTATTTCTGTGTATGTGGCACCAAGAAATTGAAACCAGGGCTTTGTGTATGCTAGACAAGCACTCTACCAGTAGGCCACACTCCTTACCCCTCTCTTCTGTTCTTTTACAGTCTTTTCTGAAAGATAGATCTTTTCTTACACTAACTACATGTAAAGTTTATTATACCAGTTATACTGTTTGTGTGTTGTAGGCAATATTTCTTTGCCTTATATCTGTTATTAGATTCTTGCACGTTGCTTTGTACCTAGCAGGTACTCAGAAAAAAAAAATAATAAAACTACTGAATACTTAAACCTCAGATGACAGATGTCAAAATAATGTATTTTAAGATAATGAATTATGACTAAAAATAACTTTTTATACCACATCTCTTGTTGACTTTTAAAGTAAACTCTGGTGGGCAGTTGTTTTGCTTTTTTTTTTTTTTTTTTTTTTGAATGGTTGCTCTGATCTTCCAGTTTAGATGAACACTGGTAATCTTAACTACTCAGTAGGCTAAGATCTGAGGATCATGGTTTGAATCACTACAATCTGCCTGGAAAGAAAAATCTATGAGCCTGCAATTAATCAGGGGGAAAAAAAAAGGCAGATGTGGGGCTAGGAAGGTTGCTTAGTGGTAGAGTGCTTGCCTAGCATGCATGTAGCCCTGGGTTCAGTTCCTCAGTGCCACACAAACAGAAAAGGCCAGAAGTGGAAGTGTGGCTCAAGTGATAGTGTGCTATCCTTGAGCAAAATAAGCTCAGAGATGATGCCTAGCACCTGAATTGAAGCCCCAGGACTAACAAAGAAAAAAAAAAAGCCAAAAGTGGTGTGGCTCAAGTGGTAGAGTGACATCTTTGACTGAAAAAGCAATTGCAAGAGCTCCAGCCCCTGAGTTCAGCAGGAGCTCAGTATGGTACCCCCACCCGCCCCGTAAAAAAATACATGCATGCATGTATATGTGTATGTGTATGTATGTATATGTGTGTATGCATGTACATGTGTATACATACATATGTGTCTGTATATATAGTTTAAGGTATTTGTAGTGGCTCAAGCCTGTATAATAATCCGGGCTACTTGGGAAGGAAGAGATCCGGGATCGTGGTTTCAAATTAGCACTGTCATAAAAGCTTATAACCAGTAGGCCACACTCCCAGCCCCAAAATACTGTTATTCTTTGGAATCACTGATCCTTTTGAAAATCTGGTTGAAGATATTCCTGCCTTTTCCCCCCAAACGGGGGAAAATGTACATTCATCAAAAGATAATTCTGAAAACTATTTTAGACAGTTCATGGACTTCATGTTAAGAGCATCTGTATTTAATCTCTTCTGGCCAATAAGGTGAAGTTGAATTAAAGATTAAGTAAATGTGGAAGTGGTGCTGTGGCTCAAGTGATAGAGCACTATCCTTGAGCTGAAGAACTTAAGGGACAATGCCCAGGCCCAGAGTTCAATCCTTCCCCCCCCCCCCGGAAAAAAAAAGATTAAGTAAATGAGTACATGCAATGTACTTCAGATAGTGTTGGATACATAATATGCTTCTCAGTTTTTGTTCCCAATCCTTAATTCTACTGCCTCATAAAATATTTCCAAATCATAGTACTTTCTTTAATCTTTTCTTGAAGAAAAATTATTTTTATGTATGTCTTTAAAAATTGAGTAACAGTTTATTCTGTTAGCCTGTAAGACAAGTTGAAAGCTACATCTTGATCTTGGTACCCTTCTATAGACATAGTAATAAATAAAGTACCACAAACCACCCTCTTATTGTGATACTGTGATAATTGAAAAACCCTCAGGTTTTTCTGACTCATCAGAGGAAATTTAAGTAATTGGAGTAAAGGTATGAGAAATCCTATACTATTGATTGAGTATACTAGTGTGACTTGTTAAAGCAGAGGAAGTTTTCCTCTGTATTTATAATCATAGTTACTAAATCAGACATTGGGTATAATCTATTACAAGTCTATAATTATAGCTGCTAAGATGTTGGATATTATATCTAGTACAAATCCCTTCATGCATTTAGATTTTGTTAAAAAAATTGTTTTGTCTTGTGAGACTAATGTTTGCTTTTTACTCTAATTAGGGAAGAAGATAAAAACATATTTGATTACTGCAGGGAAAACAACATTGACCATATAACAAAAGCCATCAAGTCAAAAAATGTGGAAGTGAATATAAGAGATGAAGAGGTATGAAATCATGGTCTAAAATTTTGATTTCTGATGAATGCTATATCCTTGTAGGTTATAAAAACACATTCATTTCTGGGCTGGGAGTTTGGCCGAGTGGTAGAGTGCTTGCCTAGCATGCTCGAAGACCTGGGTTTGATTCCTTGGTATCACATAACATAGAAAAAGCTGGAAGTGATGCTGTGGTTCAAGTGATAGAGCTCTAGCCTTAAGAAAGCCCAAGGACAGTATTCAGGCCCTCAGGTCAATCCCCAGGACTAGCAAAAACAAAACATGAGTTTCTTTTGTCTTGTGCTTTGTTTGTTGTTCCACCCCAATCCCTTAATTAAAGTGGTATGTGTTTGAACTGTAACCCAAAATACAATATGGTTAAGACATTAGAATATCTGTGTAAGATAATGTCACCCATTGAGATAATTCATGTACCCTTGTCAACTCATTTCTGTATGTATTGTAAAATTAACGAGCTAAAACTTGACCACAGTGAAATAAAGGCATGTTTATTTTGGGAGTAGTACTAGAATTTGAACTCAGGGCCTCCTTTTTGCTAAGCAGATCCTCTACTAAGCCATGCATCCAGTGGTTTTTTTTGCACTGATTCTTTTGAAATATAGTCTCACTTTTTTACCTGTACTTGAATCTGCACTCGAATCCATTGAGGTTTTTCTATCTCAAAGACAGGCATATACTATCATACCAAGCTTCTTAAATAATATACATCTCTTCTTCTCTTGCCTGGCTTTGCTTATTTCTAGATCACATATCCTTATCTTGTGTTTATTTCTTTCTTTTTTTTTTTTTTTGTCAGTCCTGGGCTTGAGCTCAGGGCTTGAGCACTGTCCTTGGACTTTCTCAAGGCTAGAGCTCTACCACTTGAGCCTCAGCACCGCTTCTGGCTTTTTGCTATGTATGTGGGGTACCGAGGAATCTTACCTGGGTCTTCGTGCATGCTAGGCAAGCACTCTACCACTCGGCCAAACTCCCAGCCCTTCTTGTATTTATTTCTTTAGTTTGATGGAGTATCTCTTCTAGTAGCTTCCTTTTTCACTGTTTATTTCCTTGTTTGGGAGGGACCATTTCCCCTAGTAGCTTTGTGAAAATGATAAACATTTTGAGATCTTGTTGAAAAGGCTTTCTGGTATGGTACATACCATAATATTCACTAAATGTTTGATTAATTAAACAATGAGTTAAAAGAGTGTAGTGTAATGGTAAAGTCTTAGCACAGTTACTTCCTAAGTGACCTTTATCAAGTTTATTCTGTGCCTCAGTTTCTTAAGATGTTGATCAAGGTAATAATAGTACTTCAGAACCATTTTGAAGATAAATGAGTTAGTATATATTAATTATACATGAATTATACATGCATGATAAACATTGTTAAATTTCAGCTTCTTTGATTATCCTTTAAAATATTTTATTATCTTTAAGTAGTTGTACAAAGAAGTTGCTATTTAATGAAGCTGTTTATGATTATTGATATGAGTGAAAGAATAATAATATATTGAAGAAGCCACTTTTCATGCTGTGGTTTTTTTCCACTGGCAGGTATCATCATAGGGGTACTATGTGAACCTAATCATATTGATATATCTGACTTTTAAATGACAAAAGCTTTACAAAGTAAGCATGTTTTACATGTGAGAGAGCACTTTTACTTACTACCCTATTATTTTCACAATAATCTAAAGTAGATAGTATTCTCATTTTATAGATAAGAATTAAGATTCAGATATGTACATCAACTTTCTCAAACACATATATATTTTTGCCAAGTAGAAGTCAGTTCTGGTAGAGTATTTTTGCCAATAGATTTAAGAAGAAAAAGGCAAGACCAAAGAAGGAGAATTAGCAGGTTTCATATGCTTATATTATGCTCTAATTCACAACTTTTCTTTCATAAACATATCGAAAAATTCAAATCACATGCAACCTCCACAAAGCTCCTCCGATAGTAGTAGTAAGGATGTAATAAGTACCTAGAACACAAATAACTTACAGTAAATAACACCATTTTTTGTAGAAATAAAAGGAGCACTTACAAAATTTATTGTTTCTAGCATTAAGCACTTCAATGTAGTAGTACTGCTTCCTAGCTCTTCCACTTTGTTGCCCATGCAGCTACTCTTACCCACAGCCTGCCAGAACATTGTGTTTCCATGAACAGATGAAGTACTTACACATTCATAGACTGAGACGCAAAGAATTCAGTTGGGTTCTCTTTTTGCTCCAAGCAGATTTCTGCCCTCTCAGCCATGACAACTTGGGCTAGGCTTTGAATACTGATGGCAGGTCCTTTTATTATTAATCAGGAATTTGTATGAATCAAGAACATAAGGGAAATGGGACTTTAAAATTAGAATCAAACTTTACATCCTAAATAAAATAAATTATACTGCTCCATGACATTTAAAGCTCTAACAAATAAAAATTCGATAAGTCTTGATGATACACTAAAAATATATAGCCAAAAAATTGTTTCTTGTTAAATATTTTTAGTCTTTTATGAGTAAAATGGCATTTCCTTTTATAAGTTAGGTAACAGTTTTGAGAAGACATTCAGTTCTTTGTGTTTATCTGTTATTCAAAGTTGAGATATTCCATACTGATTGCATATAGTTTTTGGAGATAATGTTTTTATTTATTGTGTTTCTCCAGAAAATGAAGTTTTACTTTGCTCTTCTGTGACTAAAGTTATATTTATTACACATAAAACTGGCTATAAGCCAATGGAATTCTATGCTGCTGTCAGAAAGAACAACATTGCCCCATTTGTAAGGAAATGGAAAGACTTAGAAAAAAATCATATTAAGTGAAGTGAGCCAGACTCAAAGGAACATAGGCTCAATGGTTTCCCTCATTTGTCATAATCAGTAGAAACCTTGGGCTCTCCTAGCAGAGATTTACAATAGAACAAAACCTAGATACATAAGGCCATATAGTATGACGCTAAATGTAAGAACCTCTAGGATATAGAAATAAAAGCCATGTAATGAGTGATTGTTGTCTTTAATGTACTATATTATCTCTCATCTCTTTTGCTGTCCCTCGGTTATCTCATATTGTTACAGTATTTTACCTTGTTATCTGATATATTTTATATATGTTTATTTGGTTATTTGAAATAGGATAGGGAAGGGGGGAAAACAAGATGAGGGGTGGGGGTTGGAGGAGGGAAATGGGGACCAAGAAATAATGCACCTTCTATCTGGTGAATATAATATAACCCTTCTATTAATTGCAATAAAAAATATATGAAAAAATGGCTGAGCACATAAAGAAATTCAATTATAGTCAGAAAACAATAAGAATGCATAATGCACAATAATTTCTTATACTAAATTATAAATGTATAATTCAGAAATGATCTTTCATGAAATACAGATATGTATACCTAAATGTTTATAACATGAAAATAATGAAAATGCCTTTAAATAACATATTTATTATCTAATAAATAGCACATTTATTACACATAAATATAGTTGTTGTGAACATTTTTAGTCATTGAAGTTGTATTTGCTGATAATGAAGTCTGTAATTCTTCTCTTTTTATTCTAGTACTCTTATACTACATATGTGATCTACCACCTTATTTTTCATAAGAGCAAAAAGTTTTATAGTTATACCTACTATTCGGAAAGTTATGTCAGATGATTAAAGGTACATAGCAATGTGATGTTATATGTAAATTACATCTTTTGTTATGCTTTTTAACCACTTGCCTATGCTTAAAAGTTTGTGGTATACAATATGAAAAGTAAAGGCAAAGATCTAATGCCTTTTTAATGTTGGTTCAGTTTTTATTCTATCACATGTATTTGCAATTTATTCCCCTCCCAAAAAAATCCACATCTTTTTCATTTCTTCCTTTTTTTTTTTTTTAAAGAATTGTGACTTAAACTCGGGGCTTTACACTTGGCTAGGCAGGTGCTCTACCACTTGTCATTCTCTTTGATTATTTTAGTTATTTTTCTGTAGAAAACAGATTCTTAAGTACCTACAAATTAAAAATAGTAAAATATAATTATTGAATGCAGTCCCCTACCAAAGTATTCATACACAGTTAATTGGTTTTCTGTGAACACACTCCTTTCATTGATCTGCTGCTTAGTTAGCATTGTTCATTTCTGAATTTTTTTGTTTTGCCTTGTTTGTGCCAGTCTCTGTTCAGGGCCTGGACACTTTCCCTGATCTTTTTTACTAGATGCTAGTGCTTTACCACTTGAGTTACAGTCCTGCTTTCAGGTTTTTTTAATGCTTAATTGGAGTTGAGAGTGTCAGAATCTCACAGACTTACTTCCCTGGCTGGCTTCAAACTGCAATTCTCAGATCTCAGCCTCTTGAGTAGCTAGAATTTCCAGTGTGAGCCACCAGTACCTACCTCATTTCTATCCTTTTAAAGCAATAATTGTCATTTAACTGTTTTCTATATGTATACTAATTCATATATTTTGAAGGAGGTTGTTTTCATCTTAATCTTTTTGTTGTTGTTGCCAGTCCTGGGCCTTGGACTCAGGGCCTAACCATTGTCCTTGGGCTTTCCAAGGCTAGAGCTCTACCACTTGAGCCATAGCACCATTTCTGGCTTTTTCTGTGTATATGTGGTGCCAAGGAATCGAACTCGGGTCTTTGTGCATGCTAGGCAAGCACTCTACCACTAGGCCAAACTCCCGGCCCCTTCTCATGTCTAAATATAATTTACATACTTTGGATTTGAGGAACTGTTCGCAAACTGATGAAACTAACAGTATTAAACTAGCAGAGAAGCAAGAGATTCATGAGTCAGGGACTTCAGTATATGAACGCTAAAACATATGCTTTCATTGAAGATTTGAGAAACAAAGAAGAAAATAAAAAATCAATTTTAAATATTAAATAACTTTCTACACTAGAAAAGTATGTGGTATTTTGCTTAAGGTAAAGACATTAATTTGAAGGTTTTGTTTGCTCACTACTTACTTAGAATTACATTACAAATTGTCTAATTATCCTTATGTGTATTGATGCAAATGAGACCATTTAAAAGTAACTGACCATTTTTACATTGAAAAAAATCTATACTCATACTTTACATCAGAAATTCATGCTTAACATAAACACATAGTAAAATATGGAAATAGTTCAAGTCTTAACACCTTGGCAACTCTTTGTTTTTTAAACTATAGATTTATAAATTTAATCATTTTACTATTTAAGTGTGCAATTCAGTGGCAGTAAGAATATTAGGGCTGTTAGGCAACCTTTACCATCATCCATCATCTATCTTCAGAAGGTTTTCAGCTTCTCCAAATGTAACTCGGTATATATTTAACATTACCTTTTTCTTTTTCAATACTCCCTGGTGCCTTGGTGAATCTGGCTACCCTACATACTTTATATAATTGGATTTATGTTATATTTGCTTTTTTTTTTCCTGGTCCTGGGGCTTGACCTCAAGGCCTGGACACTGCTTCTAAGCCTTTTCTTTCAAGACTAAAACTCTACCACTTAAGTCACAGATCTACTTCTAGCTTTTTGATTGTTAATTAGATGTAAGCATCTCACAGCCTTTCCTGCCAAAATTGTTAATTGGATAAGAATCTTACAGACTTTCTTATCCAGGCTGGCTTTGAACCAGGATCCTCAGATCTCAACCTCCTCAGTAGCTTACAGGCATGAGCATCAGTGCCCATCTGTATGTGTCTTTTTGACTTACTTATTTCACTTAAAGTCTTCAAGTTTAATTACATACAAGCCTATGTCATAATTTTCTTCCCTTTCACAGTTAATACCCGCTGTGTTTACACATTTTGCTTGTACAAATATCTATTGGCAAAGACTTGGTTTGCTTTTACCTTTTGATTTCAAATAATGATTCTATCAACATGAGTATACGTATTTTGGTTTGATTTTCAACAATCGATTGTGAAAAATGTTAAACATATGTTTTACATTCTCACCATATACTCTGTCACTGACATTTTACTGTTTTTCTGTCCATTTTTGTTTTGTGGTTGATGCCTTTTAGAGTACGTCAGCTCTAAGTGAAAACAAGATTACAACAGAACACTTCTAGAGACTTCGATATGCATATAATTAATTATAACTCAGGATTCTTTTAGTGTCTTATTTAAAATTACATATACGTGGGTGGGGAATATGGCTTAGTGGTAGAGTGCTTGCCTAGTATACATGAAGCCCTGGATTTGATTCCTCAGTACCACATAAACAGAAAAAGGCAGAAGTGGTGCTTGGTTCAAGTGATAGAGTGCTAGCCTTGAGCAAAAGAAGCTCAGGGACATTGGGGCCAGGAGTTTGGCCTAGTGGTAGAGTGCTTGCCTAGTGTACACGAAGACCTGGGTTCAATTCCTCGGTTCCAGATACATAGAAAAAAGCAAGGATTGGTGCTGAGATTCAAAGTGGTAGAGCTCTAGCCTTGAGAAAGTCCAAGGACAGTGCCTCATGCCCTGAACTCAAGCCCAGGACTGACACACAGACACACACAAAAAAAGTTACGTGTGTGTGTGTGTGTGTGTGTGTGTGTGTGCACGCGTGTGTGTATAACATACAAATTTTAAACCCATCCAATTAATTTTGATAAAGGCATATACCTATGTAAACACACTCCTGACAAGATATAAACCATTGCTATAACCCCACAAAGTTATCTCATATTCCTCCCAAAACAGCCTTTTCACCTAATTTCAAAACAACAACAACACAAAAAAAAAAAAATTAAACAACTTGGAAGCCAGGATCCGGTCATCTTTGGCTCACACCTGTAATCCTAATTACTCAGGAAACTGAGGTCTAGACAATACAGTTTCAAGCCAGCCTGAGCAGAAAAGTCCACAAGACTTCATCTCTGAACTAATCAGCAAAAGTCCAGGCTGGAGGTCAGGCGTAGTGGCTCACACCTGTAATCCTAGCTACTCAGGAGGCCGAGATCTGAGGATCACAGTTCAAAGCCAGCCCAGGCACTAAAGTCTGTGAGACTTTTACCTCCAATTAACCACCAGAAAACTGGAAGTGGCGCTGTGGCACAAGAGGTAGGATGGTAGCCTTGTGCTGAAGAGCTCAGGGACAATGCCCAGGCTCAGAGTTCAAGTCCCAGGACCAACCAAAAAAAAAAGTCCAGGCTGAAGGCATGCCTCAAAATCAAAAACACCAGCCAAGCATGCAGTTAGAACAAATGGGAGGCCTTGAGTTCCAACCTTGGTACCTGAGGGAATGGGGGATAGAGAAAGGAACCATCTGTTGAAATTTACTTTACATTAGGTTAGTTGTCAATATGTATATAGATACTGTCCAAAGGCAGTTTTGTTCAGCATAATAATTTTCATATTTATCAGGATTGTTGTAGCTCAGTACCTCCACTTTCTTGCTAAGTAATAATATTCCATTATATTGAGTATACCACTGTTTATCCATTGCCTTATGGTGGATATCCTGATTTTGGTTTATCCCAGACCTCTTACTATTATTATTATTATTATTATTATTATTATTATTACCTAATATATGCATGATTAAGTAAGATCTCCCTTGTTTATTTCTTCATCGTTAAGTCACTGGCATTATGCTTTAGTAAATGCTTATGGAGAGATTTTTTTAACTGGTATACTTAAAAAGTTCTCAATTTTCTGAAAGCTTCACACATCCTTTCTTCTTACCCTAGATCTTAGCCAGTGAACGAAATCAAATAGTTACTGATTTCATTATTTTGTTTGTTTAATTTCAGCTCTGGGAATTGAACTCGGGACCCTCATGCATGCTAGGCAAGTGCTCAACCACTGATACATAACTCCAGCCCTGGTTTTCTTTTTTTAGTACTAGCAAATAAATTATCCTCAAGAAGTAGTTGCTTATATAAATATCTTAAGATATTAAACTATCTCCCAATCTTCTGCCTTTCTGAGTTTTACTATGAAGAGTGTAAATAGGAAGTGTTTTATGGTTTCTGGTAGTTTCTGGTAGGAAAGTTCTCACAGTGGCTTACTATCAGCAGCAGCTGCAAAAAAATTCAAGCTAGGGATAGGATACAGAAGAGAAGATGGACACATTATAGGTTATTGATAACTGAAGTCAGTCTTTTTCTTTTTTTTTTGCCAGTTCTGGGCTCGAACTCAGGGCCTGAGCACTGTCCTTGGACTTTCTCAAGGCTTAGCACTCTACCATTTGAGCCACAGCACCACTTCTGGCTTGTTTTTTTTTTCTGTGTATATGGTACTGAGGAATTGAGCCCAGGTCTTAATGCATGCTAGGCAAGCACTCTACCACTAGGCCAAACTCCCGGCCCCATGAAGTCAGTCTTTATTGTACTTGTAAATGGAAACTCAAGTTTTTGCTGAGGGAAATTTACTTCACTTATTTGTGATATTTATTAATTAGACTACCATATCATATATCTTTGATAAAATGGCAAAGTGAGGGCCTGGAGTTTAGCCTAGTGGTAGAGTGCTTGCCTAGCATGCACAAGGACCCGGGTTCAATTCCTTGGTACCACATACACAGAAAAAAGCCAGAAGTGGTGCTGTGGCTCAAGTGGTAGAGCTCTA
This sequence comes from Megascapheus bottae, assembly GCF_031878675.1. Classification (NCBI taxonomy): domain Eukaryota; kingdom Metazoa; phylum Chordata; class Mammalia; order Rodentia; family Geomyidae; genus Megascapheus; species Megascapheus bottae. The sequence continues at coordinate 21,319,324 of NC_143518.1, forward strand.
GCCTTGAGAAAGTCCAAGGACAGTGCTCAGGCCCTGAGTTCATGGCCCAGGACTGGCAAAAAAAAAAAAAAAATGGCAAAGTTAAAACTATCAGAAATTTAAACGTAACAACTTTGTCATTTTTATTTAGTATATATATATATGGGACATATGCTTTATATCTGATGTCAAAATCTCATACAAAACATCAAAATTCACTTTGTAATAGTCTTTTTATTGTGATACTGAGGAGCAAATCTAATTTTTTTAAAAAATTCAACATAGCTTAAAGACAAGTAGTAAGGATATCAAAAAAGCATTTAAAATATTAAAATCTACTCCCTGTTTTCTTGAAGGCATGAAAGTAATATCATTTAATAGGTTAGTTGCTACTATGCACTTTCAAAGCACTTTAGAGTCATTTGTCTGTCTGAGGTAGGACATAATTAATACTATTGGCTAATAGATGAGAGCTGCCCTACCCTGTTTCTGTATTTTAATGTATTTGAGTTCCAGAATTTATCTTGAACTTTCCAAATAGTGCTTTTCAGTGGCCTCACACCAGTACATACCATCTCCTAAGTACTTCTGGCATCTTTTTCCAGAAGGATTTTAAAAACCAGAAACAAGGATTATTATGTTTTATGGTAGCAATATAGATATATTTAACTTGGAAATTTTGTTAGGCATTATATAACTTACAGAAAATGATTATATATTCAATTACATATTCAATTAAAGTATTTCACAGATGGATAAAGTTTTAAGCAAATATAGCTTTACTGGTTTATATTTAATTCATTGTTTTTTTATACATAAAATTATTTAGTAATTGTATTATATTGGTCTAGATATGTTTATAATTAACAAAGAGAAAGGAAAGAAACTGTAGGTGTTTATAATTATTTATGAGGATAATACCTTTATATTATTGCTTATTGGTTGACCAGTGATCATAATTTGAAGAAAGGTGTAAACTAGTGTATACTAGTATAGAGAAGGAGCTAGTCTTTTTTTTTTTTTTTTTTTTTTTTTTTGCCAGTCCTGAGCTTGAGCTCAGAGCCTGAGCCCTGTCCTTAGACTTTCTCAAGGCTAGAGCTCTACCACTTGAGCCTCAGCACCACGTCCAGCTTTTTTTTTTTTTTTCTATGCATGTGGTACCGAGTAACTGAACCCGGGTCTTCGTGATGCTAGGCAAGGCTCAGGAGCTAGTCATTTAAATACAGAGCACCATGAAAGTTAAAATTCCATAGCCCAAATTTGTTTTATCTTTATTTACCTATATATTTAGCCCTATTCTTATTTTTAGTACTCTTTAGTACTGCACAAAGAAAATCAGGTGTTCTTAATGTAGGTATCTTCAGCACTTATATAGAAAGTCATTGTCAGAATTTATTCTAATTCAAGGTTAATTAGTGTACCATTAAAATAATGTGTTACAAAAATTAATTATATTGCAGGTCAAAACACCTGTTAAAAAGCATAGTGTAAATGTCTGAGAGCACATCATCCTTCTTAAAACATTGCTGTATGTGTGCCACCTTCTGGGAAAATATATCCAAAATGAAAATCACTACTAAGGTCCAGTCATAGGTGTTTCCTCTAAAGTAAATTTTTGGCACCACATATGACAAATTTAAAATATAACTACCATTAACAGTGAAATGTGTTGCTTATCTTCTTTCCCATTGAAACAGCTAATGATTTATATATTTTAGCATTAGTTGATTTAACCCTTTTGGGTCAGATCTAAGAAAAAAAATCAAGAACCTGGCTGAAAAGTAGACATCTATACCTTATGGTAAAAGTATTAGATATATAAATATTTTGTTTTCCTACTCATTATTAAGCAGTAATCTTTGTAAATATATCACATACCATCTTAACTCTGTAATAATATTTGTTAATTACTTAAGTTAGTAGCATAAAATGTGCACTGAAAATCAGAACTAAAAATATTTTGAAAGTTTACTTGGTTTTATTATTGTAAGAGCTATGAAATGATTACACAGAACTGTAGAATGTTTTATACATTGGTATTAATTCAAAAAATCTAAAATGCCTATATTGAGGATTTTTTAGTACCTTAGTAACAAGCAAGTCAGTACACATTACAGCTATGAGAATAATGCTGCTCTAGTATTAAACAATATATATGTAAGAACTGTGAAATAATTACACAGAGCTATAGAGTGTTTTATACATTGGTACTAATTCAAAAAGTCTAAAATGTCCATCTTGAGGATTTTTTAGTATGGGGAGAGGGGGGCAAACTGGAGATACAAGTCTCTCAGACTTTTTTATGCCTGGGCTGGCTTTGAACTGAGATCCTCAGATCTCAGCCTCCTGACTAGCTAGGATTACAGGTATGAGCCACAAGCACCCAGCCTACAGATGTTTCCTTTAAAAAAAAAAAAGTTTGTGGGACCAGAGACAGGCATAAAAAATAATTTTGCTACTACAACAAATTCTGAATCAGTTCTCTATATTTCCACATTTTTATATCCTTCCCTTTTAGGATTTTATATAAGCCTACTAGAAAACATATTCATAGGTAAATTAAAGCAAATCAATACAAGGGGTGACCTTCTCAAAGTGCATGGTACATGTAAATGGACATATTAAACTGAAACCCCTTTATACAACTATTTGGAGATAATTTTTAAAAAGCAAATAGAAAATGGGTAATTGGAAAAGAAGTTATCCTACCCTGTTTTTGTTGTTGTTTAACAAATAGAACTGGTTTTATTCATTCAACTAACAGATAAATGATATAAAGGATAACAAGAGTATAGGCAGATTCAGAAAAATCTCCCTTGACAAGGATAATATTTAAAGGGCTAGATATAATGATGTGTGTACTTTATGTAACTTCAACTATGGTGAGGTGTAAGTAGGAGGAATTTAATTTTGACCAGCCCAGGTAAAAATGAGACCCTGTGTGAAAAATCACTAAAGGCAGAGAGCACCCTCTGAGAAAATTCAAGACCCAGTGCTCCCAAACAGTAATTTTTTTTAAAAAAGGTATCTTTAGTCATGTTCCCCCCAGCTTATATCCATTTAAGTTTTTCTACAAAGACATAAAGCAGAGATTTCAACTTAAGGTTGAAAAACATTTCATTCTTTATAAATGAGAACATCATTACACCCTCATAAAGTAGAATTAAGCCATATGTCACTTAGTAACTTTGTCTTTTATAATCACCTGTACTGTTTTATAATTTTATTTTTTTTTTGCCAGTCCTGGGCTTGAGCTCAGGGCCTGAGCACTGTCCTTGGACTTTTTTAAGGCTAGAGCTTACCTTGAGCCTCAGCACCATTTCCGGCTTTTTTTTCTATATATGTGGTACCGAGGAATCGAATCTAGGTCTTTGTGCATGCTAGGTGCATACTAGGCAAGCACTCTACCACTAAGCCAAACTCCTGGCCCTATAATTTGTTTTTATTGCAGTTAACAATAGACATTAATAGATTTTATAAGTGTTTTTCAGATATTTCAGAGTATAAAAGTAATATGAAGTAGGGCTGTGGCTCAAGGGGTAGAGCAGGAGCCTTGAGCTGAAGAGCTTAGGGACAGCACCCAGGCCCAGAGTTCAAGCCCCATGACCCACAAAAAAATAATAATAATAAAGGTTCTGAAGGTTGTTTTTAAAAAAAAAAGTGTAATATGAAGGAATCATAAATATTTTTATATTTCAGTAAACTTAATAGATATAGAATATTTAGATGTAAGTTTTACCTGTACCTGATTTTTAAGCTATAAGAAATCTATTTCCAGAAATACACATAAAATTTAAAAAATAAAAAGAAATAAACAATTTTCATTTATATGAAGAACTTTAAAATTTACAAAGTATTTTCTTACAGTTCATTTAGTAAATGATTGTATTAATCACTTTCAGAAAAATTAACCTATATTTTTACTTATCTCTTTGTCTTGTTTTTTGTTTGTTTGTTTTTTTGCCAGTCCTGGGGCTTGAACTTAGGGCCTGGGCACTGACCTTGGACTGTCTAAAGGTTGGTGCTCTACCACTTGAGCCATAGCACCACTTCTGGCTTTTTCTGTATATGTGGTATGGGGGAATTGAACCCAGGACTTCATGTATGCTAGACAAGAACTCTACTGGACCCTCTTTGTCTTTCTTAAAACATTAAATCTATTGCATGGCCCCACAATGATATTTAGTAAATCATTTATCTTTCTGATTTTAGGGTAGAGCTCTTCTCCACTGGGCATGTGATCGAGGACATAAGGAACTAGTCACAGTCTTGCTACAATATAAAGCTGACATTAATTGTCAGGTAAGAGTGATTAGGAGGTTGTTGATTTTGATTGTTTTTTAGTGGGTTTTTATTAATGTTTTGTTTTGTTTTATTGTTGGCTGTAGGGCTTGAACACTTGAGCTCAAGGCTAGTGCTCTACAGCTTTGAGTCACAGTGCCACTTCTAGTATTCTAGAGGTTTACTCAAGATAAGAGTCTCACAGACTTCCCTGCCCAGGCTGGCTTTGAACCGTAGTCCTTATATCTCAGCCTCTTGAGTAGCTAGGATTACAGATGTGAGCTACTATCTCTCAGCATTTGTTTGTTTTTTAAGTAAAATTCAAGTAGGAAAATTCAGCTAAGCTTAAGGATGAAACCAGAGATCATGGTACCAGGACTGCCTTGGGAAAAGAGCCCATGAGACTCTACTTCAGCAGAAAAGTCTGGGCATGGTAACAAGCTTGTTCTAGCTACAGCAGGAAGCATAAAATAGGAGGATTACAGTCCTGGCTGGCTTAATGAAAACATGAGCCACTATTTGAAAAATAACACAGGGGCCAAAGGTGTGGCTCAAATCATAGACCATCTACCTCATGAGTACAAAACCGTGAAGTACATGTACCCAAAGGAACAAAACTCAAAAAGTACAAAAGACTGTCTTTTTAAAAACACTCATACCTTTTTTCTCTGTTCTTTTATGTAGATGTAATAGATCCTGTTATCAGATTTATATATGTATATATATATATATATTTACATATATATAATTATAGGACTTGTTCATGTGCAAGAAACAATGAGTCTAGGCATGGTAGCTCTCACCTGTAATCCTAACTACCCAAGAGGCTGAGATATGAGGATCTCAGGTCACAGCCAGTTCAGGCACTAAAGATTATGAGACTCTTATCTCCAATTACTAGAAAAGGGGAAGTGAGGCTGTGGCTCAAAGGGTGGTAGGGCAGTAGCCTTGAGCTGAAGAGCTCAGGGACAGCACCCAGGCCCAGAGTTTAAGCCTCATGATCTACAAAAAGAAAAAAAAGAAAAAGATGCAAACCATATACATAGTGATTTCAATTTACTCTGTTCAAGCTTACCGTGGAGGGTGTTCTGTAATAGGATATGGATTATTACCTATTTTTTTAAATCACCTCATATTCCTTTACAGAAATATGTCCTAATTTAATTAGCTAATATTCACTTATACTTTTACCAGCAGTGTATGTGGGAGTTCTTATTTCTCTACTATTACTGAAATAGGTTGTCACAATATTTCTATGGATGAGAAATGATATAACATTTTTTTGTATTCTATTTGTTAGCTAAGAGATACTAACCATTTTTTGGTGCAAGAACCATTGTTTCTTTTTTGTTAAACTATTTTTGTCCGTTGCCAATATTAATACTAGATTGATGAGGTTTTAACTAGTTCACAAGAATATTTTGTATATTAAGAAAATATTGTTCTTTATATGTTAAAACTTTTTTCCATGCTTCTAGTAAATTCTTACATGAGTTGGTTTTTGTAATAATTTAATGGTTTCTTTGATTTATTTAGAATTTTTATTTTGTGTGTATGTTAATAGCAATATGACTTTTATTTAGATGATGCCATCATTTTGACCAGACTTCCCTGTTATTGAGTGAATCATTGGTATTTTCTCTTACAATTTGAAATATCTTCCTTCTCAATTCTTCCATATATTCTAGTATATTTCTGGGCTTATTCTTCCATTCCATTACTATTTTTCTGTTTATGTACTTGTGCCATGTTCTTTTAAGCTTCAAAAAAAATCTCCTAATATCTACTGAGCAGATTACTGCTTGTTCAGAATCTTTACTACTCATTCAGAATTCTCTTCTTTTTCCTCCTCCTCTTTCTTTTTTTTTTTTTTGTAAATTTTGGAGTCCCAACAGCTACTTTCCTGAACTGCTATCTCCACTAAGTTAAACAAAAACAATAATAAAACATCCTGTTGGTACCTTCATGCCCTTTTTACAAAATTATTTTGGTGAAAATGTTTCCAAGTTAGTCATTGTTTGAGATTTTTTTGATGAACAGTTTTTTTGTGTTCTATTTGTTTGCCTAGCATAAAGCACACAGTCCAAATAATTGTCTTTGTGGCTATACAGAATACTCTCCTAAACACTAGCTTTAATGCAAAGTAAGAGTCCATTAGTTAGAATGTTCTCTGCCTGGTTTACATTCACATGACCATTTTATGTTGCCCTAGTCTTGTTCTCAAATGTATAACATTCATACTCTTACCTACATTCACTTGATAGCAAGACTTTTGGCTTTGTTAGTTTGAGTTGATAACATACTTCCAAGTCTCTTGTAATTTCTTCTTTGGTTTCGTTATTGAAAAGTCCTTTTCAAATATAGACAATACAAACGTAATAAATGGAAGGAGAGGTTCATTTCCCTCATGACTCAATCTTTCTTAAACAACATTATTATTGACTGGCCTATTAGTTGCCAAAAAGGAAAATCAATTATATTAGTACTGTTTGCTTGGCCATGGATCTTGGTACTAACCCAGCACAGGCAGGCTGATGTTATCAGCTATCTGAAGAATAATTTTTACCATTAGTCTGAAATGAAGTAGTAATTAGAGATATGTCAAAGTCTGCTCTGTGTATTCCTGTCATTCTTATCCTTCACTATATCTCAGGCATTCTTTTATTGTACTGTAGTTTCTGCATTCTGTGACTTTGATATAATTAAACTTACAATTTTATTTCTTTTTTTTTGCCAGTCCTGGGCTTGAGCTCAGGGCCTGAGCACTGTCCTTGGACTTTCTCAAGGCTAGAGCTCTACCACTTGAGCCTCAACACCACTTCCGGCTTTTTTCTACATATGTGGCACCGAGGAATTGAACCCGGGTCTTCATGCATGCTAGGCAAGCACTTTAACTAGGCCAAACTCCCGGGCCCACAATTTTATTTCTTTAAAAAAATACCTTATAGATTTAATCCAGGTGCTGGTGGCTCATATCAGTAATTCTGACTACTCAGGAGGAAATCTGAGGATTGATATGGTTCAAGGCCAGCCCAGACAAGAGAGTCCATGAGATTTCTCCCTCCACCAAAAAGCCAAAATGGAGCTGTGGCTCAAGTAGTAGAACAAAAAAGCAAAAAAGCTCTGGAACAATGCCTACTGTTACCTGGTAATAATGGCACATTTTTGTCTCTTCTACAGGCTAGTTTTGAATTTTCATTCAATTCTAGAAGTTAAGGTTTTATAACGTGAGATTAGGATACCATATAAACCCATGTGTCGCATCCCCCCAACACCTTTCTGACTACCTGAATGGCTTTGATTTGTTGATTTAACAGTGATTCCTAGCTAATCAGGAAGCTGAGATCTGAGAATTGTGGTTTAAAGCCAATCCAGGCAGGAAAATCCATGAGATTCTTAGCTCCAATTAAATACCAGAAAATTAGAAGTAGAGTTATAACTGAAAGTGGTAGAGTGCGTTCCTTGAACAAATGAGCCTAGGCCTTGAGTTCAAGCCCCATGACAAACAAAACAAAATGTGTGTGATTGCTGAAGACTCACTGATAGGTTTTCTCAGATTTGTTGTAAATTAATATTAAGGCATAAATGGGATGATGAGCAGGAGAAACCAAGAACCTATGTGGTGTGGGTAAACTGGGTTACCAAGGTTAGAAAAAGTATTTTCTGCCTGACACCGGTAGCTACTCAGGAAGCTGAGCTCTGAGGATGACAGTTCAAAGCCAGCCCAGGCAGAAAAGTCCCTATGAGATTTTTATCTCCAATTGACAAGTCAAAAATCAAAGGTGGAGCTGTGGCTCAAAATGTTAGACCACTAGCCTTAAGCAAAAAGAGCTCAGGGACAGCACCCAAACCATGACTTCAAGCCCCATAACTAACAACAACAACAAAAATGTTTTCTTTGGAGTGAAATGTTTAGGGACTTTATAATTTATTAACTATATAAACTATATTGCTAAAACTGCATAAAGCAAAAAGTTCTCTTAATGTTTTATCTCTGTAATAAAAAAGATTTCAAATATAGGAGGAAAGTACAGTGCAATTAGAGAAACTACCTGCACTGCCATGATATGGTGTGTCTTACAGGGAAAGGAGAACATTAACAGTTCTTCTGTATTTGTGTCAGGCATTTTATTTATCAAATGTCTCATAACATATATGTATGTATTACTATGTACAACTCAGCTGTGATTAAAGGAACTTAGAGAAGTCATAGAGATAGTAAGTGAAAAGACCTACTATTCTGAATGCAAAGCCCAAGCTTTTAATAATAACCAGTCTTTCAGTAGGCAGTCTGACTATCCTGAGATCAGTGCTGTTGTCTTTTCCTCAATATCTTTTATTACAACTTTTTCCAGGTGTTGGGGAGATACAACATCCACAATGTTAACTTTTTTTTCTTTTTTTTTTCTTTTTTTTTTTTTTTGCCAGTTCTGGGGCTTAAGCTCAGGATCTGAGCATTGTATTTGGACTTTCTCAAGGCTAGAGCTCTACCACTTGGGCCATAGCACCACCACTTCCAACTTTTTCTCTGTATGTGGTACTAAAGAATAGAACCCAGGTCTTCATGCATACTAGGCAATAACTCTACCAGTAGGCCAAATTTGCGGCCCAGCATTCTATGTAATATTCTTTTCATTCCCTAGGGATTGAGTTATAATGTTAAAATCATACAGTATATTTACTAAATCTTGATATACTGATTATGGTTGATAGCAACAATTCCCATTGGCCAATATGTAATCTGTCCTAGTGGATTGTGGGTTTAAAATAAACACATTTGCACAGTTTTATTCTTTCTAAGCAAAGGTATTTGTTGCCTTTTTAGTTATATTCTATTTATTGGCTTTTTATGCCTTAACCAGTTGTATAAGAAAAGTATTTAGCTAATGGCTGGTTTGTTTTCTCTAAATGATGGGATTTTTTTTCTTGACGGCTTTAGATTATTAAGTATTTTAGGTTAAATTATACAGCAAAGTACTAAAATGGCAAACACTCTTATTTCTCTATGGAAATAACATGTCTCAAAAGTTGAAATAAAAGAAAAATTTGCAGTGAATGAAAAATAAGTGAGGTGATCAGAATCAAAAAAATTGATATTGGCAGGTTCTGAATGATGATGTTCCGAGATAAGCAGTCTTTCAAAATACTTCTTGTACATTGCTGCTATTCCTTTATTTATTATTAAAATAACATGATCCATGAAGAGCTTAGGGTGACTCTCAGCCTAGCTAATTCTAATTAATCCAGTCAGAAAGAGCAGTAGGGTAAGTGGAACAGTCTATCGGATTGAAATTCATAACTTAATTGAGGTCAGAGTCCCGGTCTAGGAGAACAAAAGTCTTTTGCTAGGACCAGGCAGATCAATAGCAATAAATATCTGGCTTGGATACAAGTAGCTTATGGTGACAGATTATTTGACACTGGCCACAGGTCTTGGTCCTGTTAAGGGCAAAGTCTTGAGATTGCCATGGTTCTTGCTAATGTTCAGTTCATATCATGACACTTGGAAAGAAGTTTGTAATACTCTCAGCAACTCTGGGAAGCCTATGGAAACATGGTGTTTAGAATTTGAAGTGACTACTGTCACTATTAAATAAATTATTATTAATAATTAAATTCTCTAATGATATATTTCTTTAAGGGATGGGAACTTTTATCATCTTGCTAATAAGATTCTAAGGATTTGTAAAGTTGATTAATCTTTAGAGCTAACTTTCCCACTAATTCACAGAGAATGTATAAAAGAAACAGAAGGCCGGACATGGTAACTCATGCCTGTAATCCTAGCTACTCAGAAAGCTGAGATCTGAGGATCCAGGTTCAAAGCCAGCCTAGGCACAAAAGAATCTGAGACTCTTATCTCCAGTTAACCTCTAGAAAATCAAAAGTGGGGCTTGGCTTAAGGGTAGAGCGGTAGCCTTGAGCTGAAAAGCTCCGGGACAGTGTCCAGGCCAAGTTCAAGCCCCATGACCCACCAAAAAAAAAGAAACAAAAAGGTGGTGTTCTCTTGACGTATATAACTGTAAAAGTAAAAATAAACATGTTGAAAGGAGTAGGTAGGTAGGAATACAGGTGTAAACCACCAGTGCCTGGCTCAGTTTCTTACTTCTTGATCCTACATAATTGAACAAATTTGGTCTTTCTTAATCTTTATTATCTAAATATACTTCAGTATATAAATAATTCTGTAATCAAAAACCTCTTTCTTATATGTGAATCATTCTCACCTTAAATGACTTTCAAATCTCTACCTCCAGTGGCCAAATATTTTTATCCAGTGTTCCTTATTTTAATGAAATATAAAGTTTTCTGGGTTTTTGTTTATTGGTTTGTTTATTTTGCTGATCCTGGGCCTTGAACTCAGGACCTGGGCACTATCCTTGGGCTTTCTCAAGGCCAGCACTCTACCACTTGAGCCACTTGCAGCTTTTTCTGTGTAAGTGGTACCAAGGAACAGAACCCAGGGCTTCTTGAATGCTAGGCAAGCACTCTACCACTAGGCCACACTCGTGGCCCAAGAAGTCTTCTTTGTAGATAGATAACCAGAAGCAACTCTGTACTTTCTAAGTCTAGGCCCCAATTCAGTGGGTTGGTTTACAGGGGAAGATGTTTTGGAAAATGAGAATCTCAGGGTTACATTAGAGGGACCCACAATTGTATATGTAGTTGTCAAGTTTAATTCTAAACCTTGTATCTCCTTGCCATTCCTTCTGTGCTGCCCATCTTAAGAATTAGGATAGAATAGTCAGAGTAAACTAACTCATAAATAATTAACAATTATTTCAAATTCTAATATTTAACTTTAACTTTTTATACTGCTAATGTTTTTTATCAGTGACTGATTGAGCAGGTGCTGTCCCACTTGCACCACCCCACTAGTCCCTTTATGAATTATTTTCAAGACTGAGCTTCTCTTTGCTTCATGCTGCTCTTTGTTGCTGGGATAACAAGCATATGCCATAGCCTAGTCGTTGATTAAGATCGAGGCTTGAGAACTGTTATGATTTTAGTAGCATTTTATAAATGCTGACAAAATTCTCAAAAGTTTATTCATTTTATTATGCAAAGAATTAGCTACCTTTGCAAAGGCATAGCTGAATTTTCTTGCTTAATAAATATCAATGTCAGAGAAGTTTGAAACTTGTAAACAGGTGATTAAGCCAGTATCTGAAAACTGAACAGATTTTCATTTTTCTGTTCTACAAAGTGTGTGTGTGTGTGTGTGTGTGTGTTTTGACTATAGATTCCATACTTTTTCTCCCTGTGTTATATTGTCATAATACACTATAATACTGTTTTAGAATTCAGTCATGGATGCTTCTGATGAGGATTTAGTACTAGCGTATTTTGTGTCCTTTGTATTTTTTTCATTTGTAATGTCAGTCTTGAGGTAAGTATTCATCAGGGTTCCTCCTTAATAGGTTGGTTTGTTGTTTTGTTTTTTTTTCTGTCATTTTTGTAGTGAGTAGTCAGTCACTTCTTTTGCTAAGTTTGTATCTGAAAATGAACAACTGGCTCACTGCACAGTGTGAATCAAATTCAAATTACTCTGAGTTCAGAGAACACCCAGTGTCATGTTATTTTTACATCTAACTGAATTATAGGACACTGTCAAAGTGTTATGACCTGATATAGTAAATTGCTCCTTTTTAATGGTCCCCTGGCTACATTCTCTCCTGCTATTGCTATAAACCAGAAATTGTTGATACCTTACACATTGTAAGCCTGAAAACGTAAGAATTGGTTTTTATTTCCAAGTAGTCTACCTTCTTCACCCAGAGGTTTCTGAATATCTTGGATACCTATAGGTGAATTGTAACATTTTGTAGCATTTAAAATTAATTGTACTTTCAGAATTATATCAATTGTAATTTCTGTTACTTTTTAAAAATCTCACACAATTTTTCCTTGTTGCGCTCACAATGGATCAATTTTTACCTTAGAAGAACTGATTTGTTTAAATGTTACCATGATGGCTCATTTCTTAGATTCATTATGTACATATATTTGTTATCAAATATGTTTGAGTGCTTAGTGCTGCTGAGTTTTAAACGTCCTTCTAAATGTCCCATTATGCCGGGAGTTTGGCCTAGTGGTTAAAGTGCTTGCCTAGCATGCACGAAGACCCGGGTTCGATTCCTTGGTACCACATACATAAAAAAAAAGCCGGAAGTGGTGCTGAGGCACAAGTGGTAGAGCACTAGCCTTGAGAAAGTGTAAGGACAGTGCTCAGGCCCTGAGCTCAAGCCCGGGACTGGCAAAAAAAAAAAAAAAGAACTAAATGTCCCATTATGAGAAAGAATTAAAGCTAAGGAATTATACAAATTACAAAGTGTTTCCAAATTAGACTATTTTCTTAGTCACTAAGTGTCCAAAATAATTTATAGAAATTGCTAAATAAGCTTTCTTTTTCAGTGATCATTTTGATATACTTAGTTATTAATGACTAAAAGATGAGAATAAGATACTTAAGGAAATTACTTTAAAAGGTAATTTTCCATAAAATAAGTGCTATTGAATATTTCTGTACCATATACTATGTGCCATATTCATGCATGCTTATATAGATATTGGCTATGTAGAGTATTATCAGTGGAAATTATTGTGATTATTGTGGATAGAAGTTGGTTCTGTCATATAGTGTCAATCTTACATAAAACAATAGCTGCTATTAATAGAAATATAATTTGTAAATGCCACAATAAAGTACTATTATATGCTTTTCACTGGAAGATAGTAATTAATATTAATCATAAAGCTTATGCTGATTTTATTTTGAGAAAGAATTTGATAAATTTAGAGAATTTGATAAATTTAGAGAATTTTGAGGATTTTTGAAAATAATTTAGATAAGGTATTTTTTTATTTATAAGCAACTATTATTTATTTCTCACAGTACTGGAGTGATATGAGATACGTATTCCAGTTGGGTTCAGGGTGAAAACTTCACATTGATGAAAAAGAAAGCTCTTAGCCCCATTGGTGATTTCTTCACTCTTAGGATGCAATCATTTCCCAAAGACCCTAGTTCCTCATACCATCATATGGGCAGAGAAAAGTTCAGCATCTTATAATGTGGTCCTAGCATACAGGATATGACAATATTAATTGAAGCTGCTCTGATATGGTGAAGAAAAACCTTTAATAAAAGTAGATAAGGTATTTTTTGGGTTGGGAGTTTGGCCTAGTAGTAGAGTGCTTGCCTAGCATGCACAAAGACCCAGGTTCGATTCCTCGGTACCACATGCATAGCAAAAAGCTGGAAGTGGTGCTGAGGCTCAAGTAGTAGAGTGCTAGCCTTGAGAAAGTCCAAGGACAGTGCTCAGGCCCTGAGCCCAAGCCCAGGGCTGGCAAAAAAAAAAAGAGAAAGAGAAAAGAAAAGTTAAAAAAAAAAAAAGTAGATAACGTATTTTTGAGGAAAAGGTCTCAGTTACTACACTGGCATGAGTCATGTGCAACCCAGCAATCTCTTTTTGTCTGACAACTATATTGTTGACCCATAGTTTATAATCAACAGGCAATTAAACTACAGGTATAAATACAAGTTTTATCTTGAAAAATATGAAGATATGGCAGATTCCTTCATGGCATCAATCAGCTAGGGCTGAATAACTACTGCCCTCTGTTGACTGGCTTTGAATTCTCCAGTTCCCCGTCCCCACACAGTTTCTTCTACACCCTGTTGTCCACATTGATATTTTCTGCTGAAGGCATTTAATGAGATTTGCAGTCAATGTTCATGAATTTCGGTTTCTGTTCTGCCACTGTGTTAGCTTAAATAAATCACTAACACTAAATCTTAAAATCTATCCACTCTCCTGCTAAATTTCAAAAATGGGTAATGCACAGAGCTTCTCTCTACTTGAGCATTTCTTATTTCTTTAGAAAGTAGTCTATCCCATTTTTAAGGCTCTAATTATTAAAAATTTCTCTTACATATGTAGTCTAACTCTGCCTGTTTATATCTAATTCTTTGGTTTTTAATTCTGACTGTTAAAATTATAAAAAGAAGTCAGTTCTCACTTTTATATGATAACTATTCTGGTGTTTGAATACAATAGTTATTTTCTCCCTTAGTGTCCTTAGAAGTCTCACTCTCGTAGTTACACACTGAAACCAGGGTCCCTTTTTAAATGCATAATACTGTTTATTATATAAGGTGTCTAATTAGTGCAGAATAGAGCAGAACTATCCCAGTAGATGTTACATCAAAAGTTACAAAGACTTGCTCTTCATTAAAGTGTAGTGAAAGGCTGAGTGTGGTGGCTCCCACCTGTAATCCTAGTTATTCTGGAGGCTGAGATCTGAGGATCTCCGTTCAGAGCCAGTCCAGGCACTAAATACCATGAGACTTTTACCTCCAGTTAACCACTAGAAAACTGCAAGTGGCACTGTGGTTTAAGAGGTAGGTCGGTAGCCTTGAGCTGAAGAGCTCAGGGACAACGCCCAGGCCCACCGGTAGGGCAGTAGCCTTGAGCGGAAGAGCTCAGGGACAGCGCCTAGGCCCAGAGTTCAAGCCCCACGACTGGCTAAATAAATAAATAGTAGTGAAATGTATTAAGCCATATGGGTGAATGGTTTTATAGCAAAGTATTTTACAGATGTAGCCCTTATAATATTAGTCTGGTTTTAGTCAAATAAGCTATTAAGAATATCATTGAAGACACTATGCCCAGTTTTTATTGAGCCATTGTTTTTAAAAAAAAATTGTAGAGGTGTTATACAGAGGGATTACATAAGGCAATGAGTATATTTCCTTCTGAACAGTGTCATCTTCCCTCCTTTCTCCTAGTTTTCTCCCCTCTCACTCTCCTCCCCACCCCCAATTGTATAGTTTATTTCCAACATAGTGTCTAATGAGTAGTATCACTGCTGATTTGGTTCACCCTTTGTCTGGAGCATTATTTTTAACACCACCTTTTTTAAAAGAAAAGAAAGAAGAAATAAAAGGTTAAAAAAGACATAAAATAAAGTGTTTGAACACCTGTGCTCTTGTTGGTATAATGGTATTTGTCAGTGTGCTCATACTTTAATTTTCTGGTACTTGCAAACTTAATCCCATGAGCTCACTTCTAATATCAGCAAAGGGTTTGAGCTGTCTGTTTGGTTCAAGATGCCACTTGAGGATTTTTCTTCTCTGTGGGGCTTTCTAATGGAAGTCAAGGTTCTCTCTAAGGGTGAGCATTACAGAGTACTCCCAGGCTGCAGTGGGAGGAGGGTGTGCATCATAGGTTCAAGGACACATGGAATTTAATGTGCACAAGCATGCTTCTACTCCCACTCCTGTTGCAGCTTGCTCTGATTGGCAAGGTTAACTCTGAGAGGCTGTAGCTTTTTAAAGTGATTTGATTAGACCTACCACTTTATTCCTTTCACTTTTTTCTTTCCCACCCCCATCTTAAGCACCAAACCCCACCACCTTCTTTGTCTTTGCAGTTTTGCTCTGCCAGCTGCCTTTTCTTTCTCCTTTTGCCTGTTCTTGTGTCAGCTCCTGAAATTGTGTGAAACAGTCAGAAATTTTAAAAAATGAAGTTACTTGCCTTATTGAAGTTTGCCATAATCTTCATTTTACTTATAAAGAAACACAGCGTCATCACGTACACTAGCAATTCCCTCAAGATCACAAGTGTTATCCACATATGTGGTTGTATATAACAAATTACCTTCACAGAAGATTTTTTAAATACTTTTAAATTGCAAAAATATCAACAATGTACAAAAGAGACATTAATTATACAGGAACTTCCATATATTTATCCAGTTTCAGCAATATTCACCTTGTGACCAATCTTGTCTAACCTCCACTGTTCTTTCTCAACAGAAAAGAACAGCTGTGGACATTAAAGGGAAATGGCATAAATACTTGTAGAATTTTTGCAATTTTAGTAGGTTTTAGCAAGGAATCTAAAAGTCCAGAGTAAGAATTCCTGCTTTCTGAAAAAGCATAAATTTTCTCCATTTATCTGTTCATCTAAATGTCAGAATTTGAAGGTCCTTCATAGAAACCATGCTAAAATCAACCTAATGGCAGATATTTTAATGATTAAATGTTCATTATAGAATCTTTTTTTTCTTAGCACACTCTGTATACAACTTATTTTCTTCTTTGTGGCTTATTAATCTTCTTTTTTTCATGCCTTTTTTAAATTGGCCTTGGGGCTTGAACTCTGGGCCTGGATGTTGTCCCTGAGCTCTTCAGCTCAAGGCTCTACCATGTTGAGCCATAGAGCCACTTCTGGTTTTCTGGTGATTAATTGGAGATAAGAGTTTCACACACTTTCATGCCCGGTCTGGCTTTGACATGCCATCCTCAAATCTCAGTCTCCTTGAATAGCTAGAATTACAGGTGTCAGCCACTGGGCGCCCAGCTTTCATGAACTTCTATTGTTAATATAAAGGTGATATACAAAGGAGTTACAGTTGTGTAAGTCAGATAAAGAATTCATTTCTTTTTGAACAGTGTCACCCCTTCCCCATTTTCTTTTATAATTGTTGACAATTTTGGAAGACTTTGAATATCATGACATTAAAGGCTTAGCAATTTCAGATTTCTTTCAGAGTTTCTGATTTCTCATTGCTAATAGCTAAGAAAGAAAAACTACTTATATACATATTGCTAATAGCTAAGAAAGAAAAACTACCTATATACATAAAGAATGGTTAATATGAGAAATACATTAAGAATGTAAATAATAGAGCTAGAGTTTCACAAAAGATACTATTTTATTCTCAAGCTGATTTTACATGATAACAGGGTAATCTTTTTTATTCCCAGCCTACTTCATCTCCTTTGTCAGCCCCCAGAACAGTTGTGATAGGGTAGCTTAAAAACACAATCAGGGCCAGGAGTGTGGCATAGTGATATGATAGAGTACTTGACAGGCATGCACGAAGCCCTGGTTCTATTCCTTGGTACCACATACACAGAAAAAGCTGGAAGTGGTGCTGTGGCTCAAGTAGTAGACCACCATTCTTGAGAAAGCTCAAGGACAGTGTCCAGGCCCTGAGTTCAAGCCCCAGGACTGACACACACACACACACACACACACACACACACACACACACACACACACTCCATAAACTAGGCATGGTAGTGCATGCCTATAATTACACTCAGAAGCCTATGTCATAAGGTTTGCAAGTACCAGACCAGTCTGAGCTACTTAGTAAGACCCTGTCTCAAAAAAAAACCATAAAAGTAAGCTGTGATGTTACCAACCTGAGAGATTCCGCTATAGAATTATTTCCCTGTTGAGAAAACAAGATGACTGGGATGGAGGTGGGGGAAGGAAAGGGGAACAAAAACATGAGAAGGGGTATCAAGGTTCTAGAAGTAATGTATCTACTATCTAACACATGTAACTGTAACCTCTATACATTATCCCTACAACAAAGTACAATTTTTTTAAGAAGAATTATTTCCCTATTGAATAGAATATCATCCATCTGGAGTGAATAGAAGCCAAAAATGTTTTCTAAATGGATACAAAAAGTAGTTGATGCATTTTAATTATTATTACATAGTATCAGATACATTGTCTTTTATCTTTGTCATGGCTTCTTTTCTCTTCGCCATCCCCAGATGGAAATCTAAGGAATAAAGTACATGTCTTTCATGTGAATCTAGTTAAAAGTATTTCTGCTAAATGTGATACCGCTATCTCTATAACAAAGTAGAATGCTATTTTTGTCAGTCCTTCATTTTGTTATTTCCCCTATAACATTTTGTTTTGTAAATAGACAGACTGCTTTTAATATTTTATGGAAGAGAAAGGAAATTAACAAAAATCTTAATATTTAATGTTGATTCCTTAAGTACATAAAAATAGATAATAGCAAATACATTATGTATTTCC
Organism: Megascapheus bottae; assembly: GCF_031878675.1. Classification (NCBI taxonomy): domain Eukaryota; kingdom Metazoa; phylum Chordata; class Mammalia; order Rodentia; family Geomyidae; genus Megascapheus; species Megascapheus bottae. The sequence goes on from NC_143518.1 coordinate 21,337,440, forward strand.
TCATTATTATGTTTCTAAGGATAAGTGTATTCCCTATATTCCCTATAACATATAAATCAAACTGGTTTGACTTACACATAGTATTTTTTTTTTATTAGTCCTTGGGCTTGAACTCAAGCCCTGGGCACTGTCCTTGAGCACTTTTTGCTCAAGGCTAGCACTCTGCCAGAGCTACAGACCACTTCCTGTCCCATTCCCGAGAACTTCCAACTTTTTCTGTATATGTGGTACTGAGAAATGGAACCCAGGCATGCATGAAAGGTAAGTACTGTACAACTTGGCCACACTCCCAGCCCCCCATAGTATTTTTTAAGTGAAAGGTTTAGTTTTATCCCACTAGATATCATTCGTTTCCTGTATGGATTGTAAATATAGGGGATCTGTTTTTGTTGTGTAGTATCTCTTTCCATTGGGAAACTATTAAACACTTAAGTTCGGTGTTCTTTAGGATTAGCTTTTGGTCCAAACCAGATTCCCTAAGTAATTGCTCAAGAAAAGCTACACAGAAGCATCACCTAAAAGAAAGAAAAACCATCACTTTCAAACATTTAAAAACATTTCCCTTTAAAACTGTTCATAAAATTCGTTTCTAGTATTTTACAGATTCTTTTATGAGTCATATTTGTTGTTTGAAATGAAGATGAGTTCTCTGTTATTTGAGAGTGTAGTGACCTCTCAATATAAAGAAGCCTAAACCTGTTTAAGCACCTGGGTTTGTTTTTTTTTTATTTGGGGGGGAGAGTAAAAAGTTGCTTCTAATGAAAACTATCCCCACCTACAATTTATTAAACCTTGACATACTGCATTACTTATGAGTTCTCAGAGAAAATTAAAACCCTTTTTGACTGGGTTTTGCAATGCAGGGAAATTTTTAGTGACATTTAAAAGGGTTCTCTTGTGTTCCTCTAATGGGATAAATAAAAAAGGCTTGTTTTAGCCCAGCAAATGGGGGGACAATCCAATTTCCTTGATTCCATCAAGACACTCTTAAAGCATTAGCTGTGCAGTAAAAAAAAAAAAAAAAAAAATCCAACTGACCCCCTTTGCCTGATGGCTTTGAAAAGTGTCCTGATGTGTAGGTATTTGCCCAACACAGCACACTTGGTTATTGCTTTCCCAACACATCTGTTGATAGAAAAGTCTTATGTGAAGCTCCAATAAATGTCAGTTTATGTTATAGAACTATAAAAACATGTGGCACACTATAATGGTTTCTCTGAAGGGCTGCCTTTCACTTAAAAGAAATTAAACCAAATCCTGTCAAGTATTCATAAATTTTACAATTAAGGAATAAGATAAATTGCTCATAATAATGTTTTACAAAAGTTTTTGTCAATGATAGTTACTTTAGTGGATTTGAGATTTACTTCAATTTTACCCAAAAGTTGGTGCTCATTTACGGAGAATATACTAGCAAAGGAAATTGGATACAAAATGCTTACTTGCCTTAGAATTAACTAGAGCTTCTTAAAACAAATGTCTGGCCATACTCTGAGTTTTTGATTGAGTAGGCCTGGGGTAGGATCCAAGAATTCCTTTTTTTTCCCTAGAGAAACTGATAGTGCCCGTCCGGGGCTCACACATAGAGAACCAGTAACTTCCGAGATATGTGAAGAGATATCCCATCTAGATTGGTAGTTCAAAATTTTAATCAAATTAATTTGAAATCATGATTCTTGTTTACCTGAGAGTTCCTAAGGTATGAATATACTGCCTGGCTCCAATGTCATTCTTGTAATCCTAGCTAATCAGGAAGCTGAGATCTGTGGAGCACAGTTCAAAGCCAACCTGGGAGGGAATGTCAGTGAGACACTTACCTCCAGTCAACCAGCAAAAAGCTGGAAGTGGAGCTGTGGCTGAAGTGTTAGAGCACAAGAAGCCCAGGTACAGTGCCCAGGACTAGCACCAACAAACAACTACAAGACCCAGCAATTCCACTCCTTGACATTTACCCAAATCTCCAGAAACAAGGACATATTAAAGCCACTAGCACAACGATGTTCTTTGCAGCACTACTTACCATAGCAAAGATATGGAACCAACTCAGATGCCCCTCAGTAGATGATTGGATCAACAAGATGTGTTGTACTTAAACAAAATGGACTTCTATGCTGCCATCAGAAAGAATGACATCTCCCCATTTGTAAGGAAATGGAAAGACTTGGAAAAAATCATATAAAGTGAAGTAAGCCAGACCCAAAGGAACATAGGCTCAATGGTTTCCCTCATTTGCAATCATTAGTACATAACTAGGACACTCCTAGCAAAGGATTACAATAGCTCAATACCTAGCAATACCTAGGTACATAGGGGCATATAAGATGAAACTAAATGAAAGGATCTCTAGGATATAGAAACAAGAGCTTTATATTGTGTGATTGTTGTTCTTAATGTACTATGTTATTTCTTTTCTCTTTTGTTGCCCTTTGAGTAATCTCATATTGTTACTGTATCTGACTTTGTTACCTGGTATAGTGTATATAGGTTTATTTGTTTATTTGAAATAGGAGAGGGAATGGGGGAAAAAGATGATTGGAGGGTGGGGGGAGGGAAATGGGGACAAAAACATGAGAAGGGGTATCCATGTGTGGGAAATAATGCACCTACTGTCTGGCGAATGTAACTGTAACCCCTGTATACATTACCCTGACAATAAAAAAGAAAAAGAAAAAGAAAGAAAAGAAACTGACTGGAAATGTGGCTTAGTGGCCAAGTGCTTGCCTAGCTAGCATGCATGAGAACCCTGAGTTCAATTCCTCTGTACCACATAAATAAAATAAAGTTGGACAAGAAATGTACATACCACCTAACATATGTAATTGTAACCCCTCTGTACATCACCTTGAAAATAAAATAAAACTAAAAATCAACAAAATAAAGTTTTAAAACTAGAATAGAAACAAATTATTTTCTACTACAATTGCATACTACTAGAATGAAGCTGTTTTTAATGTTATCCTGATATCAAGGAACTTCTTGTTAACAAGAGTATCTGCCCTTATACAAACCCCAAAGCATACAGGAATTCCATTATTCAAGAAATTACATTTTCTAGCTATATCACCATATTAAGTATTTAAAATACTTTAAATTTAATGATCTAGTTTTACTCTACAATTTATAGAATTAGCCACATTTATTTACCATGAAAATGTAGTTGTGAAAGTGTAGAAATGAAAAAAAAAATTACTGTTTGACAAGGACTGAGGCAGAGATAATTGCCAACTTATCCAAAAGCCACAAAACCAGAATGAAAGAAGCTTAAGAACCTTAGAAAGACTGGTAAAAGAAGTCAGTTCATTTTTTAAATGAGGGGCACATACTGTAATGAATATATCTGTTCCTATAATATCTAAATGCTTGTAAAGATTCACTATATTCTTTTGTTTCACATTTCTGTTTTCTTCTGCCATCCAAGAGAATCCCATCCTAACTAACATCTTTTATATGATCTTTTACAGATCTTTTAAATAATATTGATATGTATATGCATATCCATTCTACTTTGTAATTACATATACATTTGTTTGTATATGTATACATGTTAAAGAATTATCCTATGTACTACCTTTGGGAGTTTGGATACTATCTGTATTGCTTATAACTTGGTTTGAAAATAATTAAAGGTGACTTTGAGATTGCCATAGGTTAAATAAATGAAATCAGGTAATCAGCACTTTTCTGGAGCCCTTTTGCATTTCCCTAGAGTCCTCTGAGCCCTGTATCTTGTCATTTCCTCCCAGCACCAACTTTATCATTTATTTTTTTTTGTTCTCAGTTAAGGATAGAGTAAATCAAGTGAAATGACCTTCCATATTGTACCAGATATTTTTAAGCTACACTTTCCCTGTGGTATAGTGAGTACTGAATGAGTCCAGAGAAGACTGCATAGAGGTCAGTACAGAGTGATAGCAGTTAATCTTTCTGCTGCTCTGATATCCGACAGCTGGTCTGACATGGGCCTGGTGCCAGCAGTGTCTTTACAGGCTTTGTAGCAGAGATTATTTAAAGGAGATTCATCTCTCTAAACCCCTTATATTTTAATTATTTCTGTATGTATTTATAAAACCTGCAGTCTGCTAGTTTCAGGACACAACTGTCTAAACCCTCATCTTTAACCTGGTTTCCACAATCAAACAAGTATGTTTGATACCCTGTTGATTTAATTTTCCTTATTATTAGTTCTTATTTGGGAGCTGGTCTGTTTTGTTTTCTTGCAGTGCTAGGATCAAACTTACATTAGCAGTTGTTCTATCATTGAGCTACACTCTCAGCTGTGTTTGGAGTTTTTTGTAGGTTTGGTTTATCTAGAGTGTTTGCTACCATTATGGTTTGGGGTGTGTGTGTGTGTGTGTGTTTAAGATAACCAATTACTGAGGCTTGTTTTAGAATATATGTTAAACTGTTTTGTATTACATGGTAGAAAGTAAGTTTCAGACATGTAGAATGTGAAAGCCTTTGGATATTATTTAAAAAAAAAAAACAGACCCTTTAGGACATCATTTAAAAACAGGTTAATAGATCTCCTCAGTGTGTTGTACTGTCCAGCATTCCAGGTAATTTTGTGCATCCAGGTAATGTTCTGCACCTGGGACTTGCAGAACAAAGATTTTAGCATGTCCTATTTATGTTACCAAGAAACATAAAATGTATCTTCAAACACAAGGAGACACAGAATGAATGAACAAAGAATTATAAAGAACATATGAAACACATATGGCATAACAGCATTGGTGATATCTAGGGACCATGGAAGACCATGGAATATTATCAAGTCTTTAGGTAGGGGAGCCGTTTGCTTCATCATACACTCTGGTTTTTTTTTCATTCCAATACTTGGGGAGCATATCTTCCCCAAAGGTCTTTTGCTTCGGGGGAACTCCTCCTAGTACCTGTCTTGATTAGAATGTGATAATGATATATTTGTATTATTGTATCTCCCAATACTTGTTTTAATAAGCTTTTGGGGAGGGTCGGGGGGGGGAGTGATGGGGTTTGAACTGGCTTGGGCGCTCAAGGCCACTGCCCTACCCTTGAGCCAGGCCCCACTTCCCGTTTTCTGAAGGCTAATTGGACATAGTTTCAGGTCCTTTTGTGCCCGGGCTGGCTTTGAACCTTGATCCTCAGATCTCAGCCTCCTGAGTAGCTAGGATTACAGGTGTGAGCCACCACACCCAGCTTCAATACTTGTTTTGTATAATTTTGTACTAACAGAACTCTACATTTTTTACTTAAAAGACTACTCTCCTTTTAGTCTTAATACTTAATTGAGTTAACATATGTAACATATTTGGAAGACAGGTACAGGAAGAAATCTTAACTTTTTATTGTACTCTATAAGCAGAGATAAACAATATCGCAAAGATTGTCATTTCTTTTTCCACTTGTACAGACAACATAAATTTAAACACCAGTTAAATTTAAATTAGTATTTTGACTTACTATATTATTTCGAACAAGTTGCTTAACATCACTAGACTTGAGTTTTCTTATACATAAATGAAGCTATGAATAGTTACCTCCAGATTGTTCATTTCACATAAATTGGCATATCTGAAAGTTTTTTGCAAAGTATTATACAAGTACAAATTTTTTATTTTCTCCTAAGTACATTATATCAGAAGATTTGTGGGAAGTTAGATAGTACAGTGAAAGGTGCTTTATGCCATCTATGTTGTGTGGTTGTTTTTGAAATTACCACTAGAGCTTTTTCTTTATTTATACCTAAACAATGTAATCTTCTTTTGTAATTGCTGGGTTTGTTTTTTGTTTTGGTTTTTGTTTTGTTTTTATTTTTTTTGCCAGACCTGGCTTGAGCTCAGGGCCTGAGCACTGTCCTTGGACTTTCTCAAGGCTAGAGCTCTACCACTTGAGCCTCAGCACCACTTCCAGCTTTTTTCTATGTATGTGGTACCGAAGAATCGAACCCGGGTCTTCGTGCATGCTAGGCAAGCACTCTACCACTAAGCCAAACTCCCGGCCCCGTAATTGCTGGTTTTTAAAAATATCTTTCAACAGAATAGTATAAAAGTGTAACCAAAAGTAACTAAATCATAATCTAATGTAATATAACTAATTTAAACAATCTATATTACTTATATACTATATTCTTATATTTGAACTGTATATGCATTGTTAGTTTAAGGCATCTTAGCAATGTGCTAAAATCTAATGAAAGCTGGGGAAATCCTTAATTATCTGACTTAAAGACAATTGGAAAACATTTCAAAGTTTTAAGTAGAAGAGGGCCATATTTAGGAAATTCCTTACAGAAGTGACAGATCATCAGATAAATTATTGATACTAGAGCCTAGATATAGTTTATTAGTGTAGAAAAAAGGAGAAGTCAGAGATACTGTACAGAAGAATTCAACCTCACCTGATAAAGGGATAAAAATAAATACTCTATAACTTCAAAGCAGTGGATCATTTTCTAGTGCTATTGTTAAAAGGAAAAGTAGTACCAGACATTCATGCACATAGCAATGTTTTGCCAGAAGATCACTGACAGATTGTAAGATGCTTAGTTATAATATCTCAAAATACTGAAGTATCTTCAGAAAAACATGAGGATACACCAAGAAACTCTCAGTAGTGTTTTAAAGGCATAAGACCTAATTTAAGTTCTCACTTTGTCACTCGCAAATCACATGGCCTAAGAAAGTTATTTAACTTGAACTTCATTTCTTGTGAAATGACATAATTTAATACCTACTTCATAAAGTTGCCATATGGATTAAGTAAGTGATGCATATAAATCGCCTAGTGCAATGAACAGCTTTTTCCACTAGTGTCATTGTTGTTATTCACAACTAGTATATAATATACAACATCCAAAATGGTGTATAAAATAAAAGGCTATCTGGGATAGGGCATGGGAGATACTGCATATATCTTTGTCATAGAATTCTAATTTGTAAATGACTTCAGTGAGACAGTTATCAGAAATAAGACTTTTTAATTTGGCCTTTAATTTTGTAGCCAAACACAAAAGTTATTAAATTACCTACAGGATGGGAAGTAGCAGTAATGTGAAGAAATAAACTAAATCAACTTTTTTTTTTCTTCTTTGGTCATGGGACTTGAACTCTGGGCCTGGGCATTGTCCCTGAGCTGAAGCTTAGGGCTACCACCCTATCCCTTGAGCCACAGCGCCACTTATGGTTTTGTGGTGGTTAATTGGAGGTAAGAGTCTCATGGACTTTTTATTGCCAGGACTGGCCTTGAACCGTGACCTCAGCCCCCTGAGTGGCTAGGATTACAGGCGTGAGCCACTGCGCCCAGCAAAACTAACATTTATTTAAAAATCTGATGAGCCTGGAGTTTGACCTAATGGTAGAGTGCTTACCTAGCATGCACAAAGACCCAGGTTTGATTCCTCAGTACCACATTCATAAAAAAAAAAAAAAAGCCAGAAGTGGTGTTGTGGCTCAAGTAGTAGGGTTCTAGCCTTGAAAAAAAACAAGGACAAGGACCGGGAGTTTGGTCTAGTGGTAGAGTGATTGCCTAGCATGCATGAAGACCTGGGTTCAATTCCTCGGTGCCACATACATAGAAAAAAGCCAGAAGTGGTGCTGTGGCTCAAGTGGTAGAGCTCTAGCTTTGAGAAAAACCCAAGAACAGTGCTCAGGCCCTGAGCCCAAGCCCAGGACTGGCACCAAAAAAAGAAAATCTGAAAATCTGTTTCTTTTTATACATTCTTTTATTCCATTCTTTAAAATTATTCACTTAAAAATGTGTACATTTTGTTACTTTGCTGTTCCTCAGGCTCTATTCTACTTTATTGGGTCTTCAAACAAAGCAATTAGCTTATTTATTTAGAGTAAGCCAAGAAAAGAATAGACTGCAAGACTAACCTAGACAATGAAAATTAAATTACATCTTGCTTGTTTTGTAAACATTTTTTATTTCCCAGAAGAGAATGAAAGCTTATGGGTAGCAATAAAACCACATTTGATAGTTTTGTAGGTAAACAGTTCTGATGAAACTATGGTACTCAGAATGGATGTTATTGCTAGAAGGTACTTGGAGGGTTAAATCTCTGAGCTGTAGAAGCAGATTGTGTTTTCCTTTTGTGATCTAGGCTGACAAGACATCAGTATTCTATTCATCTGTTGGGAATTAGGCTGTTAATCCAATCAATGACTCTTGAGTGAGCTGCGGCCTACCTCCCCCACTGGGAACAATCGGATCAAACTGCAGATTGTTTAAGAGCACTGTGCTGTCCTCATGTCAGGTGGAATTCTCAAACGTTCCCTAGTGAATTGGGGATGGGGGAAGCTGTCTTGGTCCATTTATCCTGCTCCTTAAATAACCAGGTATCTGCCTCATCCATACGAAAGCATTTGGCAGTAATGACAACAAGAATGCAATAGAAATCCATTAACTTTAACTCACAAAACTGTGGGTGAAAGGAAGAAATGTTTTCAAACGCCCCACAAAGCAACTTATATAAAAGTTTTTCACTTTATTAATATCTTTGTACACCTTAAACCTTAAATCATTTTCTTGGCTGTGCTTTTTTATTTATTGTTTTATGTCATTGAATTTCCTACCCACCACAACAAGCTCTTTTTGTGTATTTATCCTACTCCACATGTATTTTTGTAAGTCAGCAGCATACAAATAAATTTTAATATAGATTATGGGAACACTAATTAAATAAAATCTTAATTTTAAAATATCTTTCTCTGAGGAATGCTAATTAAATAAAATTTTAATTTTAGAATATCTTAGTCTGAGCATACATAATTTTGACATCTTTTGCAGCCCAGCAAAATTTGATTTCTAATTACTGATTTAATAGTCCATTAAGTACATTTGGAAATTATTATTGAACTGATTAGCTGTATGTCCAGAGTTACAGTTATATTCTATAATTTACTGTCCCAAATTTTTCTGGTTAACCAGTAAGGAGACACGAACTGTAAAATACCTAAACTAACAAAGAAAAATTTTCAAGGAAGTTATTTTCGATCCAGATCTTAGTGGGATCAACCTAAAGAATAGTTTTATTCTTTTCAAGTATATTGCATGAAAGTATTGCTAAAGAATTTCCTGAACCTGCTAAAATTAGCCAGTTATTCTGTGCATGTTTAAGTTACTACCTATTACATATCCAGACCTCTTCTGGGTAAATGCAGTACCTTCGTAAACAAGATATGCTCTTTTGGTGTATGTTATCTTCTTGTGAAGAAAGCATTAAAAAAAATAATGAATAAAATAAATAGAAATAAAGTGATTGATTACTTTGAACAATAATCGGGTAAGATTTTATTGAAAAGACAGGCTGAGAGATTAATAAAGTCAGGTTTAAAATCTCTCAAGAGCAAGCTCTTTATAGTATTTATACTGTTTTCTAAGATAGTAAGCTTCAGGCATTGTAAGCACCTGAATTTTCTTACAAACTTAAGAAAAGGTATCTCAGCCTCAATCCCCAGAAATGCTAGTTCTGCAGGATTTGATGGGATGAAGCCTTCTTAATATATTTGTCAAATATATTTATAAAGTGGTATCTTATGCTCTCAAAAAATTAATATCTGACAAATAACTGACAGACACCCAGATTGAAGGGATAATTAACAAATACAAGAAGTCATGAGACCACATAAAGTTATCTAGGTTAAATTTTCACTTTACTTTCAGTTTTGTATGGGAAAAAATTCATTTGCATTATATTTCACGTTTTATAATGATTGAAAGAATTATTACTAGAAATTTAGCATATATACTACTATAGAAACAAAACCAAGTATACAAAAACAAGGAAATTTAAAAAACTTTCTCAGACTGGGAGTTTGGCCTAGTGGTAGAGTGCTTGCCTAGCATGTACAACGACCCAGGTTTAATTCCTCAGTACCACATACATAGAAAAAAAAAAAAAAGCCGGAAGTGGTGCTGAGGCTCAAGTGGTAGAGCTCTAGCTTTGAGAAAGTCCAAGGACAGTGCTCAGGCCCTGAGCTCAAGCCGACTGGCAAAAAAAAACAAACCTTTTTTTCAGAGATTAAGGAAAGATTAGGACTTAAGGAGATTATTAATGTCAAGCTAAGTATTTTTATTAAATATTTCTTGACCTGGATTTGGTAAGACACAGGGAGACACAAAAGAAGTATAACCATGGTCTCTGCCCTCAGGTCACTCACTGTCTGAGACAATAAGAATCCCATTAAATAACTAACCAACAGTTAAAAGCCAGTGTATAATCAAGTGCCATAATGAAAGATACTCCGAAAGTGGGAAAGTGATTGTAAGATTTATAAAAACCATATAGTTAGGCACATCTTTAGAGTTGTAGTCTAATAAGCCAAGGTGATATTTGATCAATGCTGACATGATGGTAGGAACCCCAGGTAACAACAACTCAAGACTATGGAAGTGAAATCCATAATTACTCAAATTATGTGCTGTGAGATTTTTAAAACTTAAGCATGTTCATCTCGTGACAGTGTACTGTTACTAGGGAAAGAGAATTAGGAAGGAATACCAGTGAACACAGTTGTACTAATTCTAATGGGAATTGATAAGAGTGTGTTTGGGTAACGACAACTGTAACTATATATTGATTTACCAGATACTTGAATAGTCTTTTAACACATTGACTTAAGGAGTGTCAGAAGAAATATTAAAATTGTTACTGAAGAGGATTGAAACATCTGTTTTTTATTTGTTTGTTTGTTTTTGTGGGACATGGGGCTTGAACTTGGTCTGGGCACTGTCCCTGAGTTCTTCAGCTCCAGGCTACCACCCTACCCTTAAGCCAAGCCCCACTTCCGTTTTCTAGATGTTAATTGGAGATAAGAGTCTCGGGTCCTTTTGTGCCTGGCTTTGAGCCTTGATCCTCAGATCTCAGCCTCCTGAGTAGCTAGGATTACAGGCGTGAGCCCTAGTGCCCGCTGACCCTACTGTTTTATAATATAGTGGTTTATATCAAAATTACATGATATCAGAGAGAATAGGAAAATGCCAAACAAAAAAATGACATATGTGGATCAGAAGTGTGGCCTAGTGGGTAGAGTGCTTACCTGACATGCACAAAGCCCTGGGTTTGGTGCCACATAAACAGAAAAGGCCAGAAATGGTGCTGTGGCTGAAGTGGTAGAGGGCTAGCCTTGAGCAAAAAGTGCTCAAGGACAGTGCCCAGGCCCTGAGTTCAGCCCCAGACTGGTGAGCACATGCCCACACACATGCACATGCAAATGTGCGCACACACGTGTGCATGCACGCACGCACGCACGCACGCACACACACACACACATACACATACAAAAGACCTATGTGATTTTTATTATTTAAAGAGTTCAGGACTAAAGAAACAAAAGCAGCTTGAAATGTTACATTCAGAGAGAAAAGTTGAAGAGAAATTGAAGTACTTGTAAGACTTCATTAAGACTAGAGAAAAGAACCAAGAAGAAAAGTAATCATTTTTATTTCAGGGTAAAAAGAAAGGCATTAGCAGAGCACTGGCAGATCACACCTGTAAACCTAGCTATTCAGGAGGCTGAGGTCTGAGGATTGAGGTTCAAAGCCTACCCAGGCAAGAAATCTTATCTCCAGTTGATCACCAAAAAGCTGGAAGTGGAACTGTGTCTCAAGTGTTAGAACACTAGCCTTGAGCACAGAAGTCATAACTCAGTATACTTGCCCTGAGTTCAAACCCTCTTGCTGAAAATAAAAAGGGGGGTAGGGGTGGGCCTAAGCACCAGTTTCTCAAATTATGTTTGCTTGAAAAAGTAATCACTTGAATCAGAAGAAAAAAAAAAATTAAGGTTGGGGATCTATACCTCAGTGGTAGAGCACTTGCCTAGCCAACATGAAGCCCTGAGTTCAATCCCTAGCACCTTTACTACATGTAGTCTTGAAGAGAAAGATTATTCAGTCTCCCTGCATGAGTTAATTTTGAATTATGGTACTAGGGACTACACAAACTTGTTGTATTTGAGACTAATGTCTTTAACTTGCAAAAATTCAAGTTCTTACTCACATTTCTCCTTATTTGTATTTGTATGGATTTCCCCTGCTCCTTTTTTGGCAACATTATATAATAGAGAAAGTAATGAATTTTAATGTCAGAAGGTCCTGGGACATTGAAAGTATATAATGCCTGTGGCCCCATTTTGTCCAGTTTAAAAATGAGAACAGTAAGTTCGGCTTCCAGCAGCTCTTTCCTGTAATCTGAGGTCTAGAGGATCACCATTTGAAGTCAGCCTGCCCCCCCCCCAAAAAATTTAATTTCCAATTAACCAGTAAAAGAAGGGCTAAAGGCATGTTCAAGTAGTAGTGTGACAGAGAAAGCAAACCCCTCAATACCATCAAAAATAAAAGGAATTTATGTAATAGAGTTGTTAGGAAAATGAAGAAAAGAAATCATGGTTGTGTAGTGCTTATAGTACATTCTAGGTGTTTCATTGTTTTCCCTAATCTTAATTATCTATCACCTTTTACAAAGAGACATTCTAGATTTGTATTGGCTTTAAATAACTGAACTGTTAACATTCTGCTTTCTGTTTCTTTGTATATAAAATACTTTTTATTTATTGTCAGGGTAACAGTTACATTAGTTACAGTTACAGGAGTTACAGTTACATTAGTCAGGTAGTGGGTAACATATTTGTTGAACATTGTTACCCCTTCCCTTGTTTTTCTCCCACTTTCTCTTCCCTCACCTACTCCCTTTTTCCCTTGCCTTCCCTTTTTCAAATAAATTTATTTATAATATACCAGGTAAAAATACTTTTTAGAAAAATATGTTCTGTACTTCATAGTTTCCTTCTCTTTGTACTGACTATGAGTATTTAAGATTGTGTGAGACATAAGGCTGACTTCTCTTTCTCTCCGGAGATTGCTAAAATCTACTAGTTGGCATGTAACCTAGGCCTCTTTATAGTCATCTGATCTCTGTGGTCTAAAAAATCTGCAACTTGCCACTTCTCTCCTATCTTCTAATTTCTGTTGGCTGATATTATTGTTGCCCTATTCCTTCTAATTGCCATTAGGTTCTGCTTGTTATCTTAACCATTTCTACTCTATATTCCTTGTTTTCTTCCTTCACTTCTCACTTTTCATGACTTTTCTGCCTCCTGTTGCCTCTATCTAATGTTTCTCAACTAAATAGAACTTTCTCAAACTAAATGGAACTTTTCTATAAAGTGATCAACTGGTTGCAATATGTTTACTATATATGGTACTAGTCAGCATTTTTCTCCTACTATTTCAGGCCTTATACCAGATACTTAACACCAAACATAAGAAACTAAATATGTTTGGGTTTTCTTAAAAGTAGATTCTTTTTCTTTGCTCTTACTTAATTTTTATTAAATGCAGAATTTTGTGCAAGATAGAAGGCATAAAGATAAAAAGATATATTATAATATAATATATAGTATGGTGGGACCGGGAGTGTGGCCTAGTGGTCGAGTATTTGCCTAGCATGCACAAAGGCCTGGGTTTGAATCCCCAGTACCACATACACAATAAAAGCCGGAAGTGGTGCTGTGGCTCAAGTGGTAGAGCACCAGCCTTGAAAAAGCCTCCAGGACAGTGTCCAGGCCCTGAGTTCAAGCCCCAGAAATGCCCCTCCCCCCCAAAAAAAAACACCCTATATATTATGGCATAGTCTTTGCTTTTTTTTTTTTTTTTTTGTCCTCGGGTTTGAACTCAGGGCCTACACATTGTCCTTGGGCTTTCTTAAGGCTAGCACTCTACCACTTGAGCCACTTTTGGCTTTTTCTGTGTATGTGGTACCTAGGAATCAAACTCAGGGCTTCATGCATGCTAAGGCACCCTAACACTAGGCCACACTCTTGGCCTGTCCTTGCTTTTAAGAGAGCAAAAGAATACAGATGTATTCACAGCAATATACGGACAGGAGAAAGGGGATAGGAGAATGGCTTAGGAAAAAGTTAGGAAGATTTTCTATTTCTCCCTACTTTAGCCCTGTAATACTAAAATACTTCCTTGCTAAAATTAAAATGGGAAAAAAAAGGAGAGATGATGATGTTGGCAGTAGTGGCAGTGGTGATGGTTGTAGTGGTGATGGTGCTCTTGATAGCATTGGTGGTGGTGGTTGTTTCAGAACCCGGTCTCAGTCTCTGAGAACAGACTGGATGGAAGAGACCTTCCATGATTCTCTGCAGAGAATGAGTCTATCAATGAGCAACTAGTCACAGTAGGCTTAGTAATAAGCACTTTTCTCCTTATGTTCTTTCATTTAAGATTCTGGGTAGTTAAATCCCCACATTGCCACTCACTTATGATCCTTATAAGTTATTAATAATTTTTTATTGTCAGGATAATGTATAGAGGGGTTACAGTTACCTAGAGATAGTAGGTGCATTACTTCTCACACATTGATACCCCTTCTCATGTTTTTGTCCCCATTTCCCTTCATCCATCCCCTCCCAATCATCATGTTTTCCCCCTTCCCTTTCCTATTTCAGATGAACAAATAAATGTACAGATAATATACCAGGAAACAAAAGTCAGATACAGTAACAATGTGAGATTTATTTGGAAACAAGGAATGTGGAAGATATGTGTAGTTGTTTTTATGCTTTTGTCTTTTGGATCTTAAGCATTGATGATTTTTTTTCTACACTCTATTAGGTTATTTTAGTTTTAATTCAACTGGGTATATTTATTTTACCTTAATGTATAATCCCTTACAAAGATTTCAACATGTGACCAATTCTAATTTATTTGAATAGGTTTGGCTGTTCTTTATAATAACTCATATTTATTAAATTTGAACATTTCCTTTAAACTAAAAGAAAAAGCATAAATAACTATGATAAACAGCCCTTTTCTTATGTGGTCATTTGAAATGAAACAACCAAAAAATTTAATCAATTTAAATCTAGAAAAATTAGCTGATATGAGTTGTAAACCAGATGAGTAAAAGCTTTCACTTTTTCATTCCTGACATTCAATTCCATTTATTCTATATATTTTAAAATAGAATTTCTATAAAGACTGAAGTTTTGAATCTCATATTCTGAGGTTGAGAAAAATGCTTCGAGTCATACTCATGCTTTAATACAAAGTCTATTTAAGCACAGAAGAATAATAGAGATAAAGATTTTATAGGTATAAAATAATGTTTTATTTTAAACATAATTATAGTTTATCATAATAAAAATCATAATTATAAAACAATTATAGTGGATCATAATATAAGTAATTGGTTTAAATTAGTTATTAATTAAAACTGAATAGGTTTTAATGAGTTATAATCATTTCAATTTAATAAATTTATTGTTGGAACATGCCTTGAATACTCATTATTTGCTAGGTATTCAAAAACTAAATATGAGAAGTTACATTTGAATCCCTAAATAATTCTTTCTTTTGTTTTACCCAAATATCTAACTTTTAGACATATCAAAATGCTTAAACAAATAATTCAGAGCTAAAAAAATTCTTGAATTTTTTTAAAAACTGCTTCTTTTCTATAGTTCACTTGAAAGAACATAGAATTAGAAGACAAACTTGGTTGGCCTGCTGTCTGTCTATTTCCAATTTGCCAATCAATTCTGTGATTGAAGTCGTCATGGTTCTTATATTCATGTCTCTTCTGTAATTGATTTCTAGGTGGACATGCCCTAAGTTGACAAATAAAATATCTCAATATTTCACATTACGCACTAGTGTACTTCAACCCACAGGATCTGCACACAAAAGCCCTGAATTAGGTATGGTGGGCTAGGGAATATAGCAAACAAGAAATGGGTTAGGAAGTAATAGAAAAGCTATTATGCTTATAATTCTGAAAATCATAAGTAACCATTTTTAATGATTTGGTTGGTTTTTATTGGTAAGAACTTGTTAATAACTGAATGTTAATTTTGTATGTACATAAATTCAAATTCAGAAAGTACAAGTGTATTTTATGGTGGCATTATTATCAAAGTAATACTAATTTTAGAAGTTTTTATAATTATGCATAAAAGAATAGAGAAAAAACTATCATCCATAATATTACACTTGAGATATACGCACATTCTACTTTTTTTCTGCAAGTTAATACACCATTTTTTATCTACAAAGTGGTATCATACTACACATGCTTTTTGTGTGTGTGTGTGCTGGTATTAGGGCTTGAACTTCAGGCCCCGTGTGCTGCCTGCCCCTGAGCTTGCTTTTTTTTTTTTTTTTTTTTTTTTTTTTGCCAGAGGATAAGGCTGTACTACTTGAGTCACAGCTCCACTTTTGGCCTTTTGGAACTTTATTGAGGATAAGAATCTCACAGACTTTTCTGCCTAGGCTGACTTCAAACTGCAGTCCTCAGATCTCAGTCTCCTGAATAACTAGAATTACAGGTGTGAGCCACCACCACCCAACTACTATATGTGTTTTTAATCACTCTGTCTACTTATGAATGTCTTGTATTCATAGATACTCTTTTTTTTTTTTTTGCCAGTCCTGGGCCTTGAACTCAAGGCCTGGGAACTGTCCTTGGGCTTTCTCCAGGCTAGAGCACTACCACTTGAGCCACAGCACCATTTCTGGCTTTTTTCTATGTATATGGTACTGAGGAATCAAACCCAGGTCTTCGTGTATGCTAGGCAGGCACTCTACCACTAGGCTAACCTGTCAGCCAGGTAGATACTCTTATTAACATCTATTGGCTCCTTATTCCATTAGTATAATTGTGTTTCTTTGTACAAATATACTATAGTCATGCCATTTTTAAGATATTTTAATTGTTTCTGTTTTGCAGTGTAGAAGCTAGATTGTAAATTTCAGAAGGGCAAAGACTATAACAGGCTTAGGGTACACTATACTCTTCCTCCCAATGTTCCCTATCTTTCTTTCTCTTTAACAGTTAACATCATCTAACATACTTTTTACTTTATTTCTTCTGCTTCCCATACTTCCCCAGATAAAAGCAGGGATTTGTTCATTGTACTTTTAAGAAAGTACCTAGCACATAGTGAGTACTTAGTGAATATCCTGGGTATTGTCTCTGAACTTTTTTGCTCAAGGCTAGGGCTATCACTTGAGCCACAGCTTCATTTCTGGCTTTTTTGGTACTTAATTATAAATAAGAGTCTCAAAGACTGCCTTGCCTGAGCTGGCTTTGAACCATGATCCTCAGATCTCAGCCTCTTGAGTAGCTAAAATTACAAGTGTGAATCATTGGCACCCAGCTATCACCTGAATAGACCTGACAGCCATCTGAACAAAGACACAAATTTCAGTGTTTCTCAAAACTGTATATCTGTCTTTAACATTTACCTAGTTAGAGACTACTGACATGAATCCTCAGCATCTTGCTATAAACATGTTAAACTATTACCTTACACTGAGCTGGCTAATATTGGTTATGGAGGAAACTTCACTGTTATGTCTTCACACACACGTTCATACCCTATCGGATCAGTTTCATCCCCTGTGTCACAAGAGCTGTTTGTATATTTCTGTTTCATATTGTGTCCTCACAGTGGGCGTCAGTTACAGCAGCTTGTATTATATCTTAAGATGTGGTGAATTCCAGATTACTGTATTTCTTGATTTGAGTGATGAATTATTTGAGACATCTTTCAGGATGTGGGAATTTGAATTGTAAACCTGTATCATCTCTGAAAACTTAAGGTGAAGAAATACAGCTTTTCTTTGTTTTGAAAAAAAAAAAGAAGGTACCTAGCACATAGTAAGTACTCAGTAAATGTTTGTTGATTTAAACAGTGAATGTTCTTGAAGATAAATATTTGTATAAATCTCTGATTTATATGCCAATGAATTAATAAAGCTTTTTAGGTATAGGGGTCCCATGAAGTCAGAAATATTTTATAATAATTCCAATACATTATTTCTCTATTTCATACTCATTCTCCTGTTAGCACACAGTGGTATTATTCAAAGGCATGTCACAAATATTATCACAACAAATTGAATTTGAAAACAAATATAAATATTTAATTATTTTGTATTTTGTGAGACATCAAAGAGATTTTAAATATATAAAACAATGCCAGGAGCAGGGAGTTTGGCCTAGTGGTAGAGTGCTTGCCTAGACCCGGGTTCAATTTCTCGGTACCACATACATAGAAAAAAGCTGGAAGTGGTGCTGAAGCTCAAGTGGTAGAGCTCTAGCCTTGAGAAAGTCCAAGGACAGTGCTCAGGCCCTGAGCTCAAGCCCAGGACTGGCAAGAAAAAAAAAAAAAACAATGCCATTCTTCCTCACTGTGTTTTCTTTTCTCATTGTTAATCTTTAAAATGTTATAGATGGTAGCATGTAATGTTTTTCATGCTAGCTGCATCTGAATAAGATGGAACCTAAGAGCACTTTGTGGACATAGGCCATAACCATTCTTTCGTTTCAATTGCTCATTTATGTTGTGCTTATTTTACTGCAGTCCTTTTCTCTTCAGTGATTTTCCTATGATGTGAAAGTCAATGCAGTCATTTTAGCTGCAGTTCTCAAACTTAAGAACTTTGTACAGATATGAATCTATTTGGTTGCCTTAGAAGGATGAAGAATCAATAGATGCTAACTTTGAGTGTTTTCCTTTCAGTAGTTCTCCTATCCTTTTTACAATGGATATTTATCAATTTGCATATTATCTGTTAAAGGCATCTCCATTGCAGACCATTTGAAAACAGACTTTTCTGCACTGAGACTATGGCTTGAGAATACTCAACTTTCCAGTTGATTATAGATGAGTGACTATTCACTCTGGTGAAGTTTTTGTGTTTGAATTGATGTTTACCCAAAAAAGAAAAGTTTTCAGAAAATCAAGTATTTTTACTTTGCTGTGCTTTGAATATATACCCTTTTTTGTTTCAGACAAACCATTACGAAAACTAGTTACATGAACTAGTCAGAAGAGTTGTCTTCAATTATTAAGACAGTCCCATTTTTCTCTGGAGGATTAGAAAATGCCAAGAAATAGCCAGTGAAAAGTAACATCTAAGTTATTCAAAGATTTATTGTCCACCATCCTCAAGTCCCTAGAAAATGATTTTCAAATTGCACCATGAGAGGCCCACTTCTGGTTTTAGTTTATTGAGATAAAAGTCTCATGGACTTTCCTGCCTGGACTGGCTTTGAACCATAATCCTCAGATCTAAGTCTCCTAAATAGCTAAGATTACAGGCATGAGCCACCAGAGCCCAGTTTAGCTAGAAACACTATTTTTTAAACAAAATTTGTATTTTAAGTGTCAAATTACTAGATAGGAAAAGAATTTCTCAGTCATGTCATGGAAAAATCTAGTCCCTCTATGCAACTCTATTATTTTTTAACTATATCTGTACAGTAAGCATTAGTGGCTCAAATGGTGACTCAAATGTGAAATAAATTAGAGCATCAGTCATTAGTATCACAAAGAAATACAGTAACATTCAAGGTGAGTTTTCTGTTATAGAAAACAGTAGTGTGTGTGTGTGTGTGTGTGTGATAAGTCAGGCATCTGCACAAGGTATTGCCTAAGGCTGAAAGTCATCTGAGGCTAGAGTCCTCTTCCAAGTTCACATGGCATTTGGCAGAATCCATGTCCTTAACTAATGTAATAACCTGCTTATGGCATAAGGTCAAAATTCCTGATTTTCCACCATGAGTCTAATTTAAGAGATCAAATCCAGAAACCTGTGGTTCATACCTTTTATCCTAATCTAATCTCAGGAGTCTGAGATCTGAGGATTATGGCTCAAAGCCAGCCAGAAGAAGGAAAGTCCATAAGACTCTTATCTCCAATTAAGCACCCAAAAAGCCAGAAATGGGGCTGAGGCTCAAGTGGTAGAATACCAGCCTTGAACATAAATGCTCAGGGACAGCACCAGGCCTTGTATTAAATCCCAGAGCCAACACACACACAAAACACGGGGTTGGGAGCTTGGCCTAGTGGTCGGCAAGCACGAAGGCCCGGGTTGGATTCCTTGGTACCACATGCATAGAAAAAAAAAGCTGGAAGTGGTGCTGTGGCTCAAGTGGTAGAGCCTTGAGAAATGTCCAAGGACAGTGCTCAGGCCCTGAGTTCAAGCCCCTCAACTGGCAAAAGAAAAAAAGAAAGAAAAAATCAAT
Source organism: Megascapheus bottae (assembly GCF_031878675.1). Taxonomy (NCBI): domain Eukaryota; kingdom Metazoa; phylum Chordata; class Mammalia; order Rodentia; family Geomyidae; genus Megascapheus; species Megascapheus bottae. The sequence continues at coordinate 21,357,460 of NC_143518.1, forward strand.
ATATATATTTATATATATGTAATATAAGTACATATAATTTTGAAACATGATATTGTCTCTGGAAAGTTGGAGGATAGTTTTTTTGTTATTTTAGTGAAAAGCATTTATGGCTATGCAAGTCCAGATCAGTATTCTTACTGGGAATTGACAGTCAATGAATTGGAGATAGATTAGCAAAAATTAGGTCATAAAAATTAGGCTGTATTCTGTCCTTGCAGGTCACGAAAAGATTACATTTGCCTAGGAAGTATTTGTTCTTTTCTTAACTATAAAAAAGCAGGGATATTGCTGGAAAGATGAAAAACCAGAGTCTATCTCTTATCACAACTAGGTTCTTTGTAAATGTTTCATTCTTTCCTACAACAAAGGGGTTTTTCCCAAAAGTGAACATTGACACCTGTAGTTTAGATCTTACATCTTTTAGTTGTTCTTGTGATAAAATATACTCAACAAATGTGTTCTTTTTGAATATACAGTTCAGTGGCATTACATGCACTTGTACTGTTGTGTAACCATCACTATCATCCTATCGATAACTGAAACTTTGTACTGGTTAAACACTAACTCCCTTGCTTCCCTCTTACCCTGCCCACCCTGTTAACTACTTACTATTTTACTTGCTTTCTCTATGAATTTTATTTCTCTGGTTATCTTATATAAGTAGAATCATACAATATTTGTCCTTTTATTTCTGACTTATTTCACTATACTCTTTAGTTTTATGCAAAGTAAAAAACCTTCCTGTATACACAGTCTTGTCCTGTGGCTCCATTTTGAAAAATCCTCAGGGAAAACTCTTAATTTTCAGTCATGGCTTGGGTAACATACTTGCTTCAAGCTCAAGATGGTGACAGGTTCTGCTGTTTGGATTACCCAGCCATCTTAACAACTTTGTCAACCCCTGCCTTCTCTAAAACAGCATTTCACACTACTCAAGTGCCTTACTCTTACTTTTTGTTGTTTTCTTTTGGGCACTCACCACTCAATGTTGTTTTTCAGTTTTGTTTTCAGTTGGGGTCTCCTATGTTGCCTAGGCAGGTCTTGAAATCAGGAGCTCAAGTGATCTTCCTGCCTCTGCTCCCAAGTAGCTAGAAGTAAAGGCATGTATCAGAATGCCCAACTCACTGCCTGTTAGTAGATATATTTGTTTCTTGTTTTTCCCCTAGAATATAAGATAAATAACATCAGAGATATTGTCTGTCTCATTCGTGTGTGTGTGCTTCCAGTGCCTGGAACCACTGTGACTGGGACATTATAGGTACTCATTTTTAATTAGAAGTTAGGCTGGAAAATATGTATTTAGTATTTATTGGTAAATGTGATCAGAAGAAAATAAGCAGAGTGCCAGTGGCTCCCACATATAACCCTAATTACTTAGTAGGCTGAGATCTGAGGATTGAGATTTCAAGTGAATCTGGCAGAAAACTCTTAATTGACCAGCAAAGTATTTTTCATTATCCTTTTCGTTTTGTGCACTCTTATAATGTATTATTTGTTTATTTGGCAGGACAATGAAGGCCAAACAGCTCTTCATTATGGTAAGATATTTGTCTTAATTTTATATAACCTAGTGGAAATAATAACTTCTGTTGATGAGCTGTTACAATTCTTACAGATGCAGTCACACTAAATTAAGCATTTCTGTACTACCATCAGAAATGGAGATTCCCTCAACCCCCTGTTGAAAGGTTATTATTTTATAATTGGTATTGTTAGTCACATCTAAGATGCCAGTTGTTACAATAGAATCTGTATCTCTCCTATAAGAGATACTTCCTTTTATGTATAGTAGCCCCTTTATCTGTAGGTTGCTTTGTTTTTGCAATTTTAGCTACTTTTGATCAACTGTGGTCCAAAAATATTAATTGTTCTAAACACTACATAAATATTAAATTTTAAATACCACACTGTTCTGAGTAGGATGATGAAATTCTACACCATTCTTCTGATTAGCCTGGAAGATGAATCATTCTTTTGTCAGCCTATTCAGGCTACATTCACACATTTGTTACTTAGTAGTGGTCTCAGTGAATTTGATCAACTGATCACAACTCTTTTATTCAGTTGACTGTTTAATAGTAGTCTAATACATATCACAGTATCTGGAGCATTCCTTACCATATATCTTATCATATAGACATTGAGTCCAGCTATTTGTTGAGATAGAGTCTTCCAAACTTTTATGCTAGGGCTGACCTCAGACTTCCATTTCCAAGTAGCCAAGATTACTGATTATAAACTTGAACTACCATGCTTAGGTGGGGGGAGTAGGGGAGTTGCCTCAAGGACAGAGTCTCAGTATATAACCCAGGCTGATATCACTCAGATTCTAAGCCTCCAAAAGCTAAATTATAGGAGTATTCTACCCTGCCAGTTCTATATTTTTAATTACGCTTTCTCCATTCAACATTTATTGAATACTTATTTACTCAGTAAAATATGCCAACAATATCTTAGAAAAAGTGATTACAGAGAATAATCACTCTGCTAGCTCATAAGTATCAGAGAAGGGTTAATGGAGAGGAAGTACATATGAAAATAGAACACTGAGCAGAGTAACTGTGGCCGAAATATCTATTCCTAAGTACTCATGAGGCTAAGGCCTTGAGGATTACAGTTTGAAGCCAGCCCAGGCAGAAAAAGCCAGGAGATTCTCTCCAAAATAACCAGCAAAATGACAGACTGGAGGCGTGGCATCTATGATATGCCACATGGTCTGCGGGCATATTTTATCCATTTAATCATTTAATACCATTTAACTCTGTTTAAGAGTACTCAATAGCTTTGTTAATTTAATTTGATTTTAGGATCCTTACTGTGTCAGAACTTTCATAAAACTGTAAATACAGTTAAACCCAGTGAGTACAGACAGTATTGGGGAGGTCTTTGTGGGCTTAGCTATTAATTTTATGAATTATGGCTGAGCTTGACAGCTGTCCTTGTGTTGACAGCTCTTCTGATTAGATCAGTTGTCAAACTCCATCCTTAAGCAGGTTGTAAATCCTGGTTTCTTTGGATTAAAACTGGGTCAGAGCCAATCACAGGTTAACTAGAGGCCAGCATTGTACTACCACATGTCCTTATTCATTCTAATGTTTTTTTTTATATATATATAGTAGCATATTTAAACTCTTACTTGCCTGTGTTTTACCTGAGTGTTTTGAATTTTCAGCTACTAGCCTACATGTTATTTTGTGATAAAACATGGTCTTTGCTGATGTGTATATTGGTATAAGTGTGGTCTTCCTTATAAATGGCCTGTTAGTCCTCTCCTCTTTTCCTCCACTGGGAATACTAATATCATTGCATGTATGTCCCCCAAGGGAAATCAAGGCTTTTTCTTACACGTTTGGTCATGTGATTACAGAGTGGGCAGGCTTTGTATCCTCATGAGCCCTCAGTCTTCCACGTAAAGCACCATCTGTTCTGTTCCCTCTACACTTACAGGGCAGTGGGAGGAGGCATTAGAGTGAAAATAAATAAAATAAAAAAGAAAGAAATTCATCATCAAAACCCTGAGGATTAATGGAGTCAGAAGGCTCACTGCTGTGAATGAAAATTCATCTTCACCTGTGCCAGTGTCAGGGCTGACTCTGTGGCACTTGACAAATAGAGGTTCCCAGGATACCATAAATTCAGCAACTGGACTACTCCCTGTAGACCTGCCCAAGCTTTTCTGAGATGGGCTTATGACTGGTTTTGTATTTCCCAGCACATTGTGGGCACCGATATATTTCCTCATTAATTTGGTGAAATGTTAGCACTCTTTCCTTCTCATCCCTCTCTCATCATCTTTGCTTTTGATTTAAGGGATTATGCAGCCTATGAATTTATGAAATACAACTCTGTGTGACTTGTACTTCACTGAGGATGCAGAGAAATCAATTAGCTAACGTATTTGAGCAAATGCTAAGTTGTTAGCACTGTACTCAGTGAAGAGAAGAATGCAAAAGAGTATATTCTCGAGTATCTCACTATCTAATTGGAGGTATGAAGTACATTTTCCACCAACCATTTGTTGAGCACCTTTGTGACCTACGTTCCTACGGGTAATGTAGGTGCCTTTTGTGTATCAGAATAAGATTAATTGGTATGACTTAAAAGTAGGTACCCCGTCATTTAAGTCAGTGTCTCCTTTTTCTTCTCTGTACTACAACATTCTGCTTATTTACATTTCATGTGACTGTCTTTGTATAAACCCAAGCGCTTGTTAATAAAATTCCTTTAATGTAGATACCATATCCCTTGCCTTGAAGTACTGTTTTGCAGTTCTATCAAGTTAGAACATTGTTACACAATTGAGATAGCATTTTCTAGATGATTGGCTATAGTCCTATAGATGTACAATTTAAATTTTAAATTCCATTCCTGGGTTGGTACCCATAGATTATATCACATCTCACTGTCTTGTCATACAGGACACATGAAACTAATGACCCTTTGTTTAAGAAAACTTTTCTGTGTCTTTAGTTATAACACCTTGTCTACTTACTAATTCTTTTCTTTTTTTTTTTTTTTTTTGCTTGAGCTCAGGGCCTGAGCACTGTCCTTGGACTTTCTCAAGGCTAGAGGTCTACCACTTGAGCCTCAGCACCACTTCCGGCTTTTTTCTAGGTATGTGCTTGCTAGGCAAGCACTCTACCATTAGGCCAAATTCCCTGCCCTTACTGATTCTTTTTTCTTTTCTTTCATTCCTTTTTTTTTTTGGTCATGGGCTTGAGCTCTAGGGCCTGGTAACTATCCTTGGGCTTTCTCGAGGCTAACGCTTTACAACTTGAGCCACAGAACCACTTCTGGCTTTTTCTGTGTATGTGGTATAGAGGAATCAACCCCAGGGCTTTGTGCATGCTAGGCGAGCACTCTACCATTAGGCCATGCTCCTGGCCCAGCCCTGATTCTTTTGTTTTTTCTATATATTTTTATTGTAATTAATAGAAGGATCACATTATATTCACCAAATAGAAGGTGCGTTACTTCACATATATTGATACCCTTTCTCATGTCTTGGTCCCCATTTCCCTCCCCCCACCCCCGCCCCTCATCTTGCTTTTCCCCCTTCCCTATCCTATTTCAAATAATCAAATACACATATATACAATATATCAGATAACAAGGTGATATACTGTAACAATATGAGATAACCAAGGAACAACAAAAGAGATGAGAGGTAACATAGTACATTAAGGACAACAATCATTCATTATATGGCTTTTGTCTATATCCTGGAGGTCCTTTCATTTAGTGTCATACTATATGGCCTTATGTATCTAAGTTTTGCTCTATTGTAAATCTCTGTTAGGAGAGCCCAAGGTTTCTACTGATTTTGACAAATGGGAGAAACCATTGAGCCTATATTCCTTTGAGTCTGCCAGCCCTGATTCTTATCCTGAAATGTTAGGTTAGATTCGTCTGATAGGTTATGTTAATTATTATCCTGAGTTACAGATTTAAATACTGGGAAGTTTATTCTTGTGATGCTGCTTTTAAAGTCAATCAAATGTTCCCTACAGTAAGTTAAGACTGATAGCTGTGGAATAACAGTTAAATGATTATCGTTCAAAGTACAGTTATTATGTAGCTAGTTCTTAGCAGGATAAATCCTCTCTTCTTGCAGCTACTTAATAGAGGCAGTGTATCCTTTTTTTGTATTTTATAAGAGATTATCTTCCATTTAAATATAACTTGGTATGTGTTTCATGGTAAAAACAACTATGAAATCTAAAATATATTTTTAAATTGTTTTGGGAGACTCCTTCCAGGTTTTTTAACTAATTTTATTGTTATTACTAACATGTTGTACAGAGGGGCTACCTAAATTTTCAGTGTAAACCAGAGAACTGGTGATATAGTACAGTGTATATTTATTATAAGTCAGTCCCTGACACCACAAAAAGATGGAGGCATGTCTCAAGTGGTAGGATGCCAGCCCTAAGCAAGAACCAAGAGGTCCTGATTCAAACCTCTTGTACCACCAAAGACAAGAAAATAAGTTCACCCCTGTCCCACAAAAAAAAAAAAATTCTCAAAAGAGCAATATACTCCTGAACACTTTCTCTTTGATCCTTTGGCAAAAACAGTTATGTCTCTGCCCTCTTCCCTCTCTGTACCATCCTTTAAGATGCAGAGTACTTGATGCAGAGTACTTTCTGAGACTCCAAATATACTCTTAACCAGTCCACAGTTGTCACAGGATTGAAATAAGTATATCTTGCTTCCTTCAATCTTTTCTCTATTTTCTACTCACTCTTTTATCAAATAATAGTTTAACATTTGTAGTCCTAATAACCAATCAAGAAATCGCACTCCACTGAAGGCAGAGATAGGATTCTCAAGTGATCTAATTTTACCTCAGAAAATATCTGCCCTCCACCTCTGAGGCCTGTGTATTTGCAGACTATGCAGCTTGGTACCTAAACTCATTGGGATACCTAATATAAGCAATCACCAAAGCTACTCTAAATTTATAACCTGTCTCAGCCGACTGTTTTCTTGCCATTTCACAGCATATAACCCTCAAGCACTCAGCTGGAGGTGCCCACTTGGGAGATGACCAGGAAAGCCAGCAACACACCTTATCTTTTACCAAAGTGGTAACAGATAGCAAAAAAAAACAAACATTTTACAAGTAGATTGTTGAAAACCAAATTCTTGGAGTTTTACTTCCACTTAAGATGTAAGAAAAATCGCAAGAGAACTTTCCCCACACACTAGCAAGCTACAAAAATCTTAACTTTTTATGAACCCCTAAGAGAACAGAAATTACAAGGCCCCTAAAGAGTGGCAAAACCCCACAAAGACCAAAGAACTTTTTGCTTTAGCAGAACACACATGAAGGGAGCCACCATAAAAGTAGATTTTTAAAAATAGTTAATATTAATACTCTTTTTTGTTGGCTGTGGGGCTTGAACTCTGGGCCTGGGCACATTAATGCATTCTTAAAGTGAGCTACTATAATAGAACTAGAAAACTGAGACCCGAGGGATTATTTACTCAGTGTGCTTTTAGCATTATGTAGAACTCATATGAGAGGAATCAAAAAGAGAACCCTCTTCAATGACATGAGCGCAGAACTTTTTTGCTTTCCTGGACTTTAAAAGAGTTTTTCAGTTTTTATTTTACTACTACTATTATATTTTGAGACAATTTCATCTTGTAACCTAGGTTGGCCTACCGCCTAAAGGCTGGACTACAAGTATGAAACTATACATATATACTATATATAAAAATTGTACCTATTAACTGTAACTCCTCTGCCAGTCTAGGGGCTTCAACTCAGGGCCTGAGCACTGTCCTTAGCCTTTCTCAGGCGTAGGACACTACCACTTGAACTACAACACCACTTCCTGTAACCCCTCTATGCATCACCTTGACAATAAAATTAAATTCTAAAAATTATATATATTAATATACATGATGTTTTGAAGTATATATGCATTGTAATGCACAATTAAAACTCACATGCTTTTTATGTGTGGTGACAGCACTTAAAATCAACTCTCTGCCAGGTGTGGTGGCTCATGCCTGAAGGCTGAGATCTGAGAATCACTGTTCAAATCACTAGCCCAGGCACTAAAAAGTCCATGAAACTCTTATCTCCAATTAACCATCAGAAAACCGGAAGTGGCGCTGTGGTTCAAGGAGCAGGGCCATAGCCTTGAGCTGCAGAGCTCAGGGACAACGCCCAGGCCCAGAGTTCAAGTCCCATGACTGACAAAAAAAAAAAAATTTAATTTTCTTAGTCACTTCAAAAATACAATGCATCATTATTAACTCTAATAACCATATTGCAAATCTTTCACCCATAAATCCGTAAGCCATTGAGGTAACAGAAACTTGTCCTCCTTTCTTCCTGTCTCGTGTGTGTGTGTGTGTGTGTGTGTGTGTGTGTGTGTGTGTGTGTGTGTGTGTGTGTGTGTTTTATTGTTGGGGTAACATATAGAGGGGTTACAGTTGGTTCAAGTAGTGGGTACCTTACTTCTTGAACATAGATACCCCTTCTCATGTTTTTGTCTCACTTTCCCTCCCTCTTCTTGTGTCTTGGCCTGGTTCAAAGCAAATATTAAAGACTCCCTGCCACTAGGGGGCAGAATAGGAGGCTCTCTAGCCCAGAACACCTCTCTCCTTTCCCCTCTTCCCCTCTTCCCACTGCCCTCTCCCCTATCTCCTCTCTCCTGTCTTCTCTTTCCCTTCTCTCTCCTCTTCCCTTTCCTCTTCCCTCTCCTCTCCCTCTCTCCTTCTCCCTTTCTTCCTCTCCCCTTTCCTCTGTCTCTCCCCCTTTCCCTCTTTTTCTCTCAACCCCAGTCTACCTTTCTCTCCCTTTCTCTCTGTCCCTCCTGATGTTTAGGGGATGATAGGGAAGTAAAGACGCCACTGAAGAATCCCCACCTTTGATGGCTAAGACCAGTACAATCTCATTCCTACCATGCATAGAAAGCAGCAATAGTCTACTGATAAGGGGGAACAAAAGCATAGAGACTTCCTCTGTGGTTCAGAGATGCAGAGACCAGTCCAACCAAGGGTTAAAGAGGAATACTGAAAACCCCAACCCCAAGATCCTATGCTAAGCATGGAAAAATCTGAAGATTATGGTGCCTTAAAGGTACCTATAGCAGTATCAAACCCAAGCTGAGTTCAGTCACTAACTAAATTTATCCAAAATTCACACTAAAGAGATAGACCTGTTTATGTGGGGGGGGGGGGATTTTGCTTCAACTTCTGCTGCCCTACACTATGAAACACAAAAAGGCAAGAAGAAAATTTTTTCCTTTTTTTTTCTTTTTTTTTTTTTTTTTTTTTTTTTGCCAGTCCTGGGACATAGACTCAATGCCTAAGTACTGTCCTCAAGGCTAGTGCTCTACTAGCTAGAGCACCACTTCTGGCTTTTCTCTGTATGTGGTATCAAGCAATCAAACCTGGGTCTTTGTGTATGCTAGGCAAACACTCTTCCACTAGGCCAAACTCCCGGCCCAAGAAGAAAATTTTTATCAAGCCATAAATCAAGTTGATGGGACAAGTGGACAAAAATTTAAGGATATAGCAGAGTTTCATAAGACTGTACCTTTAATTTTAATAGAACACCTCAGGTTATAAATGGTACATGTTATTTTAACTGCACACCAAACTTTCACCATATTTCATGAGGTAGACCATACTATGGACTATTAAAAAGAAGAAAAAGAAACTTCACAAGCCAGGCATAATACTATACTTGTATAACTCTAGCATTTGGGAAACAGAGGCAGGGAAGACAGGACAGCTTAGGCTAAATTGTATAAAATTATTTCAAATATAAAAGAAAAACTGATCTCCTGCACCATAAGAGAAGCAGAAATTTGAACTGTCTTAAATAAAAAAATTTAAGCTCCCTCTGAAATATAAAGAAATATATAAAGAAACAAATTTTTGCCAGGTGTGATGGCTCACATCTGTAATCCTAGCTACTCAGGAGGCTAAGATCTGAGGATTGAGGTTCAAAGCCAGCCCAGGCACTAAAATCCTTCCTACTCTTATCTCCAGTTAACTACTAGAAAACCAGACATGGCTCTGTGGCTCAAGAGATAGGGCAGTAGACTTGAGCTGAAGGGCACAGAAGCAATGCCCAGGCCCAGGGGTAGGGTGGTAGCTTTGAGCTAAAGAACTCGGGGACAGTGCCCAGGCCCAGAGTTCAAGCCTTGGGAACGCCAAAAAAAAATTAGAAAATATACGCTACCAAAGTCATCTCAAAAAGAATAAAGAAATCTGGATGGCCTTATATCTATTGATGAAATTGAGTTGGACTCAAAACTTTCACAGTGACATCTGCAGGCCTCTGATGATGAGTTCTATTAAATGTTTTAAAGAAGAAAGAGCACTTTCCAATATAAAGCCAGTATTACATTCAGACCATATAAGGAAAAGGCATTAAAGAGAAAGAAAACTATAGGTTAATATCCTATATGAACATAGATGAAAAAAATCTTTAGTAAGTTATTAGAAAGATAATAATCATGATTAAGTAAGTATATCATAAGAACGCAAGGTTGGCTTGGCAATTGAAAGTTGTTGTATTATACCATATCAACCTATTAAAAAACTAAAGAACAGGCCAGGAGTGTGGCCTAATGGTAGAGTACCTGCCTGGCATGAATGAAGCTCTGGGTTTGATTCCTCAGTACCACATACACAGAGAAAGCCAGAAGTGGTACTGTGGTTCAAGTGGTAGAGCACTAGCCTTGAGAAAGCTCAAGGACAGTGCCCAGGCCATGAGTTCAAGCCCCAAGACTGGCAAAACAAACAAACAAAAAACCCTAAAGAACGAATAATCACTTCAATGTATGAGGATAAAGCTGTTGATAAAAACCAACCTCCCTTTCGGTTAAAACAGCACAGCAAAGCAGGAATATCAGGAACTTGGACATCCTGAGAAAATCAACAGCTATCATTGTTAACACAGAAAGGCTAAATGCTTTTTCTCAGTTTCCTCCTTCCCTATGCCGAGAGGGAGGGGGGAAGAGATAGATAGATAGATAGATAGATAGATAGATAGATAGATAGATAGATAGGTAGGTAGGTAGGTAGGTAGGTAGGTAGGTAGGTAGATAGATAGATAGATAGATAGATAGATAGATAGATAGATAGATAGATAGATACTAGAGCCTTACCTGTATCCTTAATAGGACTGGCATAGTATACGCTTAGTAAAATTTTTTTTTAAACACAAACACATTTTGGGCTTGGAATGTAGCTTGGTAGAATGATTGCCTAGCATACATGCAGCCTGGGTTCAACTCCTCAGTACCACATAAAAAAAAAACAGAGGCAGTGCTGTGACTCAAGTGGTAGAGCACTAGCCTTGAACACAGAGAGAGAGGCTCAGGGACAGAGCCCAGACTTCGTTCCCTTTTTATTTATTTTAAAACTCATCGGGGCCCAGAGTTTGGCCTAGTGGTAGAGTGCTTGCCTAGCATGCACAAAGACCCGGGTTCGAGTCCTTGATACTACATACATAGAAAAAAGCCAGAAGTGGTGCTGAGGCTCAAGTGGTAGAGCTCTAGCCTTGAGAAAGTCGAAGGACAGTGCTCAGGTCCTGAGCCCAATCCCAGGACTGGCCAAAAAAAAAAAAAGAATACAAAACTCAGTTAGCAAAACATTTGCCCTATCTAAAAAGACAAAACAAAGTATTTTTTCTAATAAAGAACTTACAGCCTTTGGACATGGCCAGAACACCTGTCATTCTGAAATAAAAATCAACATAAAATATACTTTTAGGTGATGTATTTTTTATTCTTTGCCATCATCTTATCCTTAAAGAATAGTCAACAAACCTCACAACTTATGGGTATTATGTTTGCATGTATATGTATATATAAATGTATATGTATGATGTATATTTCTGTTTTGTTTTTTGCCAGTCCATGGGCTTGAACTCAGGATGTGAGCACTGTTCTTGGGCTTTCTCAAGGCTAAAGCTCTGCCCCTTGAGCCACAGCACCACTTTTGGCTCTTTCTATGTATATGGTACCAAGGAATCAAACCCAGGTCGTTGTGCATACTAGGCCAGCACTCTACCACTAGACCAAACTCCTTGCCCCTATTTCTCAGTTTTTAAGCAACCAAAACTTTAAATTGATTCTTGTAAGATTTTAAAATCCACACTGGACCAAACTCCTTGCCCCTATTTCTCAGTTTTTAAGCAACCAAAACTTTAAATTTGATTCTTGTAAGACTTTGAAATCCAGTGATGAGCCACAGTTCTCATTACCAGGCCTGATCATCCTTAAGCTACTGCTAGCTGCTCACTGTTCAGTGATCCTTATTACTCACCACTTGCCTTTCCTGCTCAAGTGGAGTCATTTCTCTGTCTCACTATAAACTTGTTTTCATATTTGTTGGTTTTCCTTTCAGCTGCTGCCTGTGAATTTGTGGATATTGTGGAGCTGCTGCTCCAGTCTGGCGCTGACCCCACTCTCCGAGACCAAGATGGCTGTCTCCCAGAAGAGGTGACAGGCTGCAAAGCAGTTTCTTTGGTGCTGCAGCGGCACACAGCTAGCAAAGCTTAATCAAAAGATGGAAAACCATAGTCTATGATAGGAGAGGGCTTCAGGAATGAAAAAAAATTGTAAGACTAGTACTTCTTTTACCACCTATCTTTGGTATACATTGACTAATAAAATTGGTTCTGAGGAACTGAAATTTTGAAGTCTCAGCAATTCATTGTACATGCATACATTCTGAGGAGTACTGTTTTGGTGATGAACATATGTACTGTGCATAATGTAATCAGATTCTGCTGAGCATGCTCTCAAATTTATCACTGCTCTAGAGGGTGGAGAAAGGAGCAGACAGATCATATTTCATAATATTAAACATGGATGCTCTAAAAAAAATCCAGAAGCAAAATGTGCTCATCAGCACTGCACTGACAATTAGAGAAGTTTTGTGAAATCACAATGTGGGGGGATCAATTGATTGTATAGCATTCTATACACCTAGTCTGAATAGATAGCTAAAATATCTATTCTTTGGCAGCTAATACTTGGAACAATAAGAAAAAAAGAGAGTGTTAAAAAAAAAAAAAAGAAAGAAACAGAAGCAGTGTCAGACACCGGTGGCTCACACTTGTAATCCTAGCTACTCAGGAGGATGAGAACTGAGGATCACGGTTCAAAGCCACACTAAGCAAGGTCTGTGAGAATCTTATCTCCAGTTTACCAACAGAAAACTGGAAGTGGCACTGTGGCTCAAGTGGTAAAGCACTAACCTTAAGCTGAAGAGCTCAGGGACAGTACCCAGGCCCAGAATTCAAACCCCACAACCAACCAAAAAAGCTTTTTTTTTTTAATCTTTAATATTTACTTGGGTTGGAACTCAGTTTACTCGTGTTTGGCCCAAGCTCTCTAATATTTTTTATGCATATGAATATTTTAAATATTTACTTGCCACTGTTTTCTCTTACTAGAAACTGGTTGGTAGAAGTACTTATGAAGTGGTAAGTAAATACATTTGTGATTTCTTTACTGAGGATAATGTGATCAGAATAACACTAATGACTCTAGTTTAATATTTACTCATGGTTTCTTATTTACTTTGTCTATACTCACCCTAAGTAAAAAATAAGGAATAAAAATAAAATCATGGAAACAAGTATCAAAGACAAAGCAAAATATCTGAGTGGCTTTATCTTCAGAACGCTAGCCTGTGTCTTTCTTTCCTTCATGTGTATGTCTGTGGTACTAGTTTAGAATTCTGGGTTTTATGCATTCTATGCAAGCAAGTCCCCTATCCATAAGCTGATACTTCAAACTCTGCTTAAGTCTGTTGTCTGGCTTACTGCTCTTTACTGAATTTGAAAGTCTTTTGAAAGACTTGTGGACCCCCTTCTTAGAACAGTGTGACACATGGAATTCAGGGGAGGGAGGCTAAACATCAAAGCTTATCCCATGGACACTATGTGGACTTATAGATCTCACGTAGAGTTCATTTTTGTGCTTGTCACCAAATAAGAACGTTGTTGGCTAACCTAGTTTTCTAGTTTCAGTTGTATCTGCCAGATCGTTGATACATGTGACATTGCCATGCTTATTTGAAAGAATGGGAAGAATGAATCTTTGGGGGAAAAATTGGTCATGACTTAAACAATAATATGTAGCTAAGATTTTATCACTAATTAACAAATGGGAAATCTTTAAAGAAGCCACAGGCAAGTGTTACAGGGCAAAAATAAGCTCAGGTGTTTAATTATGTATGATAAATGAAGCCTTAGTATATGTGTTTAACTTGCCTCAGTTTTCAGAATGTTTTCACGGGCATAATTAATCTGTCATCCTCCACAGTAGCCCTATAAAATAGATAAGATCAAGAGTTATCAAGGCTTGGGCTGGGATATAGTTCAGTGGCAGAGCACTTGCCTAGCAAGTGTAGTGTCCTAGGTACAGTCCCTGGTACCAAAAAAAAGAAAAGGAAAAAAAAATTACCATGTGAATTAATGCACCTTCTATCTGGCAAATATCATGTAACCCTTTTATTAATTACAATAAAAAATTTTAAAAAAATTACCAAGGCTGTCACATGAGACAAAACAAGTGAACTAAATAGCTCAAGATTACATCATTGAGCCACTTCTAGGACCAAGTTATTAAATCTTAGTCCTTGTTGGACCACAAAATTACTGGAAGTTTTCTGGCTGTCATTAAATGCATTGAAATTGTTTTTATTTTTATTATTACCTTTAAGTAGTTGTACAAAGGAGCTGCCATATAACAAAGCAGTTTATGAATATAGTATGTCTTGGTCAATGTCACCCCTTTCAACATTTTCACCCATCCCTCCCCAGACCATTCCTTCCCTCTTCTTAGTTTTGTGGAATATACATTGGATTCTTGTCTGCATTTTCCCCTCATCTCCTCTTGACCCTTGACCCCACCTGACCCTTTTTGAATACCTACTTCCTGGTGCTTTATTTTAGTGTTTTATTTTGTTCTAAAAAATTACACTAGCTTAGTAAATGACAAGGCACTGCTTTAGCCACTGATACCTTTTCCTATTAGCATAATAGGTATTTAGAATATAATACATCATAAGATATCTTGAAGTCTCATAGAAAGTTAGGAATTACCCATCAGAAACTAACTAAACCTTTAAACCTATTATATAACTCTACCTCTAATAAAAATTCAAGGAGTCAGCCAACTGCCTACATATTGTTATCTCTTATGCTTGTCAGGTAGCAGGGTAACAACCAAAGTATATCTGGAATTATATGTATTATATCTTTTTTTTAATGTTTCAGCATTTTCCAGCTAAAAGGTTGCCATAATCCAATGAACTTTTCTATTAAATAAGTATTACTTAGCTTCCTGCCAGGTTTAACTACTTGGCTATAGGTTATTATTCCATATATAGTACACCATGTACACAATTGCTGAAATTAATGAGTAAGGTATGTGGCTGTGGCAGAGCTAAGCTTGGATTGCAGAAAACTTTAGTGTTGATACAAATATATGTACTAGTTGAAGACATAAATATTTTTTAATTGAAACAAAGGCTTTTTTTGTTTTATTTATTTATTTATCTATCTATTTATTGCCAATGCCGGGGCGTGAACTCAGTGCCTGAGCACTGTCCTTTCTCAAGGCTAGAGCTCTTCCACTTGAGCCACAGTGCCTCTTTTGGCTTTTTCTATGTATGTGGTACTGGGTCTTTGTGCATGCTAGGCAAGAGCTCTACCAAAACAAAGGCTTTTTATCAATAGTGGTAGAGCACTTGCCTAGCATGCACAAAGACCCAGATTCGATTCCTCAGTACCACATAGAAAAAGCCAGAAGTGGTGCTGAGGCTCAAGTGATAGAGCTCTAGCATTGAGAAAGCCAAAGACAGTGCTCAGGCCCTTAGTTCAAGCCTCAGGACTGACCATTAAAAAAAAATCTCTTCATCAATGTATATTACTAAATAAATATGGCACCTGTTAGCTCCAACTTAATGAGTTGAATTATTTGTGAATTTCAAGTCCCAATTCCTATGGTGATTTGAGTCAAGTGTTTTCATAGTAGTCATATATATATATATATATATATATATATATATATATATATATATATATATATATCCAAAATTAGATGTCCTTTACAAGCAATCACATGCCATAACTGGTGTTTTGTTTCTTTCTTTCTTTTTTGGCCAGTCCTGAGACTTGAAGTCAGGACCTGGGCATAGTCCCTGAGCTTCTTTTTGTTTGTTTGTTTCTGGGTTTTTTTAATTGAAGAATTTATTAACATTGATTTTTACATCATATTTCAAATGACATGTTAAACAAGTGTTCAAGAAGGGAATCTCTATATACAATGACTGGCACTTAGTTTTTAGAACATAATCAAAATTAGGCTAAGGGTTTGTATATCATAGATACATATTTATGAAATAAAACATTATGTCTATAGAGTCATAGGTTTTTATGTTTATGTAGTTTTGTTTATATTTCCAATACCATGTCCACCTGAGCTTCTTTTGTTCAAGGCTAGCTCTACCACTGGAGCCACAGCATCACTTCCAGCTTTTTCTGTTTATGTGGTACTAAGGAGTCACACCCAGGGCTTTATGCATGTTAGGCAATCATTCTACCATTAAGCTACATTCTCAGTTCTGCTGTTTTTTTCATAGTGATACATAATATATATAACAATTTCTCCACTGCAATGTTGTAATACTAGTTACTCCAATTACAGGGGTTTACATCTAAGAGTCTCAGTTTAACTTTAGAATAATTGTAAAGGTTGAAATAATTGTTATTTTCTCTTATTTTACAAATGAGGAAATTGAAGTTCTAACATCTAGAAACAGAATGCCCAATTTTTACAAAGGCTTTAATAAAGTACATCAATACACATGATCTTATTTATTCAGAATCAGGATCCTCTGAAAACTGATACCAAATATGAAAGTTTTTCCTTGAACCATGTCATCAGAGCAGTGTAAGCAAAGACAATGAAAGCTGTCTTCAGAGATGCATTTTCAGGCCTCACAGTGGATTCACTTATTGCACTCATTGGGTCTCCCCCCCCCCTCTCTGTCTCCTCTCCTCTCTCTCTCTTTCTCTCTTTCTGGCAATGTTAGAAAACTCGGGTTTGGACCACTCTTTAGAATACAGAAATTCCTTAATATGGTCTTTTGTAATCATGTAACTTGAAAATACTATTATTGTTAGAGCTTTACCTTGAGAATCTATACCTCTCTTTCCATTTACAGTTCTTCACCAAAGATACTTGGATTCCAAGTACAGAGATTATTATATACTTCAACAAAATAATACTTGTTCCATTTATTAATATTCTATACCAAGTATGATCTATTTTTATAATAATTAGAATTATACTGGGAAGGACTGAATAGAAAAAAAAAGATATAATCTAAACTGGATTCACTTATCCTTGAAATATTCTTGTCGTGCTCCTCCCTGGAAAGCAGAACATAAGAGTTTGATTTTTGCGTGGTCTTGAAGTTCATGGTTTGTTTCTTAGTATTTCCTTTTTATTTGTTCATTCTTCATCTTTTTCTTTTCTTGTGTGTGCCTAGCTGGTCCTGGGGCTTGAACTCAGGACCCAGACACTGTCTCTAAGCTTTTGTGTTTAAGGCTAGTACTCTGCCACTTTGAGCCATAGCACTATTTCCTGCTTTTTGCTAGTTAATTGGAAATGAGTGTCAAACTTTTCCTGCCTGGGCTGGTTTTGTACCTCCATCCTCAGATCCAGCCTCTGATGTAACTAGGATTATAGGCATAGGCCACAGACTCCTGGCCACATTTTTCTTATCTGTGTTTTAACATGCCATTTTTTCATGACTTCAGTAGTAAAGCCATTATTTTACATGTATTATTTTCTTTAGGGGGCTACATATGCTGAGTCACTATTGGGATCAGTATTCCTTCCTCAATTAATACAAAGCTTCCTAGCCCTAAAAATCAGATGAAGGGGTTCCCAGCTATAGCCTGGTTTGTATTCAGGTTACTCTTTCTTGCTGATTTTCTTCACATATGTCTTAGAGTGAACATGAGTAAGCAATAGAGGTTAAAAAACAAATACAAAACATAGGAAGATCTGCCTCCACAGCACACTTCCTTCCTGGTTGGAACTTTGGCCATTCAGCATGGGTTCTTCTAAGTGGAAAATGGGCCTAAATCTACTGACGCCATGGCTGAGGTGTGGAAAGATGAAGGCATTAAGGAGCAGAGAGGTGACTTGGAGTGGGCTGCCCTAAGAAGCAGCAAAAAATTCATCATGTACACAGCAGCCAGGATTTATTTTTCCTCTCACTTATGTAGCAATCTTAGTTTCCATTTTAATATTTAGAAGGTAAGTTCAGTTGATGGACACTTTGTGTAATAAAAAGCTCTTTTAAAATACATGCATACACAGGATAAAAAGTGGCACTGCTAGTGCCTATGGCTTTCATAGAAAACATTTGTGAAGCTCAAAGCTGAGTCCTAGCTATGTTTATAGCACTTTAGCTCCGTTTGTGAGTTTGGAATCCTTCCAGAAAAAGAAGAGAAAGACATATATTATTGTTTATAATCTGCTTTATTCCGCCAAACCTTGACTGAACAGACTTGTGGATTGCTGTTTAAATCCCTCAGTGCCTTTAACTACCGATACAGAGAGTGGTTAATGCGCATTCTAAATGAAGCTTGGCATCCACTCCAGGAAATCACTTTAATTGAGAAGCATTAAATGTTAAAATGATTTTTTTAAAGAAAAAGAAAGAAGCCAGCACACATATTGAGTATAAAAATCCTGGCCTACCAGTAACATAGTTCTCCAGTTATCATATACCTCCAGATTGGGTGAGCTTTAAACTTTGCAGTTGACAGGTGTGGAAAATGTGACTTTTAATTCCCTAGGTTAGTGTTTGCAGGCAGACACCCATCAGCTGTCCAATGAGCAGGCAACTCTAAGGACTCCACTTTTAAAGGAGGGGTAAGAGCTGTCAGCCTTATGGATGCTTGTTTTTCTGCAATAATAAACTAGTCCCAGGTGAATAAAATACAAGATTTAACCCCAAAGTCTTTGCCTGGACTTTCCATTGCAGCTCAGAAACCATCTGTTGAAACCTATTTACCATTTTAATGACCTTTAAAACGCACACACACACACACACACACACACACACACACACACACACACACACACATTTATTTCCAACTCAAGAGTATATTTCAAAACTATTGTTGGTCTATATTTTATCATTCATAAAGCAGTTTCCAACCTTTCCCAAATCCTTTAGTTCCCCACCACAGGAGGTAGTGGTCCAGAGCTAGCAAATGAGAGGAAGGTTTTTATCTAAGCCTCCATAGTCAGTTCAGCCTCTTTCAGCCTTATAGCCCTGGCCAGTCCAGTAATGTGCTGAGCAACATTAACCCAACAATTAAAAAAAGATGGAAATTAATTTTATCCTAGGTCCCCCTTCTGTAGAGCTGTTCTTAGACCATTTTAAGAGGGAGGATGGGTATTCTATCAAACACAGTATGTACTTAGAAAATTATATTCCATCTTCTGTTATTTAAATTATGTTTTGTGTTTGGAGGGGTGATCCAAGGAAAAATCACCAAAAGCAAAAGCATTCTAAAGGAAATATTAGAAAATGGTAAGAAAATGAACTAAATACTGTAGACACGCCACAATGTGAAAGCTCATAGACAGAGCTCACCCCTACTTTCTCTGAAAGGTTGGAACACTTCCTAGAGCAGAGGCTGATCATTTCAAAGACTTTCATTTAATAATTGGGTGGTTTATTTTCATGCCTTCTCTTAGAAAATTATAAACAAAAATTCCTCTTTCCTAATTTAGCCCCATTTTATAAGGGTGTTTTTGCCCCCTCTTACTCATAGTATTTCTCCAGCAGCAGTGACAGAATATTTTTTATCTCCCTGCCACAGTGATGGACTAGATTGCCAAGCAGCTTGATCACTGCTTGCTGCACAGCTAGGCCCAAGGACTTTATGAGAAAAGGTACGAGAAATTGTGAATAATAAAACTGGAAAAGCATTCTTCTAAAGGAATGCAGCAAAGAAATTAAGCCATTTTCCTTTTAGACTGTGAAGGGCAATTTTTAAACCATGTCTCCAAAGAATGCATTTCTAAAAAAAAAAAACATACATTCAGCTATCTTGAAGATCATCTCTCATGATTCTCTCCTAGGTTTGCACTTGTTAAGATTCACAACATTGCATTTCATTTGCTTTTGTCCTTTCATAATTTCATCTGAGTACAATGCTTAGCCCACAAAGAAAGGAGGCTAGGTAGGGAAGCAGTGGGAACACACAGTTGAGTTCCCATTGTTTCCCTGAGTGGGTTTTATTTAATGCTGTCTGGTCATTGACTTTATTCTTCTGGAAAGCAATGGTCACCAGCAGAATCCCACTACTCAGGAGGTGCTTTCCAGTATCTAAACTGAAAAAAAAATGGGTGGAGGGATGAGCAGGGGGAGATGAAGTGGAAGGTTGGAGACCAGATCCTCTCCTCTGTGAGCTGAGGTTACCAGGGTAGTACTGAGGCGGGGATGTGTATGCCACACTGAGAACCGAGATGATCCCAACAGTTGTCAGCCTACTAAGTTGGAGTATAGTAGTCTTTGAAAGCAAAAACTCAAGATAGAGGGGTGGTGATAAGGTCTTTGAGAATGCAAGATGAATTAGACTACCCAAGACTGGTATTGCTGCAGACTCTGACTAGAATACTCAGACCCATTATTACTGCTTCGGGAATATTTAGAGAAACCAAATTTAGTATCCTTAGAACTTTCCAGTCATGCTGTGGATTTCCCTATCCTCCCAAGGGAATGCATTAGCAAAGAAGCAGTCTAAGGGCTAGAATCTCCTGTGTCCCCTGCTGTGCATTCAAACCTCCCCCCACACACACACACACAAAAGTCATCAACTGATTTTTTTTTTCCAATTTTCTAAGTCTTGAAGGCAGAAAATGATGCATTAGGAAATGGCTGTCAGAAAAGCCGGTGACCCTCTACCAGTCAATCTTTAAGTTGTTCTTCATATTTAGTGAGTAAAAATGGTTCTGGCCTTCAGAGTTATACTTATTGTTTCCTTCTGATGACAAAAGGATCCCATGTCAACTCAGCCTTTTATTTCATTTACATCAAAAGCAAAAACTTCCAAATGAAAAGACACACAAACTTCTAAAGAATTTACACATTTATTTTACACAGTTAAACCATACACATCTCATGCCAACACACAGGAGGCATATATAAACGCACCTGCTTTGCTGTCCAAAGTCACATGGCAATAAATAAGGAGGGTGAGCTTTTTTTTTCTTTTTTTCTATTCTTTTTCTCCAGGAAATGAAACTTCATTTCTTTTTAACTGTACAAAATTTACACTGTGAAGGATGAGGGCAGCAATCAAGTGTACAGGAGATCTGGGGTTTTGAGGTCTGATTGCAAGCTCTGAGCAGCTTCTGGGGTCCTGCATCCCCAAACCTGCTCATTAGGTCGAACCCAGTCCTCAAGTGGGAAAGTCCAGTGTGATCCTTGCCACTAGGTGGGCAACAGGTGACAGCAGGGTGTCCTTGCTCTGGCCACCTGTGCTCTGCCCTAAGCAAAGGAATGCTAGGTGCACTTCCCAAACCTGCAGCTGTCTCCTCACCAGAGCTAGCAGCGTGAAACTGTGCTTTTAGTGTGGTCCTACCAAGCAGAGTATGATGGGATGGCTTTGCTGAGCTCTCTCTTTTTGGCTCCCAGTCACTGTGTTAGAGTAGTTGGAGCAACTACTGCAAAAAGGGCCAATTGACCAATCCAAGAAAGAGAGAGCCAGTGATGTGCTTTTATTTAGCTTTCAGCATGCCCAGAGCCCTTCAGCAGCAGGCAATAAAATAAAACTCATTTCCGCTTAATTGAATTTTTCTTCATCTACAGTTCCAATTTTTAAAGTGCAGTGTTTAAAAATGAGTCTCCCCAAGCCTTCCAGACCCTTCTGGCTGAGGAGGTATGGTTACTGTTTCCATGGTTGGAACCAAGGTGTCAATGGTAGTGGAGTGGGAGGGGTGTGGAGACACAGTGGGCTATCACGCAACACAAAGGTCAGAAGCCTTGATCCTCTCCTCCTGAAGGAAGTAGTCTGAAATCACCCACTTCAGAGATGGGAATGTCTTTTGTCCTACAGATTCCTTAGTCCTCCTTACCAAGTGAACTTAAGGAAGAACTAATAGAGTCTGCTTATCTTTCTAAGTTTATGTTTTACAGTGACACAGAAATAATTCAAGGACACTATGTTTTTCTTAATTGTGTTCTTTCCCTGTGGTTTTGCTTGCAGGTGCAATTTGCAGGAGCAATGTTATGAATGTGGTAGTTATTTGCCTTATATTATATTCATAACATACGAAAGCACAAAGACTAAAAGGAATGTGCCCCAAGCTGTACAACAAATCCTTGAAGGCAGCAGCTCTACCACTAGTGCCACTTGCCAGTCCAAGCAGTTATCCTTTAGATTTAGAAATTTCTCCATAGTTTTTATCACTTTTTAACTAATACAGATTTCACCATAACTATTCAGTTGTGTGTGTGTGTGATTTTTCTAGTGGTTAATCACTGGAAATGAAGGAGGTGGGCTTATTATAAATTTGTTTTAGGATTCAGAATTCTGCCAGGCAGGCTCTCTTAAAGTCAAAGACAGACCCAGGCCCAGATATTGCAAATGCTTCTAGAAGATCTGACTTCATTTTTCAAACCTCCTTTAGGCAAGTGGGAGAAGGAAGCTACCAGGCAGCATCTAGTACTCTGGTAATAGGCTACTGAGCAGTGGAGACTGCCTCCAAGAGACTCAAAAGAAACGTCTATTCTCCATCTCCACCCACAGACGAGCCAAGGAACAGTCTTGGCATACAGTGCTTCTCTGTGGCACTGGCCTGTCTAAAATGTAGGCACAACCTGAAGGAAGATCACTTAAATCTGAGACCTGTCATAGCTGTGCTTCTAAAAGGGCACCAGAGTTTGCCTCTCTCTGGAGCGATGGCTCTGGAGATAGAACTTAAAACAAGCTCTTGTGGCCTTCTTTCCAGTGCTCTCTCAAGAGCTTTTCTAGCTCACAACCCACGTGAAATCAAAGAGGCTGCCACAACAATCAAAGTACTGCCTACTGAGCTTCTCCAGAGACTCATTGTATTAGTATAAATGAAGACAGCCATCCCTTCTTTCATCAGCAAATCAGAATTATACTTAATTCATTTAAAAAATGAAAACTGGGAAGTGGTATTGTGATTCAAGGGGTAGGGCAGTAGACTTGAGTAAACTATGCCCAGGCACAGTTCAAGTCCACGATCGACAAAAACAGAAAAAAGAAAAAAAATTTTAATTGATTTTTCAGCAGTACCACGTGGAGAAGATACCCTCTGCCTTTTGAGAGCCTGAAGTTCCATAGTATGTTCAGAAACTAGGAAGTGCCTCGAACCCTATGAGTATGAAGCCAGTGGTCAAGCTGAAACAGCAGCTAGCTGGAACTGCATTTCAGCTGGATTGTAGTTTGTCCTGTATATTGTGAACAACCTGCCAAGAATGGGTATTTAAGAATGTGGCCTCCAGATAGATAGTGACCATGTCCTTTCCTTCTCATGGCATATCATCTTGCATCTGTGTCTCCACCCTCACCCTGACATTTATGTTGGAAAATTGCAGTAGCCTGAAATTGGATAGGCTTAACACGTCATCAATAAATATAAAACCTCAAGAAAAGAGCTTGTTTGTTTTTACAGATTTCTCAAGCAAAAAGGCCAGCCACTTGCAGCCAACCAAAAACCAAAGGTCACTACAAAACTGATCAGCAAAAATGGCAACCTGAAGGTGGAGGATTTAAAGAGTTCAGTTGAACTCAGTTTGGTCCTGGGAAAAGGCTTTGAAGAGATGCAGCAGCCTGAGGGGAACTATTTCTTCCCTTAATCTGCCTGCATGCCAAACTCTGTACAGTCCTCAAAAGATCACTTCTCTATCCTGCTGATCTTGTTTTTAACAAAATTAAAAAGGGCCAGGAGAGGTGGTTCACGCCTATAATCCTAGCTTCTCTGGAGGCTGAGATCTGAGGATCAGGGTTCAGAGCCAGTCTGGGCACAAAAGGACGTGAGACTCTTATCTCCAACTAACTTTTAGAAAATGGGAAGTGGGGCTTGGCTCAAGGGTAGGGTGGTAGCCTTGAGCTGAAGAGCTCAGGGACAGTGCCCAGGCCAAGTTCAAGTCCCATGACCCACAAAAAAATAATAAATTAAAAAAAAAAAGCTTGAGGAAGCAAACCAGTTTTCCAAAGTGGTAAAAATAAATACCAGCTGGCTAAATTCCCAGGTTGTGCATGGAGAGCTTTTGGGTGGGCTGAAATGGGGCACAATGGGTGGCAGTTGCCACATCACGCAGGATTATCTCTCACAGGGGACAGCAGATGGTAAAGCAGGCCTGGTCCTGTCCTTGCTGCAGGTTTAGTAAAGTGCTATTGCAAATCTCCGAGCCAGAAGAGCCTGCACTGCCACTAGCTGGACTTCTCCAGCTGCCTACACACAAAACTGGAGCCCAGTGCATGGCCCAAGTCCAGCCAGCAATCCAGACAGTTGCAGCCCAAGGACCATTTAGAATCTTTTGGACAATTTTAAGAACTGCTCCTTATTTCTCCAAAGCAAGGTAAGCCAAAAAGAAAAAAAAAAAAAAGGAATTGCTGGTTCCTGGAAGCAATCAAGACTGTCCTCCAACTGAGTCAGCTAGCACAGCAATGAGAGCTTTCATTTTTAAAGGGAAGGAGTGGAGTCTGCAAGCTCATCTAAACCAGCTCACCCAAAGCAGAGCAGACTCTTCTAATTTCATTTCAACCCACAAGGACAGGGAACTCCAGGAGACTGGCATCTGCCCATGTGGCTAAACAGATGCACATTTGGAATCCAAATGTATCTACAGGATGTTTTCACTGATTGTCGTTCTGGTATCTCCTGGGTTTAGCTTTGATCATTTCAAAGGCTGTATAGCCCACAGCCTGTCTTGGGGAATGAATGATACAAGCAAATATTTCAAAAAGCACACTGCACCGAAGGGACTCATCATGCAGTCTGTGAAGGTCCAGGATCACTTGACTCCAGCCTCAGAGTCACCTGCAATGAAAACCACTTCTTGCCATCAGGGAGTCAGTGCCATAGACTGATTTCTTAAAAACCAAAACTGATCAATATTCTCTGGTTTACACTTTGGAGTAGGAAAGCCCTGTTTTCACAGCAACAAACAAAACAGGGAGGAGGCCATATTTTACTATCAAACTGTGGCCATTGGTATTTTCACTTTCATAACTAAATCTTTGAAAATGTGTATCATCCAAAAATCATTATATATGCAAGGGCCATGGTGCCTCTACTTCAGGAATCTCATTTTGGTGGGAGCAGTGGTTTGAGAGAGCCAGTGTGAGATGCACCAGGTAGAACAGAGTTCCCAAAGGCCAGGTAGCCTGTCACAGTCACCTTGTGCTGTCAAAGCACTGAGCAGCCAAAGCCTCTAAACAGGGTGGGAAAGGAGGAAGCCAACAAGCCAGCATCCCTAGAGCTTTAGACTGTCCACCCCTGTGCTGTGGCTGAGACGAGTCTACTCTTCCACCTCCTCCCAAGAACGCAATGCCCTGGTGTGGTCTCACAGACTTCTAAAATCAGCGGAAGACTTCCATTGAAAATAATGGAAATTCACATTGGCGCACCTTTGATCCTTAAAAGGCAAATCTCTTTTGATTCTTGAAGATATTCTTTCAAGCCAGAAGGACAGGTAGGATAGGGAGAAAAGTTTAAAAAGGAGGATGATCCATTTCATCGAGCCAAGAAGCTGGACTAGTTGGAAAGTCAGGATAGCCTACACTGCTTCCTGTGGAGATGTCAGAGGTGGGTCCCCCAGCCATGGCTCTCAGCGTCTGGCTTACTCCCTGCCCTGCATGCGCAATGATGCCCAGGTGAGTGTCCACCGTGTAATCCAGCCCATTGAGCAAAGGAGCGTGGGATGGCAGGGACGATATGGAAGATGGAGACTGGGGGATTCCATAGGGGCTCCCATCCCTCAAGTCCTGATAGGATTGTCCTGTCCCATCCATGGAGAAGCTCCCATTCATTAACTGTCCGCCTGTAATGTCCCCCACGTTGCCATAAATCCTATTGGTGTGGCCAAGTTCTGAGAGAATTTGATCCTCTGTGGACAAAAGAACGGAGATTTATTATCAGCTGCCAGGACTCTGGTGGTCCCTGCTTGTCCCAAACAATAATACACATGACCAGGAAAGATGCCCAAGGATGGCAGCTCCCTCACTGCCAAACACAGGTCAGACATGTCAGCCTGACGTCCAGAGACCAACCCAGTCTAAAACAAAAATCACCTGCAGAGACCAGATGTATCCACAGAGCTGGACATGTGTTGGTGAGCTTATTGGTTCTCCACGGCTCATGTACTAAGTCTCTGGCTACACTGAGGAATATGGATGTACCAGGTTTGGTGAGCTGTGTTATCCATGTCACAAAGTAAAACTATGCTGACAGGATTTCCTCTGAACAATTTCAATCCAAGAAAAGGGCTTGGTTTGGGAAACAATCAAGACCATATGATGAGGGCAGCCAAATCCCACTTCGGGACCTGTGTACAAAATCCTAGCCTACCTGAAAAGAAGGTTCAAAATGGTTTCTCTCTATATCCGGTAAGATCTTCCTTGGGGACCAAGGATGACTGAAGGCAAATACACCTTCTTAGTTCACTACGGGGAAATGTAAATGGAATCTTGTCACATGAAAGGACTTGTCTTTCCAACGTAAGTGAAGTTTTGTCTTAAGATATAAGAGATTTAATATTACCCAGAGAGAACAGTGATCTAATAACCCAGGACCAATTGTACCCAACAGAAGTGAATACAAAACAAAATTTAGCAATCTTGTGTGCTCTAAGCATGGATTTCAGTAGCTCAGATGAAATTTAGGAACTTTCCCAATCCTGACAAGACGCCCAGAAAGTGAGCAGAAGCCCCTGTGCCCTGTGTACTGAAGAGACCAACATCTAGGTTCAGGAGCTAGAGATCTCCTGAGCGCAGTCCTCTCAGGGTATTGCCCTCCTGGCAGAAAACCTCCAGGTTTGCACATCAATTCCTATATAAGGCCTTGATAGGCTAGACTTCAACCTCTCATCCCTCTGGGCCCCCCTCCATTCCACCCATGAAAATGTGGAGGGGAGAGGAGCTCATGCCTTCAAAAGGGAACAAGATGAAGGGCTGGTCATCTTCACTGGCTTGGCCTTTGGCCTGTACCTGCCATCACCTATGGCCAGCGCCCTCTGTGGGGCCACAGCTCCTGTGGGGATAAACATACTTTCCCCAGGCACATCCACAGCTAGCTGTGTTCATGGTGCCCTAAGATGGCTCTGTAAAGTAGGCGGCAAGGTGATCCTCCCCATTTGTAGATGGAGAGACTGAGGCTTAGGAGAAAAGAATCCTTTTGACAGAGCCATCCTGGAAATGAGGTTTCTGATCTCCAGTTCAATCAATCCCCTTCTCTTCTCCCACAGAAGACTTTCCTCATTTGAGGACTCAGTCATCGAGAACAGTTATGGTTATTTGCAAACAACCTGAGGATAGACATCATGCGGTAATTTGCAATTTTGCTGATGCACAAATTGGAACATAGCGCATGCTGCAAAGCTGTGTGCAGGATACAAGATGAAGTGAGCGGTGAAGGAAGGGATTGCAGTTCCGTCAGTGCCCCATCTCACATGCTCTCACAGTGTTATTTCCTAGGGAAAGGCCTGTTGAGCGGGGCCTCCTGCCACCACGATAGGTGGGGCAGGTTACTCTAAGGGACGCTGGGAGGAGGCCCATAACCCTGTGAAAAAAAAAGGGGGGGGGGACAGAAGTACCAGAGCAGGGCTGGGGCAAAGGCTGAAGCACAGCCACCTGTGTCCAGCCACATGACCTGCTGAGGGCACCTCCATCAGCAGGGAAGGGGGCCATGGGACAGCCAGGGCCAGGCTGGATCCCAGAGAAACCAGCCTCCACATTTCAGCAGCCTTTTGTCCTCTTATTTTCTACTCAGCCCTTTTAGAAAAAGCTGCTAACCTCTTCCCTACCCTTTACTGCATCCCTGTGTTCAAGGGAGTGACACACTAGATTCCTTCTACCTGTCAGGGCTTTCTGTTCCCCAGGGGACTCTACCAGGGCCTCAGCCTCAGTCCCTCCAGCCCTGCTCACCTCGGAAGCTCAGCTCACTGTCACTAACCCCACAGTCCTCTGCAGAGCTCTCCTTCTCCTGCTTGCTGCCTCCCCGGCTCCTCTTGACACTCTTATAGAACTGTCCCCACCGGTGCCGCCCTGCATCCTTCTTCAGGCGCTTCTCCTTGGCCCTTCTGTTCTGAAACCAAACCTGCCACAAAGCACAGTGACATTAAAGCGTGTCTGCCACAAGTCCCAAAGTCCCCCCAGATCCCCAAGCTAGATGGCTAGAAATGGACTGAAGCCCTGGTGAAGAGTGCAAGACCAAAGTGCAACGTGCCCACTGCCTCGCACTTGGCCCTCGGGACTGGCCCCCTGGCAAATGCCCCCATGGTCGTGGCCTGGAGCCAGCTCCCCAGGGAGCTACCATTCTGTCTGTGACCGCAGGTGGAAAGGCACAGACATGGGACTCCACCCCGCATCCATCCCTCCCTTATTCTGAGTGCAAAGCAGGATGGCATCTCACCTGTACCACCCTCATGTCCAGGCCTGTCTCAGAGGACAGCTGCTCCCGCACATGCCGGGCAGGCTTGGGCGAGTTCTTGTAGGCATTTTTTAATGTCTCCAGCTGCTTTGCTGTGATGGTGGTCCGTGGCCGCTTAGCTCCAGCCTCTGAGTCATCTGCAATGAAACCAGCCAAAGCAGTTGAACCTCTCCCGTTTCCTCCCCCAGGTGGGCTTCCAGCTCTGTGGACAGTGGGAGGAACAGGGAACATCACTCTAGGGAGCTGTCCCTAGCACACATTCTGCACATGGTAAGAGGTGCTCACTGTCCCAGCGCACCTCAGAAACCTCTCTCCCTTCACAGCCCGTCCAGCCCCACAGAGCCTGCCATCACACTGAACAGACACCAGGCCACACTTCCCTGTCATGGCAAGCTCACTGCTGAGACATCCTTGGGAGCCAGCAGGGCTGTGAGATAAAGGAGCTAAAGTAAAGCTGGTCCTCCGTGGCCCCAGGCCCCACCTCTCACCTCTGCCCTGGCTTCCTGGGGCTCCCAACTGGAAGAAGCCCATACCTGGCGTATCATCCAAGCTATGTTGACAATTGATGGGTTAGAACCCACCAGTGAGTTCTTAAGGAATTTAGTGGGAAGCCAGGTGCTGGTGGCTCATGCCAGTAATCCTACCTATTTAAGAGGCTGAGATCAGAAGACTGAAGTTCAAAGCCAGCCTGGGCAGAAAAATCCAAGGACTCCATCCCCAACTGACCAGCAAAAAGCTGGGCTGGAGGCATGACTGAAGTAGTAGAGCACCAGCCAAGCAAAGAATCTGAGTAAGCAAAAGGCCCTGAATTCAAGCAATAGTAACACACACACACACACACACACACACACACCTCCAAAAGTTAGAAAAAAACTAAAGCAATGAGTAGGATAAGTCAAGCATTGTTTCATAAAACATGTCTTGAGTTATTTATTTGTCTTTGTTTATGTTTTGTTTGGGCCATGTTGACCATTCTAGCTCTAAGCTATGTCCCTAACTCTAAAATTTCTTTCTTGTGATGGATCATCAAAGTGTTTTTGTTTTTGTTTTTTACCAGTCCTGGGCTTGAACTCAGGGCCTGAGCACTGTCCTGGGGCTTTCTCAAGGCTAGAGCTCTACCACTTGAGCCATAGTACCACTTCCTGGTTTTCTATGTATATGATACTGAGGAATCGAACCTGGGTCTTTGTGCATGCTAGGCAAGCATTCTACCACTAGGCCAAACTCCTGGCCCCTCATCTGAGTTTTTGAACAGCACTGGACTAAAGAATGACCAGAGCAATGCATTGGCCAACAGTCTTTAGTGGTGGTTTCGTTTTGTTTCCTTGGCAGTACTGGGGTTTGAGCTTGAGGCCCTGCACTTGCCAGGCTTGTCTCCACCGCCTCCCCTTTGCCCCTAGCCCTTCAATGGGCTTTAAGCCAACTGCCTGAAGTTCTTGTTAGTCAATGCTGGTTTGTCTGCTCAGAGTCAGGCACTGAAAATTGCACCTGAGCATTCAGTGAGGCAGGCAGGGGTGAACGGCTGCTACCTTCCCTCCCCAGTCCCCTCCACTGCCTCAGTCTCCTCTGTGCAAAGCAGGGGCATAAGGTGGGCACTGGCTCTCATCTTCTGTGTGTTCCCTCACTTGTGCTGCTACATTTCCACCTTCCTCTTTGCCTTTCCTCCCCCCTCTCACTCCATTTAAGAAAACCTGTGAGGAGCAATAATAATAACCAATGTTGATTAAGCACCTCCTGTGAGCCTGGGCTCACGAAGAGCTTTCTGTGCCTTCATTCCTCACAGTTCTGAAGGCTTTCTGTGGAAAACCTTCACATGAAAGGTTCAGCCTTCAAGTGAGTGAGCGAAAGAATTGGGTGCGCAGCCTCCCAGTTCTCTGAAGCTGAGGCCGCAGCACCTGCCCTGAACGGGACACCATGTTCCAGGAATTAAGTAGCTGTGCACTCAGACCCACGCTACACGCGTGCACGTGACCATCCTGCACCTCCGACAAACCACATCATCCCCCGAACAGCTCTCACCCCACTCCCTGCTGTCATCCAAAGCCAAAAGGGAAGTAATGGAGAGTTCCTTGGCTGTCAGTACTACTTAGTGAGGAAAACCTCTGAAAAGGTTTGCTTTAAATTGTTGGGAAGGGTCAGTCCCTCCTGCTCAGATGTATAGATACAGAGCTCATAGAATGGCACTGTCTCATACAAACTTGAACTATGCAAATGTGACATCATATACATTTAAATATTCAGTCTTTGTGTGTAAAATTGTAAATAAACTACCAAAAAGTGCATTGTAGAACCAGCACTGGGAGACTGAGGCAAGGAGGATCACAAGTTCAAACATCAGTGTAGGTTACTTACTGAGACCTTCTACCAAAACCAAAAAGGCTTAAATAATAGAGAATGATTTAATAGGGTGGCGTAGTGAATTAGAAACTAATTTCACCCCAGCCAGATGCCCCAGGGTATACCTGTCACCCTGGTTAGAGGCCCAGTGATGCCATGCCACCACTTACAGAGAAAGTTCTTCCTATGACTATGGGGACTATTATGCTGTTATTTTAACATTCACTGTTATTATAATTTAAAATCTTTTTTATATCCTATAACAATGTCATCCAAGTATTCATTAAGTAGCAATGACAGTGCTCATGCTGAAAAATGTACCTGAAAATCAATAACTTTGGTGCGGAAGTTAAATGTGATAAAACGCAGAGAGGAAGGCCAAGCAGGCCCACGACACCCTGAGCTGTTAATTTAGGAGAGAGCACTTGGGGAGGAGGCCGGAGATAATGCTGAGAAAATAAAAAGTAGCATTAAGGTGAAATACACTTCACTGGTTATGGATTTGTGTGCAGAACACACCTCCCCCCTACTTTTTACATTAATTCCCATGGAAAAATTAAGTCTTAACATATGTTACTTTTGAATTATGCAGAGCCTCCTAGAACTTGTCCCTGGCACATAATTCGACCTCATTTGACTGCAAATGCACCGGTCCAAAGGAGGTGGGATAAAGGAACAAAATCCCTCTCATGAAGGAGCAAATTGCTGCTATTAGATTATTTTTTTAGCCCAAGGGGTGGAACTACAAACCTGAAAGAAGGTTTAGAGCAGTAGCTGGGCAGAATGAAAACAAACGCAAAGCTAAACAAGCATCCTATAACTAAGATCCCTGGGACTGTACATCGTGTTGACTCCAGAATCTGAGGACCCCTGGGGAACATGCTGGAAGAACCACTGTTTTTAGCCCCAGCACACCTCCCTGTCTACATATCTCTCCCACATGGGTCCCTTCTATGGCATCCCATTTCTTTTTTTTTTTTTTTTACTTTTTGTCAGTGGTGGGGCTTGAACTCTGGGCCTGGGTGCTGTCTCTGAGCTCTTCAGCTCAAGCCTACCACCCTACCCCTGGAGCCACTTCCAGTTTTCTAGTAGTTAATTGGAGATAAAGAGTCTCACGGACTTTAGTGCAGGGCTGGCTTTGAACCAAGATCCTCAGATCTCAGTCTCCTGACTAGCTAGGATTATAGGAGTGAGCCACCGTCCCCTGCTTATGGCATACCATTTCGCAAGCTGCTCCCTACTTACATCTCAGACAGTAGCCCAGTATGGCTGCATCATTTTACCCCATGTTTAGCTAAGAAGCTAAGATTCAACCCTTACCTGGTTTTCGAGGGAAGGTCCAGGCTCAACGGGACCCTCACCCCACCCTGACATGAATTTCAGTATCTTTCCTTTATCCTCAGTGGTTTCCTGCAGGGAACATCTTTCTCTGGAAATGGATGACCCCACCACCATGCTTGCCTCCCTAGCAATGTTACTGCCAGTCCACTGCTGCCATCCAAAGTGCCAGGAGACACTGGGCTGAGAGCATGCAGGACCTGAAGGAGACCCCTGACATTGGCACTCTGGGCAGGACTCCAAGGAGGCGGTGTTGGTGCTCTTTGGTAAGGAGGATCGGTGCTTATTCCTAAGGTACTATGGCTCCTTTGACTCCATCTTGCCCCTGAAGAGCCCTCCTGCTCTTCTGTAACATCCTAATGGTCTCCAAAGCACCAGTGGTGGTGTTTTGTGAAGTCTATGAGCTCAGGGATGATTGAAAGGATATGCATGAAGTTGTCTCTGTCTCTCCCTCTTTCAATCTTCTCTCTCCTTGCCTCTTTCCAGCTTCCTCTTCCCTTCTGTCTCTTTCTTTTCCCCCCTCTCTGTCCCTTTCTTCTCCTCTTTCCAGCAAGCCCACATTTGTTGACGAGGGCTGCTTTCCTCAGAAACACTCCTGAGTTGATTTTTTACAAAAAATGTCAAAGGCAAAAGTCCTGATGTTCTGTGAGTTCATGGGTCTGAGATTCCTAGGTTGAATTTGACCAAACCCCAAATTCAGATCCTGGGCAATACACACACACACACACACACACACACACACACACACACACACACACACACACACATCTGTGAACACAGCTGTGGATGGGAAGTAAAGAAGCCTGGCCTTAAGAATGTACAGGTAGGGTCTCACTGAAAAGGTCTGCAGTTCCCTGCCAGCATGCCATAGAGAGCAAGAGCAGCTGCCGTCCAGACTGCACAGATGAGCCTGGGTTTCCAGGTGTGGCTATGCCAGGGCCCAACTTGAGCCTGTGCCCAGGCTGGGAGCTCCTACTGTGGTGTAGGCTGTGCCCCAGGGCAGAGTCAGGGGAAGGCATGTCACAGAGATGCCCTAAATGTGGCTGGTGACACACTGGACTCCTGCCCCTATATGTGGCTTCAGAAGCCCAAGGAGTCAGAGCCCTCAGTGGAGAGGAGGATGGGGACAACATAACTGGAGCTGCAGCAATCCGTGCGCACAGCGTTGGGAACATCCAGTGCCCAGGTGATGGTGCCCGCACTGTGCAAAAGTCAAGAGCCTCCCAAGTAGACAGAGCTCCCAGCCTGCACCAGGCAAGGGCAGCAGTGAGATCACGGCTGCGCTCAGTCCTCTCCGCTGTGGGAGGCAGCTTTCTGCTGCTCACTGAAGCCCAGAAGCGCTAACAGGTGACTCTGGAGGTAGAGCGTGGGGACACTTTTCAGAGGAGGACACTACGCAGGGCTCACAGGCTGCTTAGATACGAAGCTGGGGGATGGGCCCCTCAAAAGCACGGCCTGGGAAGGCTGTGCAGGTCGGCGCTGCTTACCATTCTGCTTGGCTGTCTCGTAGTCTTCCTTGCACACCAGCCGCCCATCCTCCATGAGGTAGAACTCATCCCCCGTGGCCAGCTGCCGGTTGCAGATGATGCAGGCAAAGCAGTGCAGGTGGTAGACAAAGTCCTGGGCCTTGCGGACCACCTGGGTCGGGGGAATGCCCTGCTGGCAGGCCGTGCATTTTGTGCCAAAGCGCCTGTCAAGGTGGCATAAATGATTAGACCATGCTGGCGTGTGCTGGAAAGTGCCTTCCCTCACCATTCCTCCACCCACCCAGTCCACAGCCACAGCATCAGCCCCCCACGACCCTCATGCCTATCCTCTAGCCTCACTCCTTCCTGTCTGAGGCTCCTTTGCCACAAATGGAGGTGTTGAGTCAGAACAAGAGTCTCCTTCCCCCTCCCACAGCTGACATTGCCTAACTGACACCCAGCAATGCACGGAGACAGAGCGAGGGGCTTCTAAATTCTTCATGGAGCCCACTGGTGCCCAGTGCCTCCCTCCAGGCGCTTCCCAGAAGACCAGTCTCACAGGACACTGTGTCTGCCCTGCGGCTGCGGTGTATAAAGCACCCAGCCACCCACCTCTGCCTAGATGTCCTGAGCACTCCTCCCTGCATGGCTGAGTGCCAGCACTTGCCTGTGTCCATACAGGCGTTCTGGAGAAAACACACTTTGTCAGCAGAGCTCAGTGTTCCTGATAGCTCATCTCTCTGTTCCTCCTCTATTTCTCTCTCTCCATTTCCCTCTATGTGGCACAAGGGAAAGTCCCCACCCCCACCCTATGGACAAATGGTCTGAAGTAGGCCCAGGAAGTCACACTGTCAAGCCCCTGTGACATTTTCAGGATGAAATGTCTGCAGATTTCATTTTGGAAAATGCTGCAGTACAGCTTCCTGGGCTGGCCAAGCAAGAGGGAAATTACCCGTGGCCAACCTGTGCCAGGGCTAGAAGGAAGAGACAGAGATTCATTGGCAGCTGCAGAGGTATGTGGAGTCACGACAGTTGTCACAGGGCGGGCACAGCCCAGGACAATGAAGTGGGAGGCCTTGCTGCAGGTGGACTGTCCCCACTTTGGGAGGGAGGAAGCCAAGAGGGGCCTGGGAAGCGAGGGCAGAGTTTAAAACAGCAATCAACCTAATTATTCATGACACTTCACACAGCAGAACTTTATCTTCTTCAGGATGAAAGACTTCGCCTAATGGATCTGGGGAAGGTTTGATTTTAATGGTCCTTTTAACTAATGCTTATAGGCAGCCTGATTTCCCCTGAAAGGACAGTACATATTTCATCCACATTAATACCAAATAAATTAATTATGGTCATGGCTATCATGATGAATCCCAGATTAATGCGGATTGATGGGTCTCTTATGCAGTAATGATACCTGCTGAGGAGCTGTAGGCCTGTGACAGCATATAGCAAACTGCCGCTTCAGAACCCCCTGCCAAGGCTAGGGTGTGCCAGAGAAAAGTGGGGGTCTCTACATCCACTTGAGAAGCTCCCCAAGAGCCAGCAGTATGTGGTTTGGGGATGGCATTGCTGCAGCCAGTACAAGAGTGTTGGCATGCAGAGACATCTTGTGCATTCCTGGCATGCATGCACCTTAGTTGTAGGGGGAGCAGGGCTTCTAATGGAGTGCTTT
This sequence comes from Megascapheus bottae, assembly GCF_031878675.1. Taxonomy (NCBI): domain Eukaryota; kingdom Metazoa; phylum Chordata; class Mammalia; order Rodentia; family Geomyidae; genus Megascapheus; species Megascapheus bottae. Next base: position 21,392,481 of record NC_143518.1, read on the forward strand.
GTGACCATCCTCCACTGCCTCCACCCCTGCAATGTTCAGAATCCTGCCTCAGGACCACCTGGAGTTTTGTCTGATTTTTCAAAGCAATGCAGGACCCAGACATTGAAGACTTGTTAAAGAGTGAAATCGGTCAATAAAGAACCATGATTTTAGAGAGTGAAGATGACTAAACCTGAGGGTGGAGAACAAAGTGTGTTTGCACAAACACAGGGAAAGAAAGCCTGCATGTGTGTGACTAGAGCATTTTCAAAAAGGCCTGAGCCACAAGGGATTGGTGTAATTCTAGCTATTGGTGTAATCCTAGCTATATAAGAGGCTGAAATCTGAAGATCGAGGTTCAAAGCCAGCCTGAACAGGAAAATCAGTAACATTCTTATCTCCAATAATCTACTCCCAAACCCAGAAGTGGAGCTGTGGTTCAAGTGATAGAGTGCTAGCCTTGAGCAAATAAAGCTCAAGGAACAATGCCCAGGCCCTGAGTTGAGGTACAAGGACAAAAAAAAAAAAGCCTGTGCCTTTGATCTCTGATCTCTCACTGGATCAATTACTAGGTGAGTAGATCAGTGCCTCCTCCACCAACATCAAACCCTTCCAAAACACCCCGAATCCAGAGGAGAAATCAAAGCCTTTGCTGAAGATATTGGGCCAGGAGTTGCTCCAGAGACTATCCAGACTTTTCCAAAAGCAAATCCTGCCATATGGGCCCAGAGTAGACAGAGGCCTGAGGAGTGGAGGGTTGAGGGAGGAGTCCAGAACAGAGCAGAGACCCTCCTATGGCCTCTTGCATAACAGGTCTGCAACTCCTTACCTCACAAAGGCAGACAGGGCTTTCAGTGGCCAGAAGCCCAGCTGACACCAGAGCACCAGAGACATGAAAGATAACAGGGGTATAAATTTAATCTACATCCTGACAGTGATTCATGCACAAGGGTGGCAAGTGCACAAGAAAAATGAAAAATAAATGGACTTTTCCAGCATTTTTTAGCAATTGAAGCAATTTTCCTGATTGTGGGATTTATACCAATGCTAAGTGGAAGTTGCTCCTCATTACCTTTCTCCCCCCTCCCCCCAGAGCAGAGCTAATGGGATACTCGCTGGGGGGAAATAGGAATCACTTCATGTACCCTTATAATCCCCAGAGTTCCCCAGGATGTCCCAGCCCCCAGTGCACCCCCACCTCACATCCAGTCAGAGCCAACAGGCCCAGGATCAGGTACTGCCCTATGGAAGTGGGAGTGAAGACACTGCCCCTCCCCCACTTCCAGAGACTTCAGACCAGAGTCACAGATGAGAAACAGGCCACTCGATTTCCTGTGACTCTGTAGCCATTGGTAAAAATCCTGGGCTGCTACACTGAGAATGGTGAAGGAAGCTGGGTAAAGAATGGGGGACACCAGCCCAGGAAACCAGCTTCTGAGGATTTTCCAGACAGCACTCCCTCAGTGCCATCCCTAACTACCTACTATATACAAAGCCAGCCCACTTGGACACATCATGTCCACTGGCCTAGCCCTGCAGAAAGGCATTCCTGCCAGCCCTGACTTTCCAGGGTAAGCCACTCTCCCAGAAGAGGCAGCTGGAAGTGATCTGCAATGACCCTAAAATGCAAGAAAGGGTGCTGGGGTGCAGGTTAGTCCATAGGCACAATGCTTATGTAGCATGCACGAGACCCTCCCTGAGTTTGCTCCCAACACAGCAAAAACAAAATAGAAAGTTTGAGGAAGGACTTGCTAATGGCTCCTGATATTATTTATTCCTCTGATTGATAGCACAGGGAACTCCCTGTAATCCCTTCTCAGCACACATTAGGCAAGCAACAAAGACTCACTGAAGGAGGAGGGAAGGAGAAAGGGAGGGAGGAAATGAGAGAGAGAGGGAGGGAGGGAGGGAGGGAGGATAAACTACTCTTTAAAATGTTCATCTGCATGGAACTTGAGGGGAAAGGGTGAGAAAGTGCAGCAGTGGAATGCACTGGGTACTGATCCAAGTGAACTATACGACTCATAGGTGGATATGGGAGGGAAGGACTGGGAGAGAGTGAGGGAAGGGAAGACACTGCATGTGAGGAAATGTGCTCATTACCTGACTCATGTCACTGTGATCCCGCTGTACATCACCTTTAAGATAACAATAAAGTAAAAAAAAGAAAAGAAAAACTAAAGACATAAATAAATGAAATGTACATCTGAGTCATCAGGACGGATGGCTCCCAGCAGCAGAGCACGAAGGGAAGTGAGTCCAGCCCCTGCAGTGAGCCTGCGGTTTGCTACAACATGACACTTGCCCACCTGCCAGCATCCCATGAATGTCCCCAGAGTGAATGGAGGGGAACAGAATGCCTCGTCACAGGTGAGAGGCTCAGCAACTGAGGGGTGGCTCCAGTTTGTACCAGCAGTGAGGGAGAACAGGGTTTGAACTTGGTGTTCCTGAGACAACTCAGCTGACACCTGCAAGCAACAAAGCTACCCCTCTCTACACTAGAACTTGAGGACTTTCATGTCCGAGCAGTTCGGAGGGCCCAGCCCTGCGATTCAGGGGCTGAGCTGGGTCCACACTCTGACCTCACCTGGCTGGTGTGAGAGGGTGATGCTGCTGGTTCTCAGAACCATCCTTGAACCCACCCTCTGCGCCCGGCCTGAGCCCCTGCCTCCACCTGCTGCCACAGATGGGCCTCTCTGAGCCACCCCCTAGGGCAGGGACACACAGACTTCTGGCACATCCCTGACTGCATGTGCCATTCCTGATCACACCTGCATACCCATGTTTAGTCCCTGAGATGCTGCTAAGGAAGGTCACTGAGCTGCTATGCACCACACCTACTATACAAAGAGCCTTGTGATGTGGCCTCTTACCCTGTCTGTAACAGTCACTGCCACCCCATTCAGTCCCTTAAGTCCTGGTTCAGCACTACTCCACCATACCACACAGACCATCCTCCCTGCCCTTTGACCACTCCTCCTGAAGGTCACAGCCTCGACCCTTCCTCAGCTGTTCACCCTAATGCTCTGTCCCCAGTATTGCCAAAACCCTGCAAGAACTTCCAGTCCCACACACTGGGGGACCCCTGCCTCCAGTCTACTGGGCATGCTCCTTCCAGAGGGCCCTGCAGTGAGCTAATTCCAACCACTCAGGGACGGTGTTTCTCACTTGCCTACACCTGCTCGTCATTCCTCTGGTGGTCTCACCCTCCTCCTTACCCAGGAAAGGTTCTATGGACTATCTTACTAATCCTCTCCATCTTCCCTGCTCCAGGACTGAGCTACTAAGCAGAGCTAAGGAAAAACATCACCTCGCTGACTAAATTGATATGCAGGGTGGGGGTGGGGCAGGGTGGGGCACACCTCTGATCTCAGTACTCAGAAGACCTCGGCGGTGGGAGGATCGAGAGTTTAAGGCCACCCTGGCCTATAAGTAAGACCCTACCTCATAAAGCCAGTGAGAGAGACACAGACAGACAGACAGACAGACAGACAGACACAGAGAGACAGTCCTGAAATCATACATCCACGGGCTGTTTCTGTCTCCTTCACAACCTCTTCTCGCTGGGAGCCAGCTGGTGGACCAGTTTCTATTCCTGGAGAATGAGCTGCTCTAGGAAGAGCTCCTGGTGCTCCCTCTGACCCACTCACCATAGCTAAAACATTCACCCCAGGTGTCCAGTTCTGCCGTGTTCACGGCCCGCCTCCATCCTCACACAGAGCGCCTTCCTTCAGACCCACCAACCCTGTCTCTTCTGCCCTCCACAGCATCCGTATCCCCTGTCGCCAGGCCCTTCCCATCAGCCCACACGTGTGCTATTACTGCGACATTTGAAAATCCCTCTGAAATACAAGATGAGAAAAGTCCTCAGGAGGTTCTAGAAGCAAGGACTCCAACACACCTCCCACAGGTTTCTCTTGAATCCAGCCAGTGTGCTGCCTCGACAGCCAGCCAACACTGCACTTGGCGGTCGTAGGAGAGTTGGCATGGGGACCAGCGGCAGCTCCCGTCTCTCCTGACCTTGCAGCCACAGGGCTCACCTGGGTCGGGATCCTGCTGCCCTGGCTGCCCTCTCACTCCGTAGGGCTCTCCTTCCCCCTGCGCCCCAGACCCCAGAAAGTGGGAGATCCTGATGCCCAGCGCCTTCCTAAGATATTCCTGATCTTCCTCAGAACTGGCTCCCTGCAGATTGCTGAAACTTCATTCTTTCCACTGCGCAGGCCCAGAACTTGAAGTCCATTGGCTCTGTCAGGAAATCCTGCTGACTTAGGCCAAAAGTGTTGGGCTGCTTCTCAATTCTATTCCTCTGCCCCCCATCCACCCCTACAGCTGTCCCTGGTGGCCAGCATCCTCCCTTCCAGCAGCCACCTGTGTCCCTCATGACCTGGTCTCCCCACACAGTAACCATGGAAACTGAGGCCACATGTACCATCTTCCCTGCTCAAACCACCCTCCCCACCTTCATGGCTCCCTCCTCAGAGCCAAAGCCAAAGCCGTTCCTGATGGCTGACAATCTACCCCTATTCTACTCGTGGCCTTCTGTCCTCAACTCCTTCCTCACACCCACACTCTGCCCGGCTCACCACCCTCTCCACTCCCTACTTCCGGGTACTGACTCCTCTGTCAGGAACACTCTTTCCCCAACATCTGCATGGCTCACTCCTGCCATTCCTACAGGTCTCCCCCTAATTGTCACCTCCTCAGGTCTTCCTTAATCACCCCCAGAACTTCCCTTCTCCTGTCCAGAGCACTCAGCTCAAGAGCTGCTTTGAGCATTGTTCTTTATGGTCTTCCTTCCTCTACTGAATCCAGCACCCCAGCAGAGCCTGGCCAGGTGATGTTCTGTAAATGAATGAGTGGCTGTGCCTGTGGCATCATGCCCAGGCCTCACAACTGAGATGGCAGGGCAGGGGTTTGAACACAGAGCTCTTCCTCAACATGCCTCTTTCACACATGGCCATTGCAAGATGATAGGGAGCAACCCAGACCCCAAGCCAGCCTGGCGTGTATGGGAGCTGCCACAGCTCAATGTGCCATCCCAGGGAAACAAAATACTGCATAACTTGATTTTATGCTTTAATTGCTTGGCGGTGATTTACTGCAGGCTGTATATTTTTTTCCTAGCTGACACTTCCCTACATGTATTTCTTTTATCTATCACCACATTTGACAGGTAAGTTGCTGATATTTACTGTTACTGTAGGTACCAGCATTTCCAACATATATCACTACCCACTCTAAGGCCACAGCCATGTCACCAGCACATAAAGCTCCGCCCAAGCCTGTGGTCACATCTGGAGAATATTAAGCATTGAGGGTGGTACGTGCCCCTGCCAAGTGTATATCATCACATATGCACCTACCTATCCCACCAGAGTTGAGCCCCAGACACAGCTTTGTACTCAGGCTTTTTATGCAGTGGGTTTGGTTTGTTGCTTGCCAATACTGGGCTGACTCTGATCAAAATGGATTGTGGGCATAAATGGACATGTTAAATTGAAGTCCCTCTGTACAGCTATTTGAAGATAATAAAAAGTGGGGCGAAGGGTGACCTGGCCGCTGGCAGCTCTCACCTGTAATCTTAGCTACTCAGATCCTAGCTACTCAAATCCTCAGATCTGAGGGTTGCAGTTCAAAGGCAGTCTGGACAGGAAAGCCCGTGAGACTGATCTCCAATTAACCACCAGAAAACTGGAAGTGGAGCTGTGGCTCAAAGTGGTGGAGTGCTAGCCTTGAGCAGAAAAACTCAGGCATTCAAAAGGCTAAACTTAGAGCTCCCCTATAACCCAGCAATTCCACTCTTTGGCATTTACCCAATCATCCAGAAACTAGGGCATACTAAATCCACTAGCACAACAATGTTCATTGCAGTACTACTTACCATAGCAAAGATATGGAACCAACCCAGATGTCCCTCAGTTGATGAGTGGATCAACAAGAGGTGATATTTATACACAGTGGAATTCTATGCTGCCATCAGAAAGAACGACATTGTCCCATTTGTAAAGAAATGGAAAGACTTAGAGAAAATCATATTAAGTGAAGTAAGCCAGACTCAAAGGAACATGGGCTCAATGGTTTCCCTCATTTGTCATAATCAGTAGAAATCTTGGGCTCTCCTAGCAGAGATTTACAATAGAACAAAACCTAGATACATAAAGCCATATGGTATGACGCTAAATGAAAGGACCTCCAGGATATAGAAACAAAAGCCATATAATGAGTGATTGTTGTCCTTAATGTACTATGTTATCTCTCATCTCTTTTGCTGTCCCTTGATTATCTCATATTGTTACAGTATTTTACCTTGTTATCTGATATATTGTATATATGTTTATTTGGTTATTTGAAATAGGATAGGGAAGGGGGGAAAACAAGATGAGGGGTAGGGGTTGGGGGAGGGAAATGGGGACCAAGACATGAGAGAGGGTATCAATGTTTGTAAAGTAATGCACCTTCTATCTGGTAAATATAATACAACCCTTCTATTAATTACAATAAAAAATATGAAAAAACAAGAAAATAGAATTCCAAAACAACAAAAAAAATAAAAACTCAGGCACAATGCCCAGCCCCATGGAAGACAAAAACAAAAACGGTAGAGGAGGATACTGGAATTTGAACTTAGGACCTCACACTTTCTAGGCAAGCACTGTACCACTTGAGATACACACCTCCAGATCTTTTCTGCTTTCATTATTTTTCAGGTAAGATCTTGTGTTTTTGGCCTAGACTACAATTCTCCTCCCTTCAGTCTCCCCCATAGTTCAGGTAGCAGAAGCATGACATCATGCCCGCTTACTGAGATGAGTGTCCCACTAACTTTTTTCTCAGGCTTGTCTTTAATGCCTTTGATCAAAATCCTCCCAGCCTCTGCTTTCTGCATTTACAAGAATGAGCCACCATGTCCAGCCTTTAGATTAACATTTTTATTCTGTTATTTATGTATTTCTTTATTTTTGACAGTACTGGAATTTAATCTTGGGCTCCATGCTTGCTAGGTGGGAGCTCTATTGCTTGAGCCATGCCTCCAGTCCTTTTTACTCTGGTTTATTTTTGAAGCAGGGTTTCACTTTTTGCCTCTGCTAGCCTGGACTGTGATCCTCCTATCTTACATGTCCCATCATGACTGAGACTAGTGGCTCATACAATGCTGACCGTGACTGAGATGAGATCTCAAGAATATTTTGCCCAAGCTTGCTTGGAACCACGATCCTCCACGATCTCAGTCTTCCAAGGAGCCAGGGTCACAGTGCACCATCTGTACCCAGCTATTTTTTAAAGCGCATTTGCTCATCATTTTGAGATGAAAACTCCTGAAGAAGCCAACCTGATCCAACCTCTTAGCAGGGGAAGAAACTTGAGCCAAAGAAAGATAATTGGCCTAAGATGACACCACTCCATTAGTGGATAAAGTTAGAGCCCAGCTCTGCCTTTCTTCTCTTTGGACATACATCCTCTCCATCTCAGCTGTGGAAGGCTTTGCTCTTCAAAAGACAGTGGGATTGTAGAACCTGTCCCTTTATACAGAGTCCAGACTAATTCCTGCATTTTTGTAAACACACGTCAAGCAGGAAATATGTACAAAGGAACTCATGCCATCTATCTCATTTAAAGCACAGAATAGCCCTCAGAGGCCTGAATTCATACTTCCTTTACACAGATGTCAACAGGCTAGGAGCGATCATCTGGCTGGCCCAAGCTCCCTGTCACTGGCAGATGATGCTTATCTCTCCCAGAAGCTAATAAGCCCTCCTCACTCCAGGTTAATCAGCTCATCTGCAACCACGCCAGCCTGCATAGGAGACTCAGCTAGGATGTCTGCTTTATGCTCCTGCTTTACAGCAGAAGAGCTATCCCAGGTTTCTGAAGCTCCAGCCATGATAAACTAGCAACATGGCTAGCCCTGCCCAGTTGTGCACAGACCACTCCAAGGGTCCTGAGTAACTTGCACTCAGCCTGGAACAGCTGAACTCCTTCCAGATCTAGGGTCTCACTCAGTAATGGAAGGGTCTCTAATGGAAAACATTAACAGACAGACAGAGGGGAATTCAGGGACAGAATGCCTACCCAGCTTACCAGGCTGTCTGCTGTACTCACAACACTGGCCAAAGAATCCATGCCTGTGGCTTCTCGTTCCTCACAGTGGGCTTCAGGGACACAGAAAGTTCTGTGGACACCCAAATAACAAGCCAGACATGCTCTGACAAGTCCTGCTATGACCTTGGCCACAGAATCTGCAGGGGATAAAGGGAACCTAGATGCTGAGCTTGAAGCTTCCGGCCACGGTGGGAGGGTGGAAGGGAGGTCTTACAGGCTGAGGAAGACAGAAGGACAAGGACAGGAGTGGGAAGTAGGAAACAGAGGTACAGAGGTGTGGACCAGGACCACAGGAAAGAGGCAGCAGGAATGGCAAGAAAATATTGGGGATGAATCCCCCATGACTTGCTAGGGTCAGGGATGAGGGGGAGAAGAAGGACTTGCCACTGCGGGCTGGAATGTTTTCCCCAAGACGAAAGAATTCCGCCCACATCCCTCACTTTGCTCAGAGACTCTGTTTCCACAGCCCAGGTACTGTGTGATTTGCAGCTATTTAGTTTCAGCTAGATTCCCCCATGGCAGGAAAGTCCCTGACGTATAGTCTCCACAGATGTCAGGGAGACTGCCACTCCAAGCCAGGCTCCAGCAGGCTGTTCGCTGGGCGCAGCTGAATGAGAGCGCTCAGGGCGGGCAGACGGATAATCCTAGGCTCATCACCACATGATATGTGGTCGCTGGTCCCTAGGGGATCTGCTGGGCTAAGTAATTGCTTCTGCCTTGATTACAGTCTGTCACAAATGACTGTGACTGCTCCACCAGTATGTCTGAATCTTACAAATGTCCACACACACAGCCACTATCTAGACTATCTGATCGTTACCTTAAAAGGTTTAATTTGCTTAGGGAGGGAATTACACTATAAACTATTCAGAAATTATGGAAAACAACACGTCAAAGAGACCTTCCCCCTGTGGGTTCCTCTGCTAGAGATATAGGTTGGGGGAGGTTGTACTTATCAGAAATAAAAAGTAGCTGAGCAAAAATCCAACCCTAGATCAAATCCAAAACCAACAACTAATCTCAGAACTGCAGTACCCACTTCCAGAGATAAATGGGACACACAGCAGCTGCAGGCCACCCTGCAGCCACCCAGGCCCATGGGCTCCTCATGCCAGGATTGGGGCCAGGCTCTGTGAAACAAAGGTCAAGGGCTATGGCTGCTGCCCCAACCTCTGGACCATGCAGGAAGGGTCAACATTATGGGAGAGACACTTGGGATGGCTCCCCCTTCACTCCCACATTAAAGTGTGGACATTGGTTCCAATGACCTGCCATACTTGCCACCCAGCCTCACCACACACCTGCATACCCCCTCTCTTTCTGCCCTTTTTGAGGTCACATCACTCCCAACCTCTGGCTAGGAATCTCCTTCTCTCTTTTTCACCACACCCCACACATGGATGCTTGATCCCCACCCTGAGAATAGACACACATAGCAACCACTGGGCCTGGACACCTTGTAACTCATTCCTCATAGGAACTCAAGAAAAGCAAAGACTTGTGAGTTTCCTTCCCATTGTAGAGCTGGGACAGAGCTTCATAAGCAGGCCTGAAGCCCAAGTCCACACTGATCCTGAATTCAAGCCTATCCCCTTTATGATACTTCTTGACTTCCCCATATGAACCATGTCCTCAAGGCCTCTGCCCACTGCCCAGATGAAGAACAGAGGGCACCCAGAGCCAGATGCCAGTCACTATGGAAGACCTGTGTGCAGCCATCCTGTGACAGCCTAACCGGCAGGGCTGACTAGGTTGAAACACCTGTCCTGGACCGCAGGGATCAATCACAGCAGACCCAAGGACACTGCTTACCTGCCCGTGGCTGACAGTCCTGAGATTGATGGGCTAGAGAAGGGGCCGCAAAGCAGCCCACACACTGTCCCTCCCAAACATCGAAGCCTCAGTCAGGCTGGGATGCCCTTGCTATGGCCAGCTCTGCCTGTCTGGCAGAGGGAGGGCATCAGCGGCAGAGAGAGTGCCCTGAGAAGAGAGGAGAGGCTTTCAGACAGGATCCTAGGGTGGCAACACCCTAGAATGCCTGAGGTTCTCCCCACACCTCTGGAGGCTGAGGACAGAGTTCAGATGCCCAGGGCACAGCCTGTAGCTCCCACTGCCTGGAATGTCCTGGAATCCTTTCATCTCACCTGAACCTATTGTGAACCTTGCTGTCTTCCAGCTCTATAGCAGTGACTATTCACTTGTCATAATAATCAATGGTTTGTCTCCAAGTCTTCATGTAAATCAATGTGGCTTGTCTGTCCTATGGTTTAATCCCTGCCACACTGCCAGTGAACCCTCCCACTCAGCCAGCCTGCTCTGCCTAGATCTGAGTAGCTCAAGGCAGTTGAAAGCAGTCATGTCTCCTGGAAGCCGTGATCACTGGGGGAGGCCAGAGCAGGATCCACCCAGATGGAGACAGGCCAGCCCGGCCCCCTGGGGGCAGCTGGCTAAGTGGAACTTATCAGAACCAGATACCCAGAGATACCCATAAGGCACCGGACACTGTGCTGGCCTAGGTCACTCACTGTCTTCTCCCTGCCTCAGCAGCTCAGTGGGAGTCCATTACCTGCTTGTTTGGGGACAAGCAGCATCTTTGCTAATTCACCAGACCACACTGTTCTTAATAACTCATAAGAAGCATTTTACAGAATGTTCCTGTGGGTCTGTCCTCTTCTAATGCAGGCACTATAGGGTTCTGGCTTTTCCGAAGGAGGAAACTGAAGTTCACGGAGACTAAGGACTTTGCCTAGATGCCCAGCTGGCCCCTGACAGAGTCAGCACTTGAATCCAGCACTTGGAGCAGAGAATACATTCTATTGAAATGGGCTTCGGAATTAGAGAGTGATCCAGGATCCTTGTAAAATCTAATTGGAAATGAGGAGATGGCCCTGAGCTCTACTCCCTAATACCTGCTCACCTCAAGCCCTGTCCCTTTTGCAAACAGGAACCTGTGACATGTTAGACTTTGGGTCCAGAAAGACCTGCCTGGCAAATGCATTGCAAGAGGCTATTGGCCCCTGGACTTGTGATTCAAGTTGTTACAGGCCTTGAAATAGCTGCTATATGGTGAGGAATGGGTTCTTCTAATGTTTAAAGACCTCACCGCCAGACTCAGAGCAAATCACTAGCCCACAAAGTGCTTCTCCTCTAGAGCCTCAGAATTTCACTTGCATTGAGAAAGGAAAACAAGGCCCCCACGAAGCAAAAATAATAAACAATGCAAATATCATGCCATGCCACTGAGCGAGGAAAGAGTGTGGGGGCTTAGCTTATAATCCTATCTACTCTGGAGAGGTTTCAGGCCAGTGTGGACAAAAGAGTTAGCCCAATTCCATCTCACTAAAAGAGCCATGCATCAGGGTACATGCCTGTTTATTCCAGCCACTCAAGAGATTGTAGGGAGAATCATTTACAAAGTAAAAATAAAGCAAAGGAGAAAAGGGGCTAGAGGTGTAGAACCCCTGCTTAGAAAGCATGAGACCTCAAGTTTAAAAATAGAAAAAAAAGAAAAGGAAAGAAATTAAATATGTTTAGCATCCCCCAAGAAAAATGCAACAACCACAAAGTATTGCCTCCCAGCACTTTTCTTTATCTGGGTATAAATGAACATCGCCCTCTGCTGCTCATCATCCATATTACCACAGCCCCCTGGCTGAAGGTTGGGGGAAATCCTGACTTCTAGCCTTTCTTTTCCAGGAGCTCTCTGAGAAGCTTCCAAGGGCATAATTCACATCATCATCTTGATTTGTGATGCTGCACAGCAAGAAAGGTTGTGCATAGCAGTGTCCATGACCCTGGCCTTGGCCCTTGTTACAAGCAAAAAGACGAAAATATCTGTCGTGGGACTCAAAACCACAGGACTGAGAAGTGAAGCCAGTGTCTTTGTAGTTGCCTCTGAACAGAAAGATGGTGATTTTTTTTCCTTTTTCCGTTTCTTCAAGCAGCATGGAGAAAGGATTCTCTCTGGCTTAGACCAGTGCTTTCTAACTTTCACCTCAGAATGTATTAAGCAGACTCAAGTATAAGGCACCCACACTGGTGGAGACTCCTCCCACAGCCCTGGCACCAGGGACTGTCCCACGATCCTCCCCCAAGGCTCTCTCTGTCACCATTGCATGTGTGCCATTAGAAGCTCGCATGTAGTGAGCTGCAGTGGAGACCCAGGTCCCTGAGAGTGGGAGAGGAAGACATTCTGACCTGGAAAACTTGTTCCCTGTCCTTACCTAGTGTTAAGGGGAGCAGAAACTGGCGCCATCCTGAATGCCCTAAGAGTTCCCCGCCCCATGGTGGAAGGACAATGGTACAGCCCAGCCACCTTGACCTCCCCAACCCCCCCCCCCATGAGGAGGGATATCTGGTACAGCCCAGTCGCCTTTGCCCTTCTAGGGAGGGGCAATCTTGACCTTCTCCCCACCCCCATGAGGAGGGATATCCACTTGGGTGGGGAGGGGGTCGGCTTTGTGTGGAGACCTTTCCAATTTGCGTGCCAATTCTAACTAAGGTGATAGGTAAATTCAAACACTAGGATGTAACCCTATTGGCTACCTGCGTGTGGCTGCACCTGGCTATGTGACCCTTCTGTGTATGTAACAATCCCATCAACCACCTGTATCCAGCCAGGCTTGACCACGTGAGTGCTGCTCGGGGTCACAGTGTCAGCTCCCGAGTCTGCACTGTGTCCCTGGCCGGTCAGTTCACAATCTACTTCCCCAATAAATTCACCTTTTCATATGAGACTGCCTCTGTGTGGTGGACTCTGGTGGGACGTGGAATCCCCACCTGGAGGGGTGTGGAGCCCCTCCTCTTGACCCCATAACACCTAGAACAAAGCTTGCGTTTGTGATTTCCTGTCTAAGCAGTCATGGCTCCAAAGACCTGGGTGGCACCTACAAACCTACCACCTTCCTTTGTTTTTTCTTGTTGTGTGTGCCTATACAAGGGCCTGAAACTCAGGGCCTGAGTGCTGTCCTGTACCTCTTCTTCCAAAGCTAGTGCTCTATCACAGATCCACACTTTACTTCCAGATTTTTGGCTGCTTAATTGGAAATAAGACTCAGATTTTTTTTTTCTTAGCTATCTTTGAACCACCCTCCTCACATCTCAGCCTACTGAATAGTTAGCATAACATGCATGAACCGCCAACATTCAGACTCTCTGGGGAATTTGAGGGGACCCAGACATCACCTGAATTAGCCCTCCATTGGCAAAGAAGAGAATCATCTCAGCTTTAAGTTCCCTCCCCACAGCACTCATAACAATGCTAATGGCCTGGATTCAGCACCAAACCTGTGGCCAGCTCCCTGCATGCTGACCTAGACAAGTCATCTTGTGAAGAAAGCAGAGGGAGAGGAATAATCGTGACTACTACCAAAGGGTACAAGCCTCTGCCGCCTGGCTTGCAAGAGACCTGGCATGACACAGTAGAAACACAGTAGCCACCGAAGCCCGTGTAAACCCGCTGTTTAATTTACTCCTTGCTGCAACAGCCTTTGGGCGAGCCTCGGGATCATGTGCTCACATGGAGGACAAACTAAGGAGTAACTCGTAGGTCCTTTTCTCTAGCCAACAAGAAGGATAAAACAAGCGCACAAAGAATGAACAAAGCAGTTTGGCCTGAGTCATGCCTGAGAGAAAAGGGAGAGAGAGCTGCAATGATTTTAAGGGAGCCTACTCTGCCTAGGAACTGGACATACAAGCCACATGAATGAACACATGAAGAGTAGGTGGCAGGGTAGCTATCATCCTTAAAAGAGGGGCACAGTCTGGGCAAGCATGGAGTCAGGCACTGTAAGGTGGTAGTAGGTATTGGGCACCTGAGGAAAGCAATCAGCAAGGACCAGGATGCCCAGGCCAGGAGGCTCTAATGGCATAAATGCATCTGGAATGTTCTGCGTACATCAGGGCTCTTTGGAGGAGCTAGCATGCAGATGAGAACTCAGGCTGTGAGGAAGGACATCTCATCTAGCAAGGGGAGGCTTGTGGGCTCCAAGGAGGTAAGACCAGTCTGGAGGTTACTGCTGCAGCCCTGGAAAAGGTCCAACTATGGACTGTGGTGTAGGAAGCTATGGAGGCTGGGGCTCTGGGTACCAGTTTGGGTGAGGAAGTCTTACTTGTTATTTCTGGCCTGTGGTAACCCATCCTCTACTCACACTCTGGGCCTGAGGAGAGCCTCTTTCCTTGCCATTACTTCTCCCAAACCTGCACCGTGGCACCCTCCTTCTCTACCTCTCCCTTTCCTAAGTCAGGCAGAACTCAAAGCCCAGACAGGACCTTGAGGCAATGAGCTCAAGGTAGGGGTCTAGAGAGACAGACTTGGTCATGGCTGCTGACCCCACAGGCTGCTTTGACCTGCCAGATGAGAACACCCAGAATCCTTATAGACCAAGTTCTGACTCGAGGCCATGTCAGTGCCTCCCCTACATCTATCCCTGGAAGTTCAAGATGGAGATGTGGTCTCTGTCCTCATCTCTGAAGTTTACTGAGGCTCTCCAAAAGTGCAGAGATACCCCAGGAGATGGCACCCCTCTCAGAAACCCAGGGGAGCCCACCCAAGTCCCAAGGGCAGGCCCTCTCCTGCTTCCTCCTTCCCTTCTTTTGCCTGTTATTGCTCTCAGACTCACCATATACTTGAGTGTACACACACACACACACACACACACACACACACACACACAAATCCACCATGGAATTCACTCCATCCAGAGCTGTCATGGTGCTCAGCCAGGGCATCACTTAGGCAGGAAGAGAGAGGCCATCTCTGGCCTCTCATGGAGAAACCATGTGGGCAGAAGGAAAGGAACAGCATCACATCAGAATAAAGGAAATGTAGCTGGGTGCCAGTGGTTCCCACCTGTAATCCTAGCTACTCAGGAGGTTGAGATCTAAGGACTGAAGTTCAAAGTCATCCCAGGCAAGAAAGTCTGTGAGACTCTTATCTCCAATTAATCACCAGAAAACCAGAGGTGGTGCTGTGGCTCAAGGGGTAGGGTGGTAGCCTTGAGCTGAAGAGCTCAGGGCCAGTGCCCAGGCCTGGAGTTCAAGTCCCATGACAAAAGAAAAGAATAAAGGAAATGAGCAAGAGCCAGAAATGGGGAAAACAGAAAGAAGAGATGGAGAACCATGCACCAAAAGCTGAGAGAAGGGACAGAAGGCCTGCCCCTCCATTTGCACCTTCACTTCTGGATGTGCCATGTGAGCTCTGCCCCCCTCCTTCAGTCACACCTGGATGCACACAGAGAAAGCTGTACAGATGTGAAAAAGTATGATAGTGACAACAGGACATCCCAAACCCAGCCCAGGAGTGACCCCTGTGACCAATGAGGCCTATAAGGTGCTCCTCAGCTAAATTGTGAGAGCTCTCCGAAGTTCAGCTCCACCACTGGAAGACCTGGAGAAATGGTGCTCTGCATCTGGGATCTCCCGCCTCTGCGTCCTCAAGAACACCCATCCGTGAAACAGGGCTGCTGGTTCTAGCTTCCATCTCCTCCAGTGCTATGGCTCGCATAGGTCAACACAGGGATGTGCTTTTAGGGTCAGTCACTGGGGCTGAACGCTCCGGCCTCCGTGGCCTCGATGGCAGCATGCTGCACTCCCATGACTGCCATATCTGAGCACAAGGCCCAGTGTCACTGAGCAGTGACCACCCACAGCTTTGTCATGGCTGGCTGGTCCCTATTAGCTAAGGCACTGGTGTATGTGCCTCGGATAATGGATCCTTGGAGGACAATCCTAAACTAAATGACATGGAAAATACATTTTAGGTCATCTCACACTGACCTACAGCTCTGAAAGGATTTTTGAGATGGACCCAAGCCTAGAATCTAAAACCCAGGACCATCTTTAGAACCAATGCTCAGGTTGACAGCTCACCTAAGAATTTTACAAGGTCAGCCTATTTAGAGCCAATAACAACCCAACGAGGCGAGAACTACTATTAGCAGCCCTGGTTTATGAACAAAGGCACAGAGAAGTTAGGTAATTGCCCAAGAATACACAGCCAGTAAGTAGGTTCTATCTAGGCAGAGTCTGGACACTTTACCACCTTATCATCTTGTCTCCATTTAAGCTTATGTCAATCCGAACTGGCTCTACTCCAGCCAGGAACAGCCTTCCCAGCCTCTTTGACACAACCTGGGAAACAGCCACAGACAATCCTCCCATTGGGGACACAAACTCAAATGCCAGCTGAGAAAGTCTTTGGCACAACACAGCCAGGGACCCCCAGCCCATTTCACCTAGACAGAAACAGCACCTCCTTTAGGACCCCACCCTGAGAATGCCTGGCCTGCCCCCTTGGCTGCTTTCTTTCCCGAGCTTGCTTCCTTCAGTGCTCAAGTGAGACAGAGATTTTGGCCCTCAGGTGGTGATGGGTGGGTGACAAGAAAGGAGACCTGAGCAGGATTCCCTTACCCCCTAAGGAGGCCAAGGGTCCCCACTTCCTCACTACTTAGGGAGAGACCGAAGTATCCAAGGACATGCTGGGATTCCACTCACTTGAAGAAATCCTCCTTGCAGTAGACACTTCCTGCCCTGGAGAAGCACCTGTCAGCCAGCTGCATCTGGCAGTCTGCACACTTGAGGCAGGAGCTATGCCAGTGTCTGTCCAGAACCTTCAGGATGAACTTGTCCAGGATGTGCTGGTTGCAGCCAGCACACTGAGGGATCTCTGTGGGAGAGGAGAGAGACACAGTGTGAACTTCTGCACGGCCCTGCTGCCCAGTCCAGGCCCTTCCCATTCTGCCTGGGGTGGGAACAGACGGGACCCCAATGCCCAGGCTACCACATCTTCACTCCTTGGTGAAAGCTGTGCTAAAAGTGAACTCTGCCTCAGCCTGAACAGAGGCCATCTGCCCTTAAAAGCAAATGGCTGACTTGGGGTGGTGGGGCAGGGGTGGAGTCTAGGTCTCAAGGTTTTTATGAAGCACAATAGATGCCATGATTGGCTTCACCAATACCCTTTCCTGGTGACACCTCTTCTTCCTGTGCTACAGACAGGAGCGCTACGCTCTGATTTCCCAACTCCCTTGCAGCTCAGATTCTAACTGTGCCTGAGAGCCCACCGATTCGATGCACTTAGTGGGATCTTAATGAAGAACCACACTAAAGGAGGGACAGCAGAGGGGGGAGGGGCAGGCTTCCCTCTACTGCTGTGGACCATAGCACAGGTGCTATGGTTGAAATGTTCAGTTAAGGCAAAATCAATGGAATTCAAGAGGGCTGTGGAGGGGATGTGTGCTTAGTGGTGTTACTCCCAGAACTCATCTAGAGGTGGCTCCACTGAGCTGAAAAAACTACCTCATCTTAGCACTTTCCACTTCAGTCTCCCACTGAACCCTAACCACTGTCCCACCCTATTCCTGACCTAGGTGATTTCTTCAACAAGCCTGTTCCTCCGACATTCATCTTTTATCAAGGAATTGCTTGGTGGTTTGATAGCTTACTGAATATTTCAAAAAATCTACAAAATGGTCAGGGTTACATGATTCGATGAACAAATAATGCTAGAGTCTCTAGTCCATTGTTTCCCTGCATTCCCTGCATTCCAGATACACTGAAATACACACAAGGAAGGTGGCCTAGTGCTTGCCAAGCATGCATGAAGCCCTGAGTTCGATTACTTGGTACTACATGTACCAAAAAAGCCTGAAGTGGTACCGTAGCTCAAGTAGTAGAGCACCAACCTTGAGGAAAGCCAAGAAGGGTGCTCAGGCCCTGAGGTCAAGCCCCAGGACTGGCAAGAAAAAATACACTCAAGAAAAAGGTAACAAATACTAAGACCCAAAGTTTAAGTGCAAGCACTAGCTGTCCAGAATATTCTTACTGCAGAGTACTCATGAACCTCACACCCTGGGGTTCTCCAGACCTGTTATAAATAACACCATGGTAATTAAAAGAGAGAGGGGGAGAGGAAGGTAGGAAGGAAGGAAGGAAAAGGCCTAGGCAGTTTGGCCTTAGAATCCACATCTTACCCTATGTCCTACTTCTCCCCTTATTGAAAATAGACATGGCTAGGCCAGGTGCCAGTGGCTCACTTTTATAATCCTAACTACATGGGTGGATGAGATCTGAGAATCTCAACTTAAGCCAGTCTGGGCAGGAAAGTCCACAGTTAACAACCAAAAAGCCAGAAATGGAGCTGTTTTAAGTAGTAGAATGCTAGCCTTGAGACAATAGCTCAGAGACAATACCCAGACCCTGAGTTCAAGCCCCAGGACCAGCAGGTGCATGCCCATGTATACACATACACACACACACACACACACACACACACACACACACACACACACACACACTGCTTCCCTTAAACAGTTTCTTCAGTACCTCCCAATGTTAACTAAAGTACTAAAACCAAATTTCATGTTAATCATGTTTTTCTCCATTTGCATCATGTTATGATATAAATCTTTAAGTGTTAGCATGAGGAAAATTAAATACAACAAAATCTATGTAGAGACTGGGCTGGAGGTGTGTATGCCAGTTTGGGGGCTTTAATTCAAGGCCTGGGTGTTGTCCCTGAGCTTTTTGTGTTCAAGGCTACAACTCTACCACTTGAGAACAGCTCCACTCCTGGCTTTTGAATGGAGATCCTCAGATCTCAGCCACTGAGCCTTGTGCACAGATGAGGAATGTCCGTTTCTAATATGGGGAGAGGAAGGACACAAAAGATATGTGGATTCTGGAGCCAGACTTCCTGGATTTGAATCTTTGTTCTCCTTCCTTCCTTCTTTCTTTCTTTCCTTCCTTCCTTCCTTCCTTCCTTCCTTCCCTCCCTCCCTCCTTCTTTCCTCACCTTCCCCCTCCTCACTCTGTTCCTTCTTGTTTTCTTCCCATTAATGACTTGAGACAGGTTCTCGCTATAACCCAGGCTATAACCCCTGCTTCACCTTACCCAATGCTAGGATTACATTTGTTTGCTACCATGACCAGCCAGGTTCTTCATTTTGATCTTGACAAAATAGTTAGCTCTCTGCCTTAGTTCCTCACCTGTAAAAATGGGGGCACTG
Source organism: Megascapheus bottae (assembly GCF_031878675.1). Lineage (NCBI taxonomy): Eukaryota > Metazoa > Chordata > Mammalia > Rodentia > Geomyidae > Megascapheus > Megascapheus bottae. Next base: position 21,411,563 of record NC_143518.1, read on the forward strand.
ATGTCAATATTGTTTCATAGGTTTATTGTAAGGAGAAAATACGTGGAAACTTCTGAAGTCGGTGCTGATTATACAGTATGTGCTCCATGCATGTTCTCTGTGACTAGGAGATGAACTGCATCAAAGGAAAGTTAGGCACCCATGTTTATGGGCTCCATAAGCATTCTGCAGCTAAAGTTGTGACCTTCCCTCCAGGGAAGGCTTAGAGAATGCCATCACACACACCCTTGCCTGGCTCCTAGCAGGTGCTCATCCAGTGCCCTTTGGCCTTTCTCAAGGGGTCTCAGCATCCCTGGAAGCATAGAACTCCTGAGAGGGGAGGTCCCCAGAATGCTGAGCCAGCTGGCTGGAGGAAAGGTAGGAGGGAGGTTCAGGATCCAGGGGAACCAGCAGGGGAGGTGCACACCCCAGATGACCTCCCTGCAAAGGGAAGGGATTCTGGTACAGAGTGCAGAGCCAGCAGGAGGCTGGACAAGCAGAGGGAGGGTCGCACAACCATCGTGGACATAGAGCACCTCTGTGTTCTCTGCAAGCAAGCAGCCCACTGGATTGGAGGAGGAGGGGATTGGTGCCAAGGGAGGCCAGCTGAGGTGGAAGCAGCTCCCCCATTCTGGCTCCTGGACCACCAGGATTCTAGTTGAGGTTTTTATCCCCCTCGGGTAAGAACAGGGCTATCTTACTTCTCCCAGCCACAAATGCCCGGGATGAGGGCGAGGATGTATGCCCATACAATCTATTTCAAGTGCAGTATCTGTGGAGACTTAATATGATGAGTATTGGAGAGAGAATACATTAGTGCTAATGTATGCAGAGAGCGCTGCTGGGAGCTGAGGGCAGTGAGTGCAGGCCTGGCCTTAAGGAAAACATGAAGTACAAACAGACAGACACTTCAGCCTAGAGCTGGGGAAGACTGAGATGCCCCAGGTAGAAGTGCAGGAGCACAAGTTTAAGGACCAATATGAACAAGTCAAAGAGATACACTAAGGGTGTATTTAAGCTAAAAAATGGAAAACCAAGCAAGGCACTGGTGGATCATGCCTATAATCCTAGTTCCTCAGGAGACTAAGAACTGAGGATCAAAGTTCAAAGCCAGTCCAGGCAATAAACCACCAGAAAACCAGAAGGGGCACTGTGGCTCAAAGTGGTAGAGTGCTAGCCTTGAGCAAAAATAAAAGCTCAGGAATTCACCCAGGCCCTGATTTCAAGACCGCTGACTGACAGAAAAAGAAGGAAGGGAAGGGGTGAGAGAAAGGTGGGGGGAGATGAAGGAAGGAAGAAAAGAAGGAAGGCAGGCAGGCAGGCAGGCTTTCCATTGTGTTACACTGACAATTTAGAGACAAACACTGAAAAACATAATTCCTTGTGTGTGCTGCTACTGGGGCTTGAACTCAGAGCCTAGTCACTGTCCTTGAGCTTTGCTCAAGGTTGGTACTTTCATCATTTGACACACAGCTCCACTTGTGGCTTTTTGTGTGCATGGCTAATTGGAGATAGAAGTTTTAGAGACTTTACTGCCTAGGCTGGCTTCGAACCTCAGTCCTCAGATCTCATCCTCTTGAGTAGCTAAGATTACAGGTGTGAGCCACCAGTACTCAGTCTTACACTAGCCAAAGCCCACCTGAGTGCTCACAGGCCCTGAGCCATCACTTTACCTGGACAGACACTGTCATTGTACAGAAGAGAAATGGAGGCAGTCTTAAGTTGGATCCCTGTTCATGGTGAAAGGAAATGAACCACCAGCTTCCTTGCACCCTATTATTTGAGCACATGAAAACGTTTGATATTTGATGCTGCTCAGAGAGAATATGAGATGAATGTGCAAGGCCCAGGGGAGAGCTGAAGACAAACTGTCCTTGTCGACCAGCTGCAAGGTGTTGGCTTACTGATGGCTCAGATTGTCAAGCTCAGATTGTCTCTGCCTATGAGGAGGTTGAGACCTGTGTACTCAGGCCTGACTCTCAGACTAAACACTCCAGGTGATTGCTAGAACCATCATCAGAAATTTTTCTAGAGAGGTACACTATAACTCTTTTTTGTTATAATGAATAGTTATTGTTATTTTATAGCTTGGAAACCCTAAATAGGACAGATATTATATAGATTTCCTATCAGAAATAATTATAATACGACTTCCAAGGGACAAGAGAATTGCCAAATCTCTGATATGCTGAACTTAGTAGTATAATGGAATCCTTCTTTTAAAACTGGAATTGGTCAGGCACCTGTGGTTCATGCCTATAATCCTAAGCCACTCAGGAAGCTGAGATCTGAGGCTTGAGGTTTGAAGCCAACCCAGGCACAAAAAGTCCATGAGACTCTTACCTTCAACTAGCCACCAAAAATCTGGCAGTGGAGCTGTGATTCAAGTGGTACCATTCTGGCCTTGAGCTAAAATGCTTAGGCATCCAGGCCCTGAGTTCAAGCCCCAGGACCTGGAAAACAAAACAAAACAAAACAAAACAAATGTGGAATTGATGAAGAACCTAGGAGTCATTATAAACAGAATTTGACCTATCAACTTAGCACCTGATATGATAATTTAGTTTAACATGGGTCCTTTTCTCTTCACTGCACACAAGTGTTCTGTCGTGATGCTCTGGCTGGAATGCCATTGATGATAACCTCAGGCATCAAACGAGAGTGGTAGCCCAGAATAGCCAAGGACTCTGCATTCGTGCTGAATCACACGAAAAAACACACTTCTCCTCCCAAGCCCCAGCCACAAAGCCTCCCTTGTCCAGAAGTTTCCTAGGCACTGAGCCAGAAACCCTGTGTGCATACATGGATATCTCAATATCCACACACATACTCATAAATGGAGGCAAAGATGTGATCTCAAAGTCATTCCTTGCACAGTAACATGGACTGGTGACAACATGGAGAAAATAGAAACATTTCTTCTAGCACTTTGTGTGTGTGTGTGTGTGTGTGTGCCAGTCCTAGAGCTTGAACTCAGGGCCTGTTTGCTATCCCTTAGCTTTTTTGTGCAAGGCTAGTGCTCTACCACTTAAGCCAAACCTTCACTTCTGGCTTTTTGCTGGTTAGAGTCTAGAGTCACATGGACTTTTCTGTTCCAGTTGGCTTAACAGTTATCCTCCCATCTCAGCCTCCTCAATAGCTAGGATTGATTGCAGGCATGAACCACACTAGCGTCTGGCTCTGAACATTTTCTAGAGAGGGTTCAAAAATACAGAATGAATTTGAAAGTTTTCAATTCTATGCAGAATGTAAGCCTTCGAATATTTTTCTCTTTCATTTTACTTTTACTTTCTTGTTTTGTCAGTTATGGGGTTTGAACTCTGGGCCTGAATGCTATCCTTAAGCTCTTCAGCTCAAGGTTAGCACTCTACCGCTTTGAGCTACGGTGCCACTTTTGGTTTTCTGGTGGTTAACTGGAGATAAGAGCCTCACCACAGACTTTCCTGAACTGGATGGCTTGAACTGCAATCCCTCAGATCTCTGCCTTCTGAGTAGCTAGGATTATAGGAGTGAGCTACCACACCTGCACAGCTAACAAACGGTTTTTCAACTTGTTAAAATATGGATACACATCCTTTGGTGGTGGCCATAGTCTATTTCTTTGTTGAGGAAGCTAATCAAACACACAAAGCTGCCCTCAGTGCATCTGTAGTACTGTAGTTGACAAACACCAGTTTTATTTTTCAGTGGTTCACCAGAAAAATAATGCATCCCATTTTTAATTTTTTTTTGCTAGTCCTGGGGCTTAAGACTCAGGGCCTGAGCACTGTCCTTGGGCATTCCTCAAGGCTAGCGTTCTACCACTTGAGACACAGCACCATTTCTGACTTTTTCTGTGTATGTGGTACCCAGGAATCAAACCCGGGATTTTGTGCATGCTAGGGAAGCACTCTATCACCAGATCAAACTCCTAGCCTGCATCCCGTTGTTTTTACACCTTACACTCTTTTTTTTACACCTTACACTCTTTTTTTTTACACCTTACACTCTTTGATCAGAAGCTTCAGAAAGCTAGGACATCGAAGAAATGAAAAGGTCTGATGTCGGTGGCAGACCAAATGCTATACCTCTCTGGTGATAACCAATATATTCTGAGAATTTTATTCCTCATTCATTTATCTTTGTTTCCAAGAAACTGCTCTCAGTGAACCAAAGGCCACCAAGAAACATTTCACAGAGGGTTTATGTTTCTTTGATCGATTTTAATTCTTTGGAAAATGCTATTTTCTATCTTCTTGGTCATGGCAGATCAACAGGGAAAGGGGTCAGGGCAGGAGTATCCACTAAAGTACCTCCCACTAGAACCAACACACCTGACTAACTTCCAAAAGGAAGTGTGCCTGTCTGAAAAACAAATCACAATTTTGAATAGTTATACTGAAATCATAATACCAATGCATTACTTTAATATTTTAACTAGGTTATTTTTGGATGAATGGGAATAATGTGCATTCATTATGCTCCAAGACCAGATTAATAGTCTAAAAATTTTGAACTTCCATGCATACCTTGGAGTCTGGTGCTGTGGCTCAAGTGGTAGAGCTGTGGCCTTGAGAAAGCCCAAGGACAGTGCTCAGGCTCTGAGTTCAAGGCCCAGGACTGGCAAAATAACTAACTAAATAAATAAATGTATACCTTGGAGTCCTGTGAAGCATTGTTTGTTTGTTTTAACTCTTTGAGACAAATAGATTTCCATTTCTTCATAATTTGCATTGATAGCCTTATGTTTAGGACAAGATTTTCCTTGGTGCTCTCAAGAAAGGATCCTTCACTGCCTAACTTGTGGCTAGGGATGTAGAGGGGTGAGGAATGAGGGAAAGTGAAGGAAGAGCTAGAAATGCCGAGGAAACACTATACTCATCACCTGACTTATGAAATTATAATCCCTTTGTACAACAACTTAAAAATAACAATAAAATTTTTACATCTACTTTTTTTTAATAAAAATGATTCTTTAAGATTTTCTGATGCAGACTCCATAGACTCTTGCTCACTGCAATTGGCTATTTTCTTGGGACATCAAACAGCACTCCAACTCACCCTGCCTGCAGAGTGAAGCTATGACCCACTCATTCGGAGTGTCTTAAGATCACTTTGTCAAGTACTTTCCACCCCGTGAAGTAGATATTGAAGCCTGTGAGAACAAAGAGTTTCTCCTAACGTGACACAGTTGGGAGAGTTTAGGATATAAATTTTATTTTTCTCTGAGGTTCTAAACAGCATATTTCTGAGGCTAACTGAATATCAGGCTCACCAAAGCCACCTCTTTTGGAGACTTTTCTTTTCTTTTTTTCTTTTTCTTTCTTTCTTTCTTTTTTTTTTTTACCGCCAATCCTTTGGTAAGTACTTTCACCTGAGTACTTGGCTGATGTATATTTCCAAAAATCACTTCAATTTATTAATTTACATTTCTCTACTGATCTCTAAATTGGCTTCAGTTCTCTCTCTCTCTCTATATATATATATATATATATAGAGAGAGAGAGAGAGAGAGAACTGAAATGCTGTGTACATGTTTTTGTTTTGAATTTTTCATCAACAATCAAAGACAGATGGTTCTACTCCATTGTCTCAGGTTCCCCAATACAAATAGGCTGTTTTTGTTTTGTTTTCTTTTCTTTTCTTTTCAAATAGGGGGCTCAGGAAATACTCTCATGGGAGGGGGGACTTATTGATTTGGTTTCCTGATGACTAATAATTCCAAACTATAGTCAGAATCTAAGGTCACACCATCTACCAAGTTACAGCACACCTGCCTGACTCATACTTGAATTCTGAAATATTCAGCTCTGAGAACAGATTTCATTATATTAGAATTAAAGCTCCATCACTCCAAAACTATTGCCAAAATAAATCTGATTCTGAGGTGCCACAACCACTGCTGACAACAAAAATCTTGTTTTCTGGCCACAAGTCCCCTTTCCAATCCCGTGATAATGTGACTTGAGGAATGAAGGCTCATTCCACACACACTCCTGCTCAGAAGCACCCAGCCAATAGTGATGAGACACCATGTGTTCCATGCCCTTCTGGCTTTTGTTATTAAAGATTCTCATTTTTTATGGAACAATCTATTCTTTTCTCTTTTATATTTTTGCCTATTCTAAACCAGAATATTTTGAAGAAACAATATCATTTTCTAAAATATAAAACTTCTCATAATCTACTTAAGAAATAGTCACAAAGCAACACTGCTAAAGAATCACATATAAAGAGAGAAGGCACAGCAAACATGGTGATATTTCATGATGGTGACAGAGAGAGAGCCACAAAAATACTAGAGGAAAAATAACTAATTAAAAAAAAGGCATCATGTTTAAGTTAAACCATATTGTGTAATTTAGTTACATGTACTAACATTTTAAAATACATTGCTCTAACAATATCTTGCTATCTAATTTCTAGTTTGCTTCTGACAAATGTCTAGCAAGCTGAAGAACATCAGAAAACCCTTTTGGAGTCAGAAGCAATCACTTCTAAAGTTATTTTTTCCTTCCCTTCCTTTTGAATCATTTCTATCCTTCCCACAGGGGTCCTATTTATTTTACTTTGTGATTTGAGGTCCCTCTGAAAAATCTCCTTTGTTCTTTTTCTGCCTAGACACTTCAAAAATAGTAACCTCTCTAATTTTTTTAAAGCCCATTCAAAAATATCCTGGAGATAATGTTGATGTTACCATGTTAAAACTGTAATTTGGACAAATTTTTGTTAGAAATAGTCTGGCAGCAAATGAAATACAGAACGTCAACATGCGTTTGCAGGGGCAGATGAAATGTCACAGAATGAGTATCATACCTTCAGTATGATATTGAGTAGTCCCCGTAACTGCAAATGAAGCAGAAAATTACATGAAACAATCCAATAACATCTCTTTCCACTCGATTCTCACATTTAATCATCGCTCAATCTCTACAGCATATTTTTCTGATGTCTCATTCTGTAGCAGCATTCCATATGTTTGGCAACCTCTCTCTCATAAGAAGAAACTTTCAATTAATTTGGCTTTGAGTTTTGCTCTATTAAGCGATTCCCAAAACCAATCCTTTAACCTTATAACATTATAATTAAAGCAAATCATACTTTATAGAGATTTGGAGAGGTAAGGTTCCACAGTCAAATATCTGCATTGAAACCCAGAGGAATAAGAGGTAAGGGATGGGGAGAAATTTGCCAAAGTAACAGCGGGAGTTGGGACTCCCCTTGCACTTGGTTGTTCAGCCAGCCACGAATACATTAACTCAAGCACTTTTTCCAAGGGGGAATCAATTTCAGTTTTGCCAATTAAATTCCACCTGCCCACCTACCCCTAACAACAGGACCTCAAAATGGTTGATTTGTGCTCCATTTTGATCAGGGTTCCTCTAAAACAGAGAATAAAAAATAATAATAATAATAATAAAAGGTAAAACCTCATAGCACCATCTATTTGCAGTTAGTTTTTCTGACCACACCTGGCACCACACCTGGCTTCCTTCACCAGATTCCTAGACAAAGGTCGGGAGATGGGTCCTAGCACCTTGAATGCATCCGCCCTGTGCAGCGAATTCCAGACCAAGCTGTGGAGGAAGCTGAGGAAGGGAAGGAGAGAGACTTGCGGGCAGTAAACCACCGTTGGCTTTACTGTGGACATTGCTGAGGTTGGAGACCAGGCAGAAAATCATTAGAGAAGTCACACACACACACACACACACACACACACACACACACACACACACACACACACACACACACGGCCACCTCCAAACCCAGCAATGTGTGCGGGGCAATGAATGTTGTGCCATCATGGCAAACTGCTGTGTCTCCATCCTCTGTTTTCCCAAAGTGGGTGAGATCACTTTTCTTCCTCTCCTCTGCCAGACTGGTTCCAAGTCTCTGTGTGTGTTCCAAAGCGTCTCCGCTCTATTCCTGATAAATGTCCCTAATTGAAACAAATGGCACAGGTCCCCTCACCCCAACTCCACTCCCCCCTCCCTCACCTCCTTCAATTGGAGGAGGGCTCATGGGAACCGGCCGGGGAAATCCACCGAATACCCACCATTCCAGTCCCCAAACAAGGGGCTCAAAGGAGATTTCTAATCAAAGCCACTGGAAGAACCAGTTAATTCCCCTTGACTGCTCGTGGGGTCCGGCTGGACCCCAAGGCCTCCTCCAGCCCTGCGCTGCCAGCTGCGCAGCCGCGGGCCCCCTCTCTGCTGCTCTGTGAATGCGGGGCTAAGTAATCACTAATTGACTGTGACGCGGAGTGAAAGGGCACTAAAATCCCAAGCAAATGGGAAGTGGGGACAATGCAAATATGTAGGACTTGAGGCCGTCTACACCTGGTCCGCAGGGTCATCAGGTCACTGGTCCGTGTTGGAGAGGTGACCCGCGGTTTTGTCTTACGCCAGGAGAAGAAATTGCTTTGTTTGTTTCCCCCCTCCCCGGATCCTCACCTCACCTGTGGTGGAGGTCTTGGGGGGGGGGGACTTGGGTTTTAAATCACCCGGGTATTGAAGTCAAGGTGGCAGTCTCCAAGCTGTGTTGGGGGAGCTCCTACCCCTAACCCTCCCCCCGCAGCGTTCAGCCCGCACCCCCCCCCCCGCTCCTTTGTTCGGGACAGGTAGACTCCGCCTGAGCCTCCCTCCCTTACCCCTCCCTGGGGTTACCAGCCCCGCTCCCCCCATTCCCTCTCTCCTCCCTTAGCTTCACCCCGCAGGTCTCTTATAAGAATATTCAACCCCGTGGTCTTAAAAAAAAAGTCTAGGATTTAAAAAAAACTTAGCTCCATCTTAGGAAAAGCCAACCCAAGGATGGCGCGGGGGCCCCCAGGCTCGACCCCGCGCCAACCGGGGCCTCCGGGGCGCGCAGGGCCCCGCTCCCTCCAGTCTGGAGCGCGATTCACCGCCCCGGCCTCCCCGGGACTTGTCCGGTTTCTGTTTGTTTCCCCGCCACCCAGGGAACCGAGTGGCAGCACCCGGCGGAGGTCGGGGCCGGCGCTGCCCGCTGCGGGAGGAGGACGACCCGGTCCCCAAATTGGGGGCGCCGCTGGCCCAGGGCTAAAGCTGGGGGAAGGGCCCGGGCCGCCGGCGCGGGCGCTGGGGGCTGGGACTGTCTTTCCCGTGTTGGGTGCAAAATGGGCCCGGGAAGGAAGAGCGACTCCAGCCCTGCCGGGCTTTCGCTGGACGCGCGTCCCCGTCGAGCCTGCCGCCCCCCCTCCCGGGCCAGGTCCCCGCCCTCGCTCTCGAGGGGCGTCCAGGCTTGGCGAAGGCCACTTGGGGGGACCTCAGGCCTGCCCGCGAGCATCCGCTCGGAAAATAAACCGATGGAAGGCGCCAAGTGGATGGAAAGAAAGGAACAGGACAGGGGAAGGCCGAATGGGTGTGCGGTGGCCCCGTGGCAGCGCCCTGTCCCCACCGCCAGTCAGAACCGTCCGACGGGACGCGCGGGACACAAAGCCTCCCGAAGGACTGCCCGCCCTAGTCGCCCTCCACCGCACAGCTCCCGGACCCCGAGGCACACGTCGGGGCGGGCGAGCGCCCAGGACCCGCCCGCAGGCGGGCGGCGAAAGACCGCGGAAGGAAGGCGCGGACGGTCCCGCGGGCCGGCCCGACCCGAGCTCGCTCTCGGGGAAGGAGCCGGGCTGCTGGCGGGTCAGGCACGCCGCGCTCCCCGACGCCACTTCCACGCTCTCCGCCTCAGCTGCGCCTGGTTCTGGTGCGGCATAATTTTGGATTGCCGCCAAGCGCGCGCGGAGCTCCCGACGCCCCGCTTCCCACCTCGCAGCCCCGAGCAGCGCCTTTCCCGGGGCGTCGACCGCTCCTCGGCGACCACTGCAGGTTTCGTTCCACAGTTGGGGAGCCCCGCGACCGCGGCCTCCCACCCTGCCCTTTCCACCCAGCTCGCCCAAAGGAGGAAACCGGACGGGGTCCCTCGGCGGGGCTCCCCTCCAGTCCGGGCGTTGACACCGTCGCCCAGGTTTCTCCAGATTCCCTCCTGAGTCGTGAGCCACTGTGGCCGAAGCGGGATCCTGGGGACCAGGGGATCCGAACCCCCAGCACGCCTGCTGGGACCGCCAGCCTGGCCTTTAAAAACTGGCTGCGAATGTTGTGGTGAGGCAGGGCGGGAGGCGACTCCGCATCGGAACTGGATAGAAGCTCCCCCCAAACATGAGTGTTATGTTCCCGTGGGTTTCCCCCGCCCTGGCACCCGGGGGCATGGAGAGAACAGAAGGGACACAAGACCGAGTCTAGAAAATGGGCCCGCAAGATGCCCCAAGTCAGGAGACTTGTCCCGAGCACTCCAAAAAGAGCCCCCTGGGAAGTGCAAGGAACCATCCCCAAAGAGTCCTAGTCCGGGGCCCGCCACGCGCGGAGCCGCCGCGCCGCGGCCTCGGGGCTCGCAGGCGCGCGCTCAATGGTTTTTAGGAAGAAGGCGCGGAAGACGCCCCGTCCATCCCGCTTTCCAGCTGTTGCCTTCAAGCCAACCCGGCCGGTCTCTATCCTGAGCGGGGTGACCCGTGATCCGGGGCCGGGGGACAGGGTGCGAACCCGAGGGTGAAGGTCGGATAAAGCCTACCGCATGGCGGGGAGGGTCCGGCCGCTGTTTCGGAAGCGGCTCGGAAGTCGCCCACCGCTCCCCCATCCACTCGGGACCACGGAGGACCTCCGGTACCGAAATCCCCAAACCCACCCACCCCTCCTCCGAAAAGCCTCGGGCCCCGGGCAGAGGGGGCCTTGGCGCGCTCCGACCCCAGGCTAAGGAGCCGGGGATTCGAGCGCGTTGGGAGGCAGTGGTGCCAGGCTGGAGCCGGGGACCCCAAAGGGATCTAGGCCAGGGTAACTCTGCTCCACTCGGATTGTCTCCGGGTGGCGGCCGATCTCTCCGACCTCTCGTCTCCCGGTTATTTTCAACTTCTGCCAGGAGTCAACACCCGAAAGCCAGGGTGGCCGGTCGGCAGGACCCCGCGGCCCCGGAGCTGGCAGAGCCTCGAGGCTCACGCCAGGGGCGCCCGACCTTTGCCGGGTGGAGCTAGAAGAGGGCGCGGGAGCTGCTCAGGCGTCCGCGAGAAACTTGAGTGGGTTGGGAGGTGAGTGGAGAGGTAAGAATAAAAGGTACTAGACAGAGGGGATTCCCGAAGGAGGTTAATTATGTTCCTTGGTAACTTCTTCTGACGGTAAAGCATTGTACTCATCCTCAAATAGGTAAAAGAACACTCCCATGGCCGTGGGAACAAAGTGCGTGTAAAGCCCGCCCCCCCCGAGGGGGGCAGAAGCACCAGGGTAATCGAGGTGGGAGATCCCTAGACTGCGCCCCTCAATGCTCCATTCCTGGTGGTTTCAGGTGAGGGGGGGGAGGAATGTCTCTGTGGGAGAGGAGGATGCAACCCCAACCTTCTGCCTGAGGGACCGCAGGGACCGCCGTGGGAGAGTTAGTTCTCCTGCCTTCCCTGGTGGTAGAGCCCGGCGATTACCTTCCATTCCCTGCAGATGCCCAAGCCAGTACCCCTCCCCCTCCCCCACGTCTTAGACCATTGGGCCCCTCTCCTAAGGAAGAAGGGTGGTGTATAAGCGAGCAAGGGGGCCCTGAGCCACCAGGAGCCTAAGAGCCAGTAGCCAGGTCTGCTGTGAGGGAAGTACTATCCACAGACATTCCAAAAGGAGTTTTCTGAAACCTGCAGAGATTTAGCCCCTCAAAATTCGGCTCCCACAACCTAGGTCACTGAAGCCAGACATGACAAAAGAGAGGACCAACTCTCTTGGTTGGCATTGCCTGGGCAAGCCACCTCCCACCAGAGTTCCTTTCTTTTCTTCACTAACTTTTCCACTGTTTGAACCCGGACTCTAGGGTAAGTTCTGTGCCTCTAGGGTGAGCTCTGGACATTTTAGGAAAGCAACTTCCTGAGTCCCAGGAAAACAAAAGTTGTGACAATCTGGGAATTGTGCATCCCCCTCTCCCCTCATCCCCCTAAAACAGCCATCAGAGGACAGCTCTGGGTCCCTACGCTGCCATCCTAAGAGTGCAAGACACCTGCCATTAGAATTTAGCCTTCAGTGACTGCAGCAATTAGAGTCCAAACACACTGGACATGTAGGACAAGAAACACACACACACACACTTACACTTCCTCTCACACCCAGCTACAAGCACTTCAAGGATTTGTGCGCCTGCCTTTGCCAGGGTTTAGCTTTCTGTTTGTGCCGGCGCGAAAGACCCACTGGGTCTCTGGCTGTGGCGAGCGGTAAGAGCAATAAATCTTGAACGCCTTCACCAGAATATCTTAGCAGTACATTTTCTAATGCACAGCAAACGTGAAACTGTTTGCCAAGTGCTGATACAACAACTGTAGGATATTGTCCAGAAAACAATGAAAAGAGACTTGACTGAAGCTATCTTCTTTCATTTCCTTCCCCTAAACTTCCCAGCGAATCCCCCAGATACTCTTCAGCCAGCTTGCCCGGGACCGCAGCCCTGCGATGGAGAGCCGGGGCGCAGGAGGGCGCGCTCGTGCGCCCTAGGTGGTTGGTAGTTTCCATCCCTGGGTAAGCTGACTCTTACTTAGACCCCCAGGACAAGCTACCGCCCCAGAAGAACTTGTAGGCGGCACAGCCCCTAGAAAAGCGGGATGAGGAACCCTTATATTTTTCCACGGTGCCCAGAGACTTCCAGCTAAACCGAGAGCCCGAGGAGCAGGACTTGGTCTGCGCCTGCGGCGGACGCACTACGGTAGAAATCCTGTTGTGCTCCACTCACAGATCCCAAGTCAGGGGCAGACACAGATTTCCTCCGGGAAAATCGTTGTGACCTCAGGACAAGCACAACCTGAGCTCTGGCTAATTTCAGGCACGGGAAGAAAGGGAAAGGGCTTTCCAGAAGCCTTTATCCCTCGATCCCCAAGCCTGAGCAAAGGGTGAGCCCCAAGTTCATAACTTGATCCCAGTGCTTCTCCTCCTCTGCAAGCACGCCTTGGGTTTCTGGAGTGTGGAGAGCAGATTCTCACCCTGGCAGCGCTGGGTTCCCGGCGGCGCAGGTGGCAGGCGCCGCAGGGCAGGAGCCGCGGGAGACTGCCCGGGCGCACGCGCGCGCGCGGGGGCCGTGGACGCCGAGTGTGGCCGCGGGGCTTCCCCGCCGCCAGTCCCGGGGGCAACTTCCCGCCCGCTGGGGTGAAGTTGCACTCCTCGTCCTGCGAGCCCTGGTCGCCCCCCGAGGGTGGGGAATTATTTGAAGGACCGCTGTGTTCCCGCGGGCTTGGCCTGCAGCTCAGACCCCCTCCCCTCCGCTCGAGCTCCCAAACACTTCTCTCCTAGGGCTCCCAGAAAAGCCAAGGACCCGGAGAAGCGGGGTTCGCTACCCTCGCCCCGCCAGGAGCAGGACGCGAGGAGCTTTCACACCGCGCCCCCAAGAGCCGAGAGCCAGGCCCTCCGTCCCTGCGCACTCCGGCCGGGGCCCCTGCCCCGTGACCGCCTCCGCGCCCCCGCTCCCGGCCCCTCCCGGCCAGGGCCGTGAGCGGCGGTCCGGCCTGTGGGCTGTCGGGCGATCGAATTAAATCAGCGAGAAAAGGGGTGGTCTTACGTTGCATCGGCACACCGAGCATCTCCGGGAGCCCCTTGACAGCCCCCTCCGCGGGGACGGCCGCGCTCTGCATCGTCTCGGGGCGAGAGCCGGCGAGTCGCAGTCTACGGAGATCCCTCGCGCTCTCTCCCTCTAGCTGGATTCAGAAATTTGAAAATAATCAACCCCAGCAGGCCGCTGAAGTCACCGCGGACGCGGGGCGGTGCGCCGCTCCGGGAGGACTCCACGGGCCGGCCGCCCCCTCCCCCGCCAGCCTCGGCCCCGCTCGAATCCCTTTGATCTCGCTCACGGGGGCTGCCGCACTTCCCCGGTAGAGGAGACGCCGCCGCTCGCCGCAGCTCTGGCTTTTTCCCCTCCTCCCTCCTCCTCCTCCCTCCCTCCCCCGCCCGCCTCCCGTTCCCTCCCCCGCCCGCGCCCCCTCCCCCTCCACCCTTCGCGCGCCGGCCGGCCGCGGGGAGGCCGCGGTCACTCGGGCGTTTTGATTCATTCACACTGCGGGAGCGGCCGTGACGTCTCCCTCCGCAGGGAAGCCCGCCCCCCTCGGCCGGGGTCCCCACCGGGCGGCCCGGGTGACCCCCCTCGGGCCACAGAGAGAGGCCCGGGCGCCCCGAGAGAGGCCGGAGGTGCAAGAGGGCGGGGCCGCACGGGGCGGGGCGGGGCCCGGCGCCCCCTCCCCCGGGCCTCCGGCGTCCGTCCGAGCTGACCCGGGTATAAATACTGCGGCGGGCCGGGCCGCGACAGCAGGTGGCTGGGACTGCGGCGCTCCCCCGCTCGCTCGGGGCTCTGAGGGTTTTGCTGGTCTTTCGGAGGTTCCCGGCCCGCGGCTTGTATCCTCGGCGCCCCTCCGACCAGACAAGGGTAGGGCGGAGCAGACCCTCCACGGGCCCGGGCCGCGGGGCCGTGTCCTCCCCACCGCGCGCTCGCGGTCCGCGGCTTCTCTCCGCCCAGGCTGAGCGCGCGGGGGAAAGCGGCGGATTCCACCCAGCCAGCCCCCTCCTTCTCTTCTCCGGCCAAGTCCTTTCCCTCCGGCTCTTCCCAGCCCCAGCTCCCTCTCCCCGCCCGGGTCTGGCTGCTAGGACCGGGGACAGCCGGGAACACCAGTCACCCGGCCAGCGGCGGCGGCGGGCTGAGCCCCGGAGGGAGGCGGCCCCGGGCCCGGCGCGGGGGTAGCGGGGCTCGGAGCCCCCGGGCGCGTCCCCGCACGCCGGCAGCCCCGCGTCCGCGCTCCTTGCGGAGCCACCCCGCCTGCCGCGGCTGGGCCTCCGGGGCCCACGTCCACCGCGGCCCGTCCCCGGAGGCCGCTCCCCCCCGCCAGCTGCGACGGCGGGCGCTTTGAACGCCGCCGACCACGTGCGTGCACCCGGACCCCCGGGGCCAGCCCGCCGCGGGCGCGCGCGGCTCCCGCATTTGTAAGACTTACACTTACACACTACCTCGGGCACACGTACACACACGCAGGCAAGCACGCGCCCTCAGAACGAATTCTCACTGCTGGTTCCTGGAGGGAATAAAACAAGGCCCAGCGCTGGAACGAACGAGGTCTCCACCGAAGTCGCCCTCGGCGTCCTCCGGTTCTCAGCGCCTTCTGACCGCAGAAGGGGACGCTCGGCCCCCCAGCCCAGGGCCCGGTCGCTCTCGGGGTTCCAGCCCAGCGACACCGCCGCCCAGAATTTCGTTCCAGAGATGAAGACAGGTGTATCCTCCCAGCCTAGTGGGAACCCGGTTGGGCTGGAAGACTTTGTCCCCCCCCCCCCCGTCTTTCCAAGCACTTCCAGATCTATATTCCGCAGAGTTGGTGAAGGAGAAGGGGGGGGTGGTTGGCCGGCTGTTTGCTCTGAAATTCTCTCCAAGGGGGAGGTCACGGTGTCTTGTGTGTACTAGGCTAACCTCCGATCTTCTGCTTACCTGAGAGTTGACCCCAGTACTCCAGATAGAATTGTGTACAGGGGAACAAAAGCAAAATATCTGGTGCCAGAGGCTTTACCAAAAAAAAAATGTTGTTTAGAGAAATAGCTCTGAGAAACACATGGAAATGCCAATTTCATTAGCAGCCAAAGACCTGCAGGTAACTGAAAACAACCTAGTCTCGACCTGCTTGTTAAATAACCAATTCAGGAAGAAAATCAAGTGCTCAGGACTGGGGAAGGCACCTGGAAATGGGTACTCTCCCAAATGCTGCTGAGATTCGCACAAACTCCCTGTATCCGTTTGGAAAGCAATTTAGCTTTTCCTGTATCAGACCCATAAATATGTCCTACCTTCTAGCTGACTGCATTTTAGTAATTCCACTTTTGAATGTTTGTTCCACAAAACTAATTTAGAATTTTTTGAAGTTTTCTTATATAGACAGAATTATATTTTAGAGGAAAATAACCTAAATATCCAAGGAAAGAACGTGGTTTGTAATACATTAAATTCTTTTGCTTGGTAATTTCTTTTTACTGTCATTGGAAATAATGTTAGAGTCTGATAACATACATAGGAGTGTCTGTGAAATTTTCTAATAATAGGCTGCAACAGAATATAATTACAAGTGTAGTTTATGTAAAAAAATGTTTGTTTAATGTAAAAGTCATGCTCCTACCAATTGTTCTTTGTGGATAATTGGAGGGGGGAATCTAGATGTAAAAATAAAAAAGAAAATACCTTTAAAATGAATTTTTAATGTTGTTTATTTGTTTATGGAGGAGGTGGACTCCAGGGACCTGCAAATGCAAGATGGATAGAGAAGTATAGCACTACCTCTGACTGGCATCTCTAGCCCTTGACAATAGGTTTTACAACCTGAAAGTGTACTGGGTTTGACCTAATTCATGTAGAAATGTGCCCAAAGAAAATAATCAAAAATATTTATAAACAGAACAAGTTAAGATTTGGAAGTGTTCCTCAGTGATAGATCACATAAGTCCCTGGGATTGATTTCTTGTGCATTCTTCCTAGAAAGAAGGAAGAAAGGAGAGGGCATGAAGGAAAGAAAGATGGAAAGAAGGAAAGAAACACAACAAAAAGAGATCATTGAATAAACTGAAATAAAAGAATATTATATATCATTAGAAATTATATGACAAGAGTATTTAACAACATTAAAAGGGAGAGCAGAAAGTGGGAAAAAGAACATGAAACAGTACAAACTTTGGTAGCTTAAAAAAAGCATATATAAAAATATGCTAAAATGTAAATGTGAATATCTGTACAATAAATATGTTTATTATATTTTTTCTTTTTCCAGTTTTCCCAATAAGCACATCATTTTACAAAGTAGGAAAACTAATGATTTTTTTTAACATTGGGAAAAGAAAACAGAAGGAAATGTACCAAAAGGCTATTCAAAGTTTATTTTAGTGGTATACTAAGTAAATATATTATGAAGTCTTTTTTTTCCCTTTTTTCTTCACATTCTCTGTAAAGTGGTTATAGTTTTCAGCAATTTCATAAAAATTAATCTGGTGAAATGTGGAGCAGATGTGATCATTAATTTTGTAGCTCAAGATTATGCCTCACCTTTCCCATTTGTTATTATAAGGGTGATATATGGAGAGGTTACCATTTCATAAATCAGATAATGAGTACATTTTGTTTTTTTGGACAATGTCACCTCTTTCTTTGCTCTCTCCATTTTTTCTTACAAGTTGTGTAGTTCATTTTCAATATAGTGTCTACTGAGTACCACAGCTGTATTTGCTCACCCTCAAGATTTTATATATATATATATATATCCTCTCTATAGCTCCTGCTTCCTGATATGAATCTTACCTCCAAAGAGGGAGAGGCTAGCATTTCCGGTGGAGGAGGCAGGATAGTACTACTGAGGTGGGGAGTTCCCTGTGCTGGTGCCAGTTTCGCCTCTATCCCTAGGCAGAAGAGCTCTGAGAAATTCCAGAGCCCCTGAACCTGTGGGCAGCAGCTCTCCCACTTCACCCCTGCTTCTCCTCACCGACCTCTCATTCCTCTCAATTTTCCCTTCACCATTTGCACTTTGAACCCCGCCTACCCACACCCACACACGTGCAATGCAGCTCACCCAGACAGTGGCTGCCCATTGCAGTGTCTGCGCCTGGTATAAGCTAAATCCCATTGCCAAGGTCTTCCAATAATATCTACACTTTCCAACACAGGTCACCTCCCCCTCCTGATGCCTCACCTTTCCCAACCCCTGTAAGGAAAACTTTAGTTGTTGTTTGTTGTTTTTGTGTTTTATTTTTTAAAGCAAAGGAAGGTGTTACATTGTCCAAAAAGAAATGTACCATTATCTGACTTATGAAACTGCAACCTCTCTGTATATCACCTTTATAATAAAAATAAAAAGGCTTCTTTAAATGGAATATTTTAATGCTTACTGATGTTAGGTTATAATAATAGCAAAATAATATAATGACTGACTGAACGTTTATAACTGTACTAAGCACCAAGGTAATTGCTTCTACCTGTAGATGTCCATGTACCCTTCACTGCTATCCACTGCATGGTACTGTTCATACCCACTTGGTGAAAAATGAAACAGGGTAGGAGAGGGCAAGCTAGTCTCCACCCCAGAGAATTAGAGATTGGCTGAATCCTGTTCCTATACCTCCCCTTACTGTAGGATGGGCAGAAAGATCCTAGCTGGGACTCAGTTTGAATTTAAGTCTCTGAGCTGAGTCAGCTGAGCTTTCCCCCACCAAGTCCACCCATGGGAGGTGACCTCCCAGGAAGGAAGCTGACTGGAGACCTTGTCCCCCGGGCTAGAACACCTCAGTCGCATCGGAGGATGGGTCAGTGGAAGCGGATCTTCCCTCAGATCAAAGAAACTGCCCAGTGGCCAGTACAAAGGATCTGCTATTTATACATATCTGGCAACCAACCCCAGCTTCTCCATAAATCCAATTCTGAAGGGAGAAACCCAGTTTAGGAAAATGATTTTAGCTTACATTTGTCTAGTCTTTTACCTTTTACATATTTTACGCACATATTTTATCTTAGGTGGTCTTCATTATTATGCATAAACATGGTATGATGATCAGGAATTAGGGTGGTTAAGTGGTTTGCCTAAGGTCACACAGCTAATAAGTTGCAGAGCTGACTAGAAATTAAATCTAGCCTTTTTGACTCCCAGTCGGGTGCACTTTCCACATTGCTGAGCAGACTTGCTTGTTTCCCAACCCTTCCATTTTAAGAGCTTTGCAGAATGAGCAAATTCACCCTTAGAGGCTAAGAATCCTGAACTCCAGTCTCTTTCTCCTTTGAGGAAAGTCTTACTACCCCTGCTCCTCCATCACCATCTCTAATCATCTCCTCCCTGTCCTCATTCCTCTCAGACCCTCTTCTCTCTTATTTGCATTTTGAAACTGTTTCCTTAATTATTGTCTTGCTGTGGAAACCTGCTCTCTCTGGCTTTGTGGCATTCTTTGATTTATCTCTGTCTGGGTAACAGCGCCCCAATTCTCCTTGGGGAATTCAATTTTCATTCATTTTTCTGCAGGGCTAGATTGATATAGACCCTCTGCCCTGGTCCATATTACTCATCCCAACAGAGAGGACCAGGAACCCACCCCACAGTGAGGGCCCCTGGGGAGCTTATGTCTTGTTTAAGAAGCCACAAGGAGTTCTCCAATAAAAGGACAGGGGCCTTTGCTCTTCTCCATCTGTCCACCCAGTGCTTCCAGTCATTTGTCATGGGCCCCTTTCTTGGAGCCACCACTTTGTCATTTGTCTCCTCTTCCCAGAACCTTGCAGGGATCTGTCCCCACCAGGATGCTGCTCAGAAGACGGTCACTGCTCATCTTGAACCTGCCCAGTGTCCTTGAAAAGAGAATTTGAAGGACACAGAAAAGAGACAGCGATGCACGTGAGCATTTAACCCTGAAGATCCTTGCTCTGAATGTGTCTGAGAAACAGCAGGCAGGAAGGACAGGGAGGTCCTTGGAAGCAGAGTTACAATAGTAATGCCTGGGATCTGCAGCATGGCTTGAGTATTCTGTGTATATTGCCCTGATTTGAATCCTCACAAATCCTTCCAGGCTCAGTCTATTTTCATCCTCCCTTTACAGTGGAGAGAAGGAAAGCACAGAGAGTTCAGGTGATATGCCCAACACTGCACAGGTAGGAAGCATAAAAACATGTTTACAGACAGTTGGGTTCTATGCTCATCAGCACTCAACACCATCAGTACCACTTAAATTGAGATGCCTGGACATAGCCAAGGGATGCATGATCCATCTGACCCATCCATCCATGCAGAGTTCCCAACCCAGTGAGGCTGTCCCCTGTAGACCGTCGGTGAGCTATCTCATTCCATGGGTTAGGTACAGGAGACAGCATAGAATGTGTCTGAGAATGTTTTGTTCTAATTGCAGGGTTAATTCTTTGTATGTCTCATCCAAAGTCTAGAGTACTCAGCCAATGCCTTGAGGGTGCATTTATTAAGCATGTATTTTATACCAGTTACATCATTGGCCCTGGAGGCAATGGGGAATGTCAAGTCCCAAGTCTGTGGCTTATGTTGCCTCAGCCCAGAATTTCTGTGAGAGATAAAGTCAGTAAAGTGGTCCATTCACACCTGCCTTCCTTGTCTGGAGATGGGGGTGGAAAAGGAGTGAGAGAACTGGGTTAGATGGGGCTCAGATGCTTGGCATGCAGACCCAAACTTGGATATATTTATGGGAGAAGTCAGGGGACAAGAAACTATCCCAGATGTTTTTAAGCAAAGCTTAGAGTTTGGGACCTCATCTTTTCTAGGAATACAGTGGGGATAGAGAAAGACCCAGGGTGATGGGTGATATTTGCATTTCCCTGGAAATCCAATTCAGTCACAGCTCTAGTCAGTGCACCAGAATTCACTAGACTAGGAAAAGGTCTTATCTATTGTGAAATTGGTCACTTTTTCCTTTGCTTAGTATGAAGGGGACAGACAGGCAGGTATAAGTGAGGTGATTCTATATCCTCTTTGGACCTATTCCATCCACACCACCTTGCAACTGTGTTCTTTTTGTTGTTTCTCACTTTGGGGGATTGAATCCAGGGCTTCTGGAAAGCACTCTACAACTTCAGCTTTGCACCCAGAGTTTTTGTTTGTATTTTGCTTTTGAGATGGGGACCTGCTAACGTTGGCTGCACTGGCTTCAACCTTGTGATCCTCTTGCCAAGTAACTTGGCCTCAAACTTGTGATCCTCTTCCCCAAGTAACTGAGATTATAGGCATGAAACACCACACCCAGCTTTACTATCTGTTTTCTGACCGTATCTTCAAATGAGCTTACAAACAGATGGCCCCTAGCTAGGCCTTCCTCCCTTCCTAATTTCCCTTGCCTATCTCCAGAGGTCCTGAATCCAGCAGTGCTGGACACTCAGCTAAGTGTCTCACATCCCTTTTCTAGCCTTGACCTTCCTTATAGGGCAGGTACAGCACACACCAGACCCACCCTAGACCAGCCTTGTGACTGGTCAGAATTCAGACATACTGGATTTTGTTGGCTGAATACATAGAAGAGAATGAAACATTTCATTCGGATTTAAGTCTTTTGTTATGCATGGAGTGAACATTTTTAATAGATCGGGTTAAATAGATTAGTGCAAGAAGATCAACTGTCTGCACTGCCAACCCCAGAGCTTCTGTCCCAGAGCTTCTAACCAGAAATCCATTTTCTCAGCTCCTCGAAAGGATGCAGGTGGAGGAGGAGGGGATGGGGGAGAGGGGATGGAGGGGAAAGAGGGGGAGCAAGCGATGGAGGGAGGAGGAGGGAAAGGAGGAAGGGGGAGGTGAGGTGTCGAGGAGTATAGGGGGAGGGGGGCAGGAGGATGGTGAGGGGGGGAGGTGGGAGGGAGAGGAGGGCACCAGTGAAAGTCTAGCCAGGTCTGTTTGAAATAGCTGCAGGTGTCAAAGCTAATCTATAAAACAATTCCAACATCTTGTTGGTGAAAGATTTTTACTGGAGGAGCTTAACTCAGCAGTTTCCCCTCAGGAACTGACTTATAACCAGGAAATGTAGATGTGTTAGATGTGGGCTGAGGTGACAGGAGAAAGGCCTGGAAGGTTTGTGGGAGGAGGAGCAGCAAGGCCAGGACTAGACTTCAGCCTCTAAGCCAGGAAGACTTGAGCCCGTGCTGGCTCTGCTGGAGTGCAACCCACACCTCCACTCACATCTTTGAACAATGAAGTAGTCATGGCTCCCACCTGACAAATATGGGCACAGGTGGGACAAAGCTGGGATATGACCCAGCAAAGCTGTCCTTTGAGTTATCTCACCCTAAGGGCTGACTGCAGGAAGGATTAGGGGATAAATCTAGTCTTGTTTGATTTCAAAAAAGTTTAGGACTGGGATGTAGCTCAGTGACAAAGTGCTTGCCTAGCAAGAGCAGTGTCCTGGATTCAATCCCCAGTACCAAAAAGGAAAAGACCAAAAAAAAAAAAAATGTTTACAGTGCCTTGATCATTTCTTAATTTATGCATGTATTGAGTACCTAATATAAATCAGCACAGGCCTATCATACACTAAGCTTCCCATATATAAATGTTAAGTATCTTTAGTGGACAGGGCACTCAGTACCCTCCTGTGAGGAATACTGAGAGCTCTGAGTGTGGGGGAGAGCAAAAGATTTACCCTAAGGAAATATTCTTCAGAATAAGTCCTCTCTGATGCTAGGCTCCTCTGAGGTTTACAGCTATGTGAAGTGAAACTCACTAAGCCTCTGTTTTCCTTGATTTGAGTATTTCTCAGCTAAGTCTCCTGAAAAAGCCTTAAGATATCATAAGAGATCCAATATGAAAATCTCCTAAGGCAAATGCTCTACAAATATTCCCATTCCATCTCATCTCCCCCCCCCCGCCCCCATAGCTCCTCAGATTTTTCTTCTTTTAGTTGTGGGGGGTGGAGTTTTTCAAGGACTACAGAGGTCTGGGACGGAGAGTTCTGCATTTCTACTGGGTTTCTGGAAGATTTCCTGACAGTGTAAGGAGCTGCAGAACTGCTGTACAGTCCTTGGCAGCCACTGGCCGTGGTGGGTATAGTGTGCATAGCCTTGTGGCTGGTCAGAATTTGGATATACTGGGTTTTGAAAGCTTAATATACAGAAGAGAATGAAACATCTCACTCAGATTTAAGTTTAGTTCACACATGGAGTGAGTATTTTTGATAGATCAGGTTCATGTATTGCTTCTTTTAGCATGGCTGTAGGAAATACAAAATTACCTAGTGACTGGTGTATGGTCCTTTTAGGGAATAATCCTATTCTAGGGAGTTCTGACTTGCATGGGACTGTATACACCACACACACACACACACACACACACACACACACACACACACACTACACACAGGTATGTTATATAGTCCCCTTTCCTCCCAGCACCTAGCACAGTACTTGGTACCAAATGAGGATGTAATAAGCATTTGCTGGGGGTGAGAGGAAAGATAGCAGCAAATGTAGCCTCAGAAGCAACGAGCCCCCACAGTGCTGAGGAGACCTCAGCTGCACAAGCTGGTCAGGTGGCTGAAGAATGACCACCTCCCCCTAGCAGTTGACCCTGACCTTCTACCCATCTATTCACTGTCATCTTCAGCTCCACCCTCTGCTCTTTTCAAGGCTTTGACAGCCCAGGAAAAGGAATTCTGGAGTTCTCTCCCTAGGGCTCCCAGAAAAGAGCATCAGGCTGGAAGGGGACTGATTGGGGACTGCTTGAAGTTCAGGGCACAACGGTTCCCTTCAGGCTTCCTGCATGGCTGAAAGCCCAGCCAACCTCATGGGTCCTGGCTGTTATTTTTACCCACTCCCCCCAACCACATCATGGCACCCCCTCTTGGCTTCTCTTTGAGGTCCAGAATGATCCCTGCCATGGCCAGAACCCCATGATCACAGGGCTTAGGCCCCCAGGAACCTGCCCAGACCTCCTTTGAGCCCCGGTTCCTGGAGGGGGGAACAAGAGGAGGGGCACAGGCACCACTCTCAAGGGATGCCAATGAAGGAAAGGCAAAGAGGCTACCAAAGATGCACCACCTCCCCTCCTCCACTCCATCAGCAGACAGCCCGGGCCCAGATTCCCTCAGCTTCCAAGTCTCCCAGGGACCCAGATTCCCAGAGGCCTGAGTCGGGTTTCAGGACATGGGGAAATGGGAAGTGGCTGGAGAGAAAGCTAACTTCGAGAAAGGCTGGGGAAACTAGGAGAGTCCCAGGGTGCTGGTGAGTTGAACTGTGCCCTAAATTGCAGGATACTGAGTGTGTGTACAGGAGGCCCACACCCTCCCACCTCCTTGGCTCCCACACCCCTCCTGTCCATTCCCCCCCCCTCACCCCCGCCCTCAATAAGCCTTAGCAGGACAAAGAGAATTCTGGAAGCATATGAACTTACCAGAGGCCTGAGGAATCTGCCTTTATGCAGAGGATGGGGAGGAGGAGCTGTTGTCTTGGCCAGTTGCTGTCAAGAGAAGTGGGGTCTGGGAGGCTAAGCCCCCATCCAGAGAGGGACCAGAGAGGGGCATGCAGGTGGGGGCTCCAGACTGCAGGACAGAGCCTAGTGCAGGCCTTCTCTTTGCTCTGAGAAAAGGCGTTCTACTCCCCTTTGGAAGCTGGGGAAAGCTGGGTCTGCCTAGGGGGAGGGTAACAGAGGGGCTGGAGACCGCCTCAGAGAAAATTAAATTGCACTTGAGGGCAAATTCTATTAGGGAATAGAGCCTGTCTCTCAACAGCCTGTGTCCATTTAGGTGATTAGCTCAGCCCAGCACCTCCACCATGGCTTAGCCAGCTCTGTCCCACTGCTCAGGGAGCCAGGTGGTAGCCTCTGGTGGCTCAGCCATCCTGCTTTCATCCTGGTCCTCACCCACTCTAGGAGTGAAATCTCTCTCTACCTGCAGCCCCATAGGTCCCCTTTGAGTGAGTGAGGGCAGGTGGGAGGCACAGATGGGTTATGGGGCAGATCTGGAGCAGGGATGAGTGGAGGGGGTCAGAGGTATATGGGGAGAGATCACTGGGTGTTCAGGAGGGCTGGAGTGCAGGGGGCTGGGAGACTGGAGGGGGGTGGAAAGGTGGAGAGGGCAAGAGGCAGAGGGAATCTGCGACTTAGAAGGAGCCAGTGGGTTCAGAGAAATACAGTGGCCAAGATTCAGAGAATGGAACATATAGTGGTAATTGAAGTGAGCATAACACTGAATGGTGAAATAAATTCATCTATTAAATGGGCTTGATAATAACTTAGACATTTCTTGAACTGTTAATCTACTCCTGTGCACATATGACGAGCAACAAACACTGTCAACTTGAGCATAATTCAATTGTTACAAGCGCTTGCCTAGCATTTGCAAAGCCCACAGTTCAAATCCCAGTACCCAAAACCCAAACCACAACAACAGACATTGGGGGCTATTACTAGCTACTCAGTGTATATACATATGCTGCCCAGGATTTGGCAGAAGACTCTAGATTCCAAGCCTTATGAGAGCCTTTAAGTTCCACTCTCACTTTCTATTTCATAGCAGGTGGATGGGTGGACCCTCCTCTGGATCCTGCTGCAGCTGCTTGATTTCCTTCACCTTATGGCTATTAAACTGATCTGCTGAACAAAAATGTATTAAACCCATCTGCAATGTAATCTTAGGAGACTCTTACACAATTTCTAGAACTAGGAGAGATGTAAGCACACACAACTTAAAACAAGTTCTGAGAATACTTAAAGCACAGTCTTTGTCCATGTGCATGAAGACCTTATTTATGGGACCCTCCTCTCACAGTCTCTCCGAAAGCTTCCCATGTGCCCTGGGGATGCAGAATTTCAGCCCTTAGTACATTTAACCTTTAAACCAGGGGCTAAATCATGCATTTATATTACTGGGGTAGCTGCACTTACCCAAAGGGATGAGTGCAAGGCAGAGTGTTGGGGGCTGGGAAGGGGATGCTCAGTGTGCAGGAAGGAATGTGTGGGATATAAAGACACAAGTGTCCCCAGGCTGCAGGCTAGGATGCTTCAGGCTGTGGACTCAAGAGAGCCCTGGCCTGTTCTGCCCACCCCCTGAAGTTCAGGATTTCTTGAAGGGGAATTCTTCGCCCACGTGCTAGGATCCAGTGAGCTCCTAGCCAATCCTTGACACCTGCCTGATTTTCAGGGTGTAGATCTGAAGATCCTGTAGGTCAGGAGACCTGGCTGGTGTGGCAGATAGCCAGGTGCCTCCTGGTGGGGGCTGGTCCAATTTCCCAGGGTCTAGGCTTTGAAAACAAAGAGCTGACAAGTGTCCTGTTCCTCAAGTATACAGCCCCATGGTGTGAGCACAAGCTCAGCTGTCTTCAGGACAAAAACATCCCTAATCACACTTCTCTCAATGGGTTGGGTACCCCCACCTCGCCCCAGTGGTCTACACATGAGGACTTAGCCAGGTGGCTATGAGAAGGCCTTGAGGATTGCTGATTCTCATTTTGCTCTTCAAGGTTATCAGTGCTGTGGTGCTGGGCACCCACCATGTACCAGCTGAGAGAGCTTTGGCAAGGCATTTAACCACGCAGTGTGGATGCCTCTTGGTCCTGGCTTCTTCAGAATCATCGCAGAATTTCTGCACTCCGTGCCTGCCCTGAGGAACGGCTCCACAAAGTGGAGTGCTGGGCTCCTTTCTCGACCTCTTTTTGCTAGCTGAATCAAAATGGCCGATTACCCTTCTATGTTCAGCTCTATACATAGCACTCCAGCACAGTGGGCTTCTTAGGAACTATTTGTACGTAAAGGGAAAGCATGAATAAGTTTATAAGTAATTTGCTGCTACAGCCCAAGAATGAGGGGAAAATGAACCACTTCCTCTTGGGGTCAGCGGGGCTGGCAAGGGACACCTGCTCTCCAGAGCAGCTGAGCCGCAATGGTGGCTCTGTCAAGCCTGGTTAGATTATTGGCACTGTTATTAGTGTGGTCAGCTGGCTAGATACTCACAGTGATGCGGCTGTCAGGGCCCTACTTACCTCTCATCTGTAATGGTCCCTGGCTTTTTATGTACTTCCTGCTCTCCCGTGGCACTCAATGGACTTTATTACATTCGCCACATGGTGTCCTGTGATGGGAGCTAAAGCAGAAGGAAGGCTGGGAAAAAAGTCCAGAAATGGAAGCACCAGCCTTCTCCATCAGCCACTGTTGACTGGGGTAAGTCAGGCCAAGGGAACACACCCCACTTCTGCCTGCTTTCCACAGCCCTTCCCCGTCAGCTCCCAAAAATTGAGTCTTGACTCTATTCCCAGAAGCCTCCAAGCCCAACTGCCTAGCCAGACAAATGTAATGACTGTAGTATCCCAAGTGAGTGGTTTCTGCCTCAGTGTGGATACAGGATTCAGAGGCTTGGAGTAGCTAGAAAGGGCATCTTGGTGCTATGGTGCACAGGTGGCTCAAAGAACCACATCTCTGGTATTTGTGTCCTTGCAGAATCATCTTCTTGATTCTGGGTTGAGCTTTTGACTTGCTTTAACAAATTAAACAGCCTAAGTGACAATTAGTTCTGCGACTGAGCTATAGGAAACCTGGAATTCCCCTTTCCCCCCACACACTGGGTTTAAGTTTTATTTGTTATTGTAAAAGTGATGCACAGGGGCTGGGAGTGTAGCCTAGTGGTAGAGTGCTTGCCTAGCACACACATAGCCCTGGATTCGATTCCTCAGGACCACATACACAGAAAAAGGCCAGAAATGGTGTTGTGGCTTAAGTGGTAGAGCACTAACCTTGAAAAAGCTCAAGGACAGCTCAAGGACAGTCCTGATTCAAGCTCCAGGACTGGCAAAAATAAATACAATAAAAATAAGTGATGTACAGAGAAGTTATCATTTCAGGCAAGGCATTCTGAGTAGCTTTAAATCCTTCAGTCTTGTAAGAACCCCAACTAGTTCAGCTGAGAGACAGAGAGAGGTAGATGGGAGTGAGTGTGGGTGAAGATACAGAGAGAGGAGAGCTTACTTTCAGCAAAGCCTAGCCTTCGGTTTGCCAGCTTGCTGAACACAGCCACATTAATAGTCCTGGCAAGACCTGCAGAAGAGGTGCCCAGTGAAAACTAGCCCAGACTGCAGAGTTGTACACAAACAAAATGGGCGTTGTTTGAGGCTGACTGTTGGAGGTGGTTCATCAGATAGCGATAGGTAAAGGAAATAAATCAGAACATGAGACACCTGGAACCTTGATGGCAAAACAAAACCACAATAAATGGAAGTAGGATGTAATATTTTACAATGACATCATCTAGAATGTATGGACTCTTAAGTGCCTGGTTCAAAGGAAGAGAAACTGTGTGGACTTTGGTCCCTTGGTACAGAGATGACTTCCATCATTTCCTTTCGCATCCCATTGGTCAAAACTAGTCGTGAGGCCCCAGCTCCCTGCTCAGGGCTGGAAAATTGAGGTGAAAATGATTGACTGGTGAGCATTACTGCCTCTTCCTTTGTTTTTAGACTTCAAATACCTGCGAGTGACGTGCAAATGATTCGATACATTGTCATTTTAGTCCATTCTGCTGAAGCAGAAAACTTCCCCATTTTTAATCATGAATGTGATCCCTATGCCTTTCAAGAGTTCAGAGATGCACTGCAGTAACAAATGAATGACACAGGCAGGGGTTTGGCAGTGAGCGATCTTGAAACCTGGAAACTCACAAGTTCTACTGTCTCAGCAGAGACCCAGGCACCTGTCAGGATAGCCAGAGAGACAACAGAACAGACACTTCAGAGCAGCAAGATCTCAGTATGTTACAGGCTGAGGAAAGCTTGGACTTGTTAGGATATGACATCTTAAGAAATACCTCAGGCTGTGCCCTGCTCCGCTGAATAACTGCACCCCCCCAAAAAAAACCCCCAAAACTTCTGCCTACAGGATCTGGTTCAACTCTCCAGGCTGTTCGTTCATCTTAGGACATGGCTGTTTTCTCTTAGCATCTCAGCTCCTCTTTCTCTGTTCCTCCTAATCCCATGACGGATGTGAATTTCCCAATGAACCTGTGAACCTCTTATTCTTTCTATAGGATCACCCCTCAACTCACTTTGCCATGAGAAGGAGGTGACTGCTTATACTCACAAGGCTTGTCATTCTGTATATTCACTTCCAGGTAAGTTGTATGAGACTCTACAGGTCAATTTCCTGGCTATGAGCATTACTTCCCCATCTCTCTTTTCTCTCTGGAAAAGCCTGCCTGTAGCTGTCCTCTGGAAGGGGCAGCTCATCTTCTGTCCCACAGATTGAAGTATTAGCGGTTACGGCTTCTGGTAGTGAGTTTCAAAACATGTCTATAATTCTTCAACACCTCCCCAAAATACAGCCACACTATGGCTTCATTCTTTTTCGTCTCAGAGAGAGGACAGTGGTGACAGGAAGTATTGCTCTAGACACAGGCTGGACACAGAAAGGAATTCTTCCAGAAACAGAATGAGCACCCCTCCCTCCCTCTGATGTTGAGAAGTGACAGCTTCCTTTCGGCTGCTAATCCACCATGAAGGCTGTGTTTCACACTTGTGCTCTGGAGTGGGCCTACAGGGAATTGCTCCTGGAGAGTGAAAATTGGAACCCGTCAGGGTAATTTGTCCATTTTACCACACACGATGCCATTCAATGCTGCTGCTCAAGGACAGAGCTGGGACTACTATGATTAAGACTGCTCTCAGAGAGCTGGGAGCTTGACTTGGTTACCCTTGGTTCACAGAGGGCTTGGCCAGCTGACCAGCAAGCCTGGCCACTGGCCCTGGCATGCTCTTCACCTGCTGTGTCATCCCAGCTATGCATCTCATTGCCCTGCTCCTCCCAGATCAAGGGCAAGAAGAATATCCTGCCAGGCCTGTTGGATAGAGTCGTTCCTGGGTCTAACTAGGGAGATGACAGCTGAGGTCTTAGATCATCCAAATACTTTCTTTTTCTCTTTCCTTTCTTTTTCTTTCTTTTTTTTTTTTGAGTTAGTCTCTTGGATTGTCTCCCAGTTTGTGGTCCCTTGCTTACTTTTCCATGGAAGGGAATTCTTCATTGAAAGATAAGTCCATTGATACGTTACCTTATGGTTTCAGCTTTGAACTTTCTGTATAAAAGGTACTTGATCTACCACTCTACCTAAGTAGTATACTCTCATATTTTCTTTTATTGGCTTTATAATTTTTCATATTTATGTTTCATATTTATGTTTCTAAACCTGAACAATCCATCTTTGGTATAAAGCATATATGAAGCCAGCTTTGTATCAGCAGTTACTAATTCATTGATTTATGTAGTCACCTGTATTATATATCATGTTTTCATAGATATTCCTTTGAACATTTTTTTTCTTTTTGCCAGTCCTGAGGTTTGAACTGAGGGTCTGAGCGCTGTCCATAAGCTTTTGTGCTTAAAACTAGCACTCTACTACTTGAGCCACAGCTCTGCTACCAGTTTATGGTGATTAATTGGAAAAAAAGAGTCTATAGACTTTCTTATCCAGGCTGGTTTCAAACCTCAGTGCTGAAATCCTTCTGAGTACCTGTGCTCAGCTCCTTTGGACTTTTTATCATAAGCCAGTCATCCCTTTATTTTTTCCTACAGTAAAATTATTTTTTGTACCATTACTAGGCCTTAAACTCAGAGTCTGGTGCTCTTGTTTAGCATTTTTCTTTAAGTCTGGAATTCTATGACTTGAGCCACATTTCTACACTGGCCTTTTTGCTAGTCAACTGGAGATAAGAGTCTCATGGGCTTTTTTGTGGGAGCTGGCTTCAAATCTTAATCCTTATATCATAGCCTCCTGAGTAGCTAGGATTTTAAGTGTGAGCAATGGGCACCCAGCTAAAACCCAAGGTTTTTTAGGGGTCATTTATGAAGAGCTCTATCATTACTGAGTCCTAGATAGTAGCACTTACTGAGGTAACTCAGGGATGTCACCTAAAGGCACAGTGCCAGAATCCCTTACCTGCATGGTACTCTACCTAGGCACAGCAGACTCCCTTAAGTTTGTATGAGGTAAGACAGGAAGCTGGCATGAACAGTGTGCCCTTTATTTTTGGCCATCATGGCACAATAGTCTGTGAGTGAGGTAGCTTAGCTCTACTCATGCACAAAAACAAGGGGACTTCAAGAATCAGTTACACATCTGGGAAGTATTAAGAGCTGGATTCAGATTCAGACATCAGATTCCAAGTTCACTATCTTTCAGGGTAGACTTAACTCCTCAGTGTAGCCCAACCCAGATTAAGGGCTTCCTCTGGGTACTCGGGGGTGGCCTGCCCCTGGGCTTCCCTATATGGCCTCCCTTGGGCCTCCTGTAGTAGGAAATAGAGAGCTCTTGGCTTCCCACCCTCCACTTATTGGCTTTGAATCCCAGGTCTTGAATAAGCCTCTGGATCTTCTCTTTGCTGGTGTCTGTCCCCAGGAAGCACTCATTTCCATCTGTACCTTTTACCTCTGTGTTTTACCTCTGTGTGTGTGTGTGTGTGTGTGTGTGTGTGTGTGTGTGTGTGTGTGTGTTTATTTGTAAAACTTATTTCCAGACAGCAGGAAAACATTCTTTGCTTAGAAATTCTCAAGTTCACTACTTTGCTTCATTGGACTGAGAGTATGCTTTCTCCTCTGCTTGTGATACATCTTTCTGTTTATTTTCTTCACAGATGCCTACTCATCTTTCATAGTTCAGCTTGGCTGTCACCTCCCGAGTCTTTAGGAGGTCACATGTCACACACACACAAGCAGGTCTTTCTAGCCCTAGAAAAAAATAAAACAGCAACAACAAAAGAAACATATCCTTGCCCCCAGACCCTCTTTTGCCACAGGAGCCTTCTAAGGGTCAGGGAAACAACGCCGCAAGGAGTGTAAGGCACAGCCAGTCCCAGCTCCCAGCCTGGCAGCCTGGTGGGGGAGGGGACCAGCTGGTGGGCAGGCTGGCTTATCAAAGCGGTGGACCAGAGCCCTGGGGAAATCAAGGTGAAAGGCAGCAGTCCTGCAAAGGAGGCACACCCTGCCTATCAATCAGAGGGGCTGGGACATGGCAAAATGAGGCATGCTGTGAGGAGGGAAACCCACGCTAAGAAGGTTCCTGAATAGGACCTCGCCTCCATCTCCCCCGTGGGTAGACCCTACTGAACCAGAGCAGCCCATGACAGCAGTTCTAGCTGAGCTCCAATCGTAAACACCCAGGTCTTGGACTGAAAAGGTGGTCAGTGAAGTCTATAGGAGTTGCTGACATGAATCCTCTGCACTTGACATTAAAAAGAAACCAGGTGGCGGGGGGGGGGGGGGGGGCAGCAGGCTGACAGGCCTTGAGCACTGGCCCTGCCTGCTAGATGTGCTGGCCTATCTGTCTCTCAGACTCCAGCCAGGGCCCGCGCAGCACATGCTGCTCAGGAGGATGGATGGGGCAGGTGGGTGGCTTAGGCTGAGGCATGGAGAAGGAAACTGTCCCAGAAGCTAAAGAGGTCAAATGACACCAGCTGTCCAATACAAGGGCTATCCTTAGCATTCAACTAGCTCCACTCAGTGCTGAGACCATCTGACCAGAGTGAAGATGTCAGAGAAAACCCCAAATCGGATTGAGGGCTCCTGCCCCCTTAATGAGGTTCATTATCAGCTGCTCTTATCCCTGTAAAATCCAGCCAGCTGGATTAGGGGCAAGCACTCTAATCCGGGTGACTTCCTGCTGAGCAGCAGCCAGGCCTGCTTAGACCAGCAAGCCCTTCATCCTGCAAGAACTGAGGCCTGAAAGTGTTGATGGCTTCTCAGGCAGGCACGCTGGGGAGATGGGGAGAGCAGGGGTCGCAAGACCAATATCATGAAGACAGTCTCCATTACATATAGAACCTGGAGGCTGGGCACAGAGCACTCTGGGGAAGCGTGGGGAGGACTGTGAGTTCTCTCCTAGGGGAGGTGGAGGCTGCATACCATGTCCAAACCCTGACACTAGGATCCCAAGGAATTAAAGGACACACAGATGCTTGCCTTAACAAAAATAATTTATTCCACATCCCTCCCTAGTGGTGGGTAGGGTGGGAACCAAGCACATATACAGCGGTGTCTGGCCCTCAGACTCCAGGACTTCTCCCAGCCGGGAGGTGGAACCTAGAGGGAGAGCACACTCCTCACTGCTCTCAAGCAGCACCCTCCACATCCAACAGCTAGCATTGATTTAGAAGACCACAACAAAAGCCCAAAGACCCAGCTCAAAGGAAGGAGCCCCATGGGGAGAACACAAATCACATCCTTCTCACTGTACCCCTCAGAGTTGAGCCCACCGCCATGGTACCACAAAGCCCAGCATGCTTCCTGCACTGGCCACCTCGTCGGGATCCACCAAGCAAGCCACACCCACAGCCCAGTAACCATCATCTGGGTGGGTCCACACCAACCCAGGACACTTGCATGGCAGAAACTTTCGTCTTAGCCCGATCTGGGAAATGAGAATGATTTCCAGAAGATTCCAGATCCCCTCCCTAAAGCAAAACCCCTCATAGGTCTGAGAGGGATGTTAGATAGGCCGGAAGTGGCTCTTCCTCTTCAAAGGAGCCTCCTCATGGACCCAAAGAAGACAGGGGCAGCCGGAGCCCTGGAATGCAGTGAGGAGTGTCACTGAATCCCCACCCAGCCTGGGATCCTTCTCTGGGCAGGAAGCCTTGGGAATTCTGAGCTTGTGTGCTCCAAATTAGAGCCAAGACTAATCAGGAGAGGCGGAGGCTTCAGCAAGAATGGGGCGGGACTTCAGATAAGCTGAAAAACAGGAAATTGGTGCTGAGAGACCAGGGCCTTATTTTCCCATTCCCTCAACTGCTAGTCCAAATTTCAGTCTTTTGTCTATGGGACTCTCCTTCCCTGTTCCACCAAGGATTCACTAGAGCAACTGGCTTTCTGGTCTTCTCACTTTCCCAGGTTGGACAGGGGTAAAAGGTGGAGGGAGGCAAGGGGCTGGAAAAGCCCCATGGATAGCAGTTGCCTTCCCTACCCTTTCCCAAGTTGGACAGTTCAAGCCACAGGGTGACCAGCATGGCCTTTGAGGGCCCTCATTCTGGCCCGGAAATAGGTGTATACAGCCAACAAGCCCATGAAGGACAGGGAATAGAGCCCCACACAAAGGCTAACATCCAGGTGAGAGAAGCCCCCTCCTAGCACTTGTAGCCAATGGCCTTGGCCCCTCGCAGCTGGGAGCTCTGGTTCTCCATCAGATATTCTAGCCAGCTGCTTGGAGCCCCGGCCCCCTTGCCTCAGATCTGAAAGGCCTTGGAGGTGGCTCACCTCAGCCCAGGACTCAGCAAGCAGCATGGCCCCTGTGTCTCGCTTACTCAAGTGTCGCTGCCCCTGGGGCTGCTCTGGCACATCCCTCTGAAGCTCTTGCACATGCTCAATAGATCCCTGCTCTGGCCTAGCTCTAGTCATTCTGAGGTCTGGGTACAGATCCTGGGGGCCACTTGCCTCAGGTCCGGGGGACCCTGCAGTACCAGCCTGCTGAAGGCCCAGTGCTGAAGTTCTGGGTGTCAGTTTCCATGCGCCCATTACCAGCTTTGGGGTATCTGTAAAGCTCTGCACACCCCTCTGGTGGGCCAGCCCAGATGTAGGGGAATCCAGGATGATGTTCCTTGGGGAGAAGTGGACCTTGAGGAAGCTGAGGGTGGCATCCACATCCCACACTGGCACCCCGCCGAGCTCATTGTGGCAGGGAGAACAGAGTTCACGTGGTGGCCACTGCACCTTGGGAAACTGGGGGTCTTCACTGGGGGCACCTGGAGAAGGAAGCACACACAACCGGGCTGAGACACTCCAGGCCTGTGAAGGAAGCCAGAACTCACTCCCCCATGATGAATATCTACTTCCTTATTTGCACAAAGGGCCTTCAAAGAAATGGAGCCAAGAGATTCATAGAAAACTTGCACAGAGGGGCTGGGAATGTGG
This sequence comes from Megascapheus bottae, assembly GCF_031878675.1. Lineage (NCBI taxonomy): Eukaryota > Metazoa > Chordata > Mammalia > Rodentia > Geomyidae > Megascapheus > Megascapheus bottae. The sequence continues at coordinate 21,445,890 of NC_143518.1, forward strand.
CCTAGTGGTAGTGATTACCTAGCATGCATGAAGCCCTGGGTTTCATTCCTCAGTTCCACATAAACAGAAAAAACCAGGAGTGGTGCTGTGGTTCAAATGGTAGAGTGCTAGCCTTGAATACAGAGAGGCTCAGGGACAGTACCCAGGCCCTGAGTTTAAGCCTCACAACTGTCAAAAAAAAAAAAAAAAAAAAAAAAGAAAGAAAGAAAGAGAAGAAAAAGAAAGAAAGCAAAAAGAAAAACTTGCACAGAGCCTGGCACAGCAGGCTGGCAATCAATGATATATCTGCACCCCACCCTATCCTACCCCAGTCCTCTGGCTCTAGGAACTCTCCCAGAGGAAAGCTGGCTTTGCATCTTGAACCTGACATGGCCAGAGTAGGAAGACATGGGACAAATTGCATTGCAGGCTGGTTGGTCTACCAGTGTCTGTCCTTTTTGCCCTTCACAGTTTTCCGAGATTTTACTTGTGTTGATGAAAGGGATGCATTTCCTGCTGGTACAATTCCACAGGTGCACCTCTCTACCCAACTGCTGGATGGAGGTAGGCAGGACAAGGCAGGCTGAGGGGAGAGGAGGGGCCAGGCTGACTGGGACAATGGACAAGTTCTGGGAACTGCACCGGGTGCATTCTCTTACCTGCAAGGCGAGCATTGACCTTGTTGTGGCTAGTCCAGAGCCAGAGAACTGCATCATTTGGACTTCCCACCTCGTGCATAGAGGCAGCAGCCATTTGCTCAAAGTGGTTAGCGCACTCTCGGCAACCAAAGAAGTAGCGGATGTAGCTCCGGACTGCTTGGAGCACTTCCTGGCCACTGGCTACAGGGGGAGGAGACACTGTCACTACAGGAGGAGGAGACCCTATAGGCTGTCCCACCCAGCTAGCTCTACCTTTGTTCCCTTCACAGGACAGCTGGTCCTTCCCAGCTCTGCTACAGTCACCCCTCCACAAATGCCTCCTAACAAGGAGGGTGTAGGCTCCCCATGCCCACTTCTCCCTTTCCAGGGGTCATTTTAGAGGTGACTCCTTTTCCTCCCAATTTCCTAAACCTCACTTCTACTAAATCCTGACTACTTTCTCCATAGGCTCATTGGCAACCACAGCCCAATCTATCACTTGGAACTATTTTATTTCTACAGCTTTCTGATTGGCTGCCCTGCCTCTCCTTATCCCACAAAGCCCACCATCTCTCCAACAATCTTGCAAAATCATCTTTCTTTATTCCCTTGTCAAATAAGAAGTTTCTCATAATACAAAAGTGAGATGGGAATCCATCCCTCAGCAAGGTCCTCAAGCTAGCATGCTGTCTCTGCCTGACTTCTCTCTAGGCTCACTTCCCTCCCTCCCTTCCAGGCCCCATGCCACAGTGCTCTTGTTCTTCCTCCCAGGCTCCATGCCTGTTCTGTTGTTCTCTGTTCCTGTTGGTCTTGGCCTCAAAATCTCCATGTTCAAGTTCTAACTTTCAGTTCCTGAGAATATGGCTATCTTTGGGACAAGGTCTTAAAGTAACATTTATATGGTGGGTCCTAGTCCACTATGACCAGCTTCCTCATCAAGGAGAAAGTTTAGACACAGGCAGGCAGGAAGACTTGGTGAAGAGCCACAGTAAAGGTGGTCATCTGCCAGTTAAAGGGAGAGGTTTCAGAAGTGACCAACTCTGCCACACTTCCATCTTGGGCTTCAAGTTTCCAAAACTGTGTGTCACCCAACCCTAAATGTATACAGCAGAGAGCAAACTTGCCTCTTGGAGAACAATAGCTCTGAGGCATGGTAGGGTGAAACCAGCTGGGACTTACCTGGTCCATGCGAAGACTCTGCACTTTGTTGACTCGCCTGCACAGTCAGGGTGTGGAAGAGGACCCACAAGGAGCAGGGAAAGCCTCGGAAATGTGGCTGGCTGCCCTGGCAGCCAACCCAGTTCACCTTCTCAGCAAGAACAGAGTCCTAAAGGACACGTGTGCAAGTAAGTACACAACAGAAAAAAAGTTGTGGGAAAGGAGGGGATGAGAGATGCTTCCCAGAGATTCCACAGTCAGCTCACAGACCTACGACCCTTAGGGCTCAGCCTATGTTCTCAAAGCTTCATGCATCAAGGAGTCAGCAGGTTTGGAAACACCTTCATTCTAGCCTCACCTCCTGCGAAACGAGGGGCTAATCTCTAAAGCCCTTTAAGCTTTGATATCCGACAAGTCTATAAATTTATAGAAATGTATAAAAGCACCTACTTGTACAAATAGCTACAAGAGCAGGATACCAGAAAGAACCCTGGGCCTGGAGGCAGCAAAGTCACATTTAAAAACTCTGCTGTTGGGGCAGGGAGTTTGGACTAGTGGTAGAGTGCGTGCTTAGCATGCACCAAGACCCAGATCCAATTCCTCTGTACCACATACATAGAAACATTGGAAGTGGTGCTGTGGCTCAAGTGGTAGAGCACTGGCCTTGAGGAAAACGCAAGAATAGTGCGCAGACCCCGAGTTCAAGCCTCAGGACTGGCAAAACAAAACAAAAGACAAAAACTCCACTGTCTCACTGTCTTTTATTCCTAGTCATCTACTAGCACTATGTGCTCTCAGACAAGTTATTTAATCTCTCTTATACTCAGTTTCTTTATCTAATAAATGAGGATATCTACCTCTTTACTCATTTATGACACTAAAAGGGGCATGCTTGTTATGTGCCAGTGGCTCATGTGTGTAATCCTAGCTACACAGAAGGCTGAGATCTGAGGATCACAGTTTGAAGCCAGCCTGGGCAGGAAAAGTCCAAGAGAATCTAATCTCCAATTAACTACCAGAAAACTAGAAAGGGGATCGTGGCTCAAAGTGGTACAGTGCTAGTGTTAAAAGCAAAAGCCCAGGGCCAGGAGTTTGGCCTAGTGGTAGAGTGCTTGCCTAGCATGCACGAAGACCCGGGTTCGATTCCTCGGTACCACATACAGAGCAAAAAGCCGGAAGTGGTGCTGAGGCTCAAGTGGTAGAGCTCTAGCCTTGAGAAAGTCCAAGGACAGTGCTCAAGCCCTGAGCCCAAGCCCAGAACTGGCAAAAAAAAAAAAAAAGCAAAAGCCCAGGCCCTGAGTTCAAGCCCCATGATGGACAAAAAAAAAATAGTGATATGCACATAGCGCTTAGTAGCAGTTTAGCAATTATTAATGGAATGAGATCTCTGCTTCCTGAATGCAAATTGAAGGAGGCTGGAGATTAAAATATTGACCTCTTCTACTCCCTTAAATATTAAGGATGGTGAAAAAAATACTCATTTGTTTCCCACACTCACCTCTCTCCTGTTGTCCAGAGCAAATTTAAAGAAATTGTAGGGAATTTTCTTTCTCTGCTGTTTCACAAGCCAGTCATTTACAGAGTGCAGAAAGTTCTGGACCAGAGGCTGGCCAGGAAAGTACTACGGGAAGGAACAAGAGGAAGTTGTGGAGTTAAAAAGCCATTCTGCCACTCTCATAGTCCTATAAAGAATAGGAGCAAGGGTAGTCCAAGGCAAGTTCTCTAGAACGTTCCAAAACCACTAGGAAAATAGTCCGCCTAAGGTACAGATGTGAACTTTTCACTGCCTTTGCTCTTAGAAGCCGGTAAGACAAAAGGGAAGAAGTGGGAAGGGAGGACACCTAAGTGGGGACAGTTCCCAAAGGTCTCTCCGCTTAAGACTGAGGCTCTCATGCTAACGTGCACCGTGCACCATCACATGCCACCACTCCAAGGAAGGCCTGACCACCAGGCCGTCCCCAGGGCTGCTCTTCAAGTAGTCTTCTATTGGGAGCAGCTGGCTAGGCTAGAAAAGACCTTACATTTGTATTCATGGACTACCAGTAGGGACCAGCCAGCTCAGGGGCTTACAGCCAACATCCAAATCTTGATGGGAGCTCCCACAGTCTCGGAGGAACATGAAAAGCTACTCTGACAATACGTCAACTCAAATCTGATTAGTATCAGCACTTTAAAACCACAAGGACTCCAGGGAGGAGGATATATGTGTGCGTGCACATGTGTGCATGGGTAGGAGTGGGGGTGGGGAGGCAGAGCAACAGAGCAGGGCAGATAAAACCATGAAGAGGCAGATGGAGGAGGAAAATGACCCTGAGAAAATTACAGAGAAAAAAGAAGCAAAGAAAACCATTTGAGAAGTTGGGCACCTGTAACCCTAGCTATTCAGGAGGCTGAGATTTGAAGATCAAAGGTCAAAGCCAGTCTAGGCAGGAGGGTCTCTTATCTCCAATTAGTCACCAAATAGCCAGAAGTGGAGCTGTGGTAGAGCACTAGCCTTGGGCAAAAAAAGCTCTGGGACAGCTCTCAGGCTTGAGTTCAAGCTGCAGAGTCAGCACAATTTAGAAACATAAACACTGAGTCAAGGACTGATGGTTCACATCTGTAATCCTAGCTACTTAAGAGGCTGAGATCTGAGAATCAAGGTTTATATCCAGCCCAGGCGCGAAGGTCCATGAGACTCTTCTCTCCACTTAAGCACCAAAAATGGGAAATAATAGAGCACTAACTTCAGGCAAAAAAAAACCTGAGAGAGCGCGCCCAATCCCTCAGTTTAAGACCCAGGACCAAAACAACCACAACAGAAAGAAAGAAAGAGAGAGAGAGAGAGAGAGAGAGAGAGAGAGAGAGAGAGAGAGAGAGAGAGAGAGAGAGAGAGGGACAGAGAGACAGAGAGACAGAGAGAGAGAGAGAGAGACAGAGAGAGAGAGAGAGAGAGACAGAGACAGAGAGACAGAGAGAGAGAGAGAGGAAGGAAGGAAGGAAGGAAGGAAGGAAGGAAGGAAGGAAGGAAGGAAGGGAAGGAAGGGTCCATAAGATTATCTCCAATTATCCAGAACAATAGCTAGAAGTACAGCTGGGGTGTGCACATGCTTATATGTATATGTGCTTGCATGTGTGCTCATGCATAAGCACATGCATGCACACACACACACACACACACACACACACACACACACACACACACAATTTGAAGAAGGACCCTGAAAATATAAAAATGAATAAATAGGAAAAATAGGCTACCAGATCCAGTCCTCTATGAATGCCACTAAATCTTCTTTTGTTTGTTGGTTGTGAGGCTTCAACTCAAGGCCTGGATGCTGTCCTTGAGCCTCTTTATAATCAAGAGTAGTGCTTCTTCTGGTTTTTGAGTGGTTAATTGGAGGTCAGTCTTATGGGGAGTTTTTCTGCCTGGGCTGGCCTCAAACTACAATCCTCAGATCTCAGCCCCCTGAATAGTTAGGATTACAGGCCTGTGCCCAATGAGTGACTAGCACCTGGCTCATCAAATACTCTTATTAAACCTCGGAGCCTGGACCCCTTTCCCTAAGTGAGAAGTTCTAGAAAGAGCTGAGCTTCAGTGTCCTCCTTCCCCATCTGCTCACACACACAGACTTACAGCTTAGTCAACATTTCTCACTGACTTTCTCCTGGGGTCATGAGCTGACACCTGACGCCTTCTAAGGCCATCTTGTCAGAAGGAACAACATATTCTATGGCTGTGGAGTATAGGAAGTCAGGAAACCCTGGTGACCACACGCCACCCAGTGGCCATTCTTTCCAGCTGTTCATGTGAGGCTGAACTGGCAGAGTAGGCAGGCCGGGCCTACAATGAGCCCTCTAGTGGTAAAGGGCAGTGGTGAGGTGGGTGAGAATCTAAGCTTGGGCTATAAGAGGGAAAGAATACTAACATCCCCTCAGGAATTTAAGAAATAAAAGTAAACAAATAATAGTGTAGTTTCAGATAAGAGTATCAGCTCAAGGAAACACAGTTGTTTCCATTATCAAGGAAGAAACTACCCCAGCAAGGATAGGGTCAGAATATTGGGAGGATGGGCTGGCAAAAGGTCAGAGGGGCCTCAATACCCTGACCCCAGGTCCATCTATTTTGCTGTGGCTTGTCCCTGGTTGGCCTCCCTCTGTCCTCTGCTCCAAGGGTCCCTATGTCTTTTTAAGGGCTTTGGCCTCTGGTGGACGCCACCTTGTTCCATCGCTTGCTGCAGGTGGCACTGAGCAGAACATAAAGAGGGTGCTGCTTACATCCCTCCCCAGCTCAGGCACTTTCTACATTTCTGTCCTCATACTGGCTACACATAGCCCCATGGGGGAGCAAAAAACACCCCAAATCCAAGCTTGTGTACAGCTGAGAGCTACATGTATCACATAGGAAACACTGTGCTGGGGAGCGCGCTCTCTCTCTCTCTCTCTCTCTCTCTCTCTCTCTCTCTCTCTCTCTCTCTCTCTCTCTCTCTCTCTCTCTCTCTTCTCCCCCCCCCCCCCAGGACAGTGGAGAAAGAGGAGTGTCTTCATCTCCTGAGCCTTGCTGGAAAAGCAAGCTGGCAGGAAGATAACAAGGACTTGCTCTGGACTTATTTTCCTTTGGGCCCGGTCATTTGGGGCAGTGCACTCGCAGGCCTCAGGGAAAGGTCTTCATCCCCTCAACAGCTTCCTCTAAGAGGACGAGAAGGATGTAACTTCTCTCCAGGGTAACCATGGCGTACTTAGTCACAGGTAAAACCAAGCGGGCCAGGAAGGGTGGGGCTGGGTAGAGTGGAGACTAAGGACAGATGCAAGAAGTTTCTGGAGCCCAGACTTGCTGAGAGGGGCACATGGAGGGCACATGGAAGCACAGGCAGCCCAAGGGGACATGTGCACTCAGCAGCAGCCTCTGCCTGCCAGGCACAGAGAGGTGCAGAGTGGAGTACAGCAAGGGAGAGGGAGCCAGAGTCTCACTCAGAGGAGGGCTGTGGGCAAAATAAAAAGAAAGAAAAGGGAGGAGGGAAGATGGCACAGAGACAATAGGGACCCAGCCTACCTCTCTCCCACAAAAGAAAGAAATAAAGCAGCACAGACTCTGCTGAGGGCTAGTGGCTTATGCCTAGCACTCATTGAGATCCGAGGATCACAGTGAAGCTAGTCCCAGCAGGAATGTCCATGAGATTCTTTTGTTGTTGTTGTTGTTGTTGTTGTTGTTGTTAGTTGTGGGGCTTGAACTCTGGGCCTGGGCACTGTCCCTGAGCTCTTCTACTCAAGGCTACTGCCCTACCCCTTGAGCCACAGCACCACTTCCAGTTTTCTGGTGGTTAATTGGTGATCAGAGTCTCACAGACTTTGTGCCTGGGCTGGCTTTGAACTGAGATCCTCATTTCTCAGCCTCCTTGGTAGCTATAAGACTCTTATCTCCAATTAGCCACCAGAAAACTGGAAGTGGAAGGAAGTGGCACTGTAACTCAAAGTGGTAGAGCACTAGCCTTGAGCCAAGAAGTTCAAGGATAGTGCACAAGCCTAGAGTTCAAGCCCCATGACCCAGACACACACACAACACACACACACAAGTTCAAGGACAGCGCACAAGCAGAGTTCAAACACAGGCGCTCTGGTCCAAACCCTCTAGAAACCCTAAGGCAAGTAATGTGCACCCCTTGCAAGCCATCTGGAACCCTTAACAACTACACTTGCCACATTGTAAAGTAGTAAGAGAATCAACTACTAACAAATGCTAGCACCACTCCAAAGAGCATCGGCCTTCTCAGAAAAGGCCCAAGGAGTAAGGTAGGCAGAGCCAGGGTTCAGGATCAGATTGAGAGGTGAGACAGAAGCTTCAGAAGAGTATTCTCTCCACCGTCGTGATCAGGGTCCTGCTTCTCCAATGGCCATGACAGGGAATGTAAAGCCACATTCTGGGGTGGGAGAACTCAGGCAGGCAAGCAGAGTGATGGCTAATGAACAGCTGGGAATACATCCAGATGTCGGGGCTTCTTGCCCTGTGTCCAACCCACCCTCCTGCACACGGCATTTATGCTTGGCACAATGGGCTGACAACCCCCTGGCTGAAGGAGGAGGGAACCAGTCCATGGCAGAGAGGAACAACTATGTATCTAAGCGTCTAGACAAATGCTGAGCTCTGGGGAGGAGGGGCTGACACAGTGTGTGGCTTGCAGGAAGCACACTAGTCCTGTGTAGAACAGCAGTGACAAAGCCATGGCCCTATACTCACCTTGGCCAAAACTGCCACAAAATTTTTCAGGGCCATCAGGCGCTGCCCTTCCAGAACCGAGAACTTGCCCACTTCTACTCTCAGGATATAGTGTAGTGCAGACTCCAGGTCTGCCATGTAGATCTTGGAGCTGAAGAGCAAGAGAGAAATAAGAGGAAAAAGGAAACTAACTGCAGGGCTGGGCAGGACACCCAGGGCTGAAGAGAGAGCAGAGGAGGGGCACATCTCATGTTCAGAGGCCTGTATGTTAGCACTTGGCTCTGCCAGCAGTTTGGTGAGTGAGCTTGGATGAATAACTTTAGGGATTCATATTTATAGTATAAAATGGCTATTTAGTGTTCCTATGGATTTGTAAGTATAAATTAAAGCAATTAGTAGGTCCCAATATGGGCCCCAATTCCTCCTGTATACAATAGGAATAAACCTGTGTTCACAGACAGGTTGCTGAGAGGACTAAATAAAGCACAGCTTTATTTAGCACAGCCATCAGCAGCTGCTGGGGAAGCAGGGGTTTCTCCTGTCCAGGCCCTCAGCCTATCAATCCTGTGACTCACTCCTCATTCCTCAGGTCATTGGTGTTAGGTTGTTTCTTTCTGTTCTCAGTAAAGACTGCTAGGAACACACACACACAACACACACACACACACACACACACACACACACACACACACACACTACTGGAAATGCCAGGTCCTCTGTGAAATGAAAGGCCATGAGTTTAGCCACCCACTAAGGCTGATGTGCAGGAGGGCAAAAATAGTTTCTTTCATGACTCAGGTGGAGCCCCATCTCAGACTTTACCAGCTGGCTTCATCAACTCATGCCCTTTATGCTTCCCCTAGCGGACCAGGGATCCGGTGGAAACAGTCTTGAATGTTAGCTGCTTCTCTCTCCCTGCTTCCTGAGAACTGGGTTCTGGTCACAATGAGCTTAGGCAAATTGGGCCTCTGTAAAATTACCTAATCATTCTGCCCCTTCAACAAGGCCAATCCCCAAAGTTGCTCTATCTTCAAGTCAAGTCCTCTTCTGTTCTGCACTCTGGTGTCTTCAAGCTTCCCCTTTGGTGCTCTGCTTTAAGAGTTATCCTTATAGAGCTAGGTGCTGGTGGCTCATGCCTGCAGTCCTAGCTACTCAGGAGGCTGAGATCTGAGGATCGAGGTTCAAAGCTAGCTGGGACACGAAAGTCTGTGAAACTCTTATCTCCAATTAACTTCCAGAAAACCAGAAGTGGCGCTGTGGCTCAAGGGGTAGGGCAGTAGCTGAAGAGCTTAGGGACAGCACCTAGGCCCAGAGTTAAAGCCCCACAACTGCCGAAAAAATAAAGAAAGAAAAAGAAAAGAATTAGCCTTTGAGCCAAGTGCAGTAGCTCATGCCAGTAATCTTAGCTACTCAAAAGGTTGAGATTGGGGCAATGAAGCTTGAAGCCATCCCAGTCAGAAAAGTCTGGGAGATTCTATTTCTAAAATAACAGCAAAAAGCCAGGCTGGAAGAGTAGCTTGAGTGGAAAAGTGCCTGCCTTGGGTTCAATCCTCAGTCCTTCCCCCCAAATAAAAGTAACCAATAAAAAAAGGCATGGGCTCAAGTGTCTCCCCACACACAAAAAAGTATTCTCATGAGGATAAATTGAATGACCTGAACAATCTTAATTGGAATGAACATAATGACCATTCCTATCTCAGTCTCTCTCTCCCCCATGGTTTACTAAAAAAACTCTCATCATTCCTCCACATTGAATCCATTTGTTCTTTGTTCTTCCAGTTTTTTTTGTCTCATTTTTGCTTTATTTTAAGACTGGGTTTAGGTCTCCTATATAAGTAACTCTGTATGTAACTCACTATGTAGCCCAGGCTAGCCTCAAACTCAAAATCTTCTGCTTTGGTCTCTGCAACCTGAGTGCAAGGATTATGCATTACAGGTGTGAACCACCACACCCAGCTTCTATTTGTTCTTTTTTTCTTTTTTTTGTTCCCAGTCCTGGCTTGAACTCAGGGCCTGACCACTGTCCTTGGGCTTTCTCAAGGCTAGAGCTCTACCTCTTGAGCCAGAGCACCATTTCTGGCCTTTTCTATGTATGTGGTATCAAGGAATCGAACCTAGGTCTTTGTGTGTGCTAGGCAAGCACTCTACCACTAGGCCAAACTCCTGGACTCTATTTGTTCTTGAGTAGAGTGTTGTTTAAGGGATGTGGGCACTGAGTAGCATTCCTTCTATCATGGTGGAAAATGTGACATGCTATTTATTCAGCACTGGGGCCCAGCACAGACACCAGAAAGGCCACCCATTAACTTCTGTGCTCTGACCCAGCAAGACCCTGTAAACATGGACAGCTGTTCAAGGTCATCCTCGGTCATAGGAGGATGAGTGGCTAGACTCAGTACACAGGTGTACCTGTGACAAGAATGGGAATGAACAAATGTGCACGTGAAGGTGTGATCTGTGACCACAGCAGAGATGGGAGTGAGGTGTTACATGGAGAATACCATGGTGGTATATCGGTAAGCCTTACCGATCTGCAAACTTCCACACTGTGGGTGCTATGTTGTCTGTAACGGCTGGCACAGCTGTGGGTGGGGGCGCCTCTCTGGTGATCCCGGAGAGTCTCTGCAGATAGGCGGTATAGAAAGACCTGGATTCTACCAGCCTGTGAGGAAAGAGAGCACAGGGAATCAGTAAGTACAAAGGACAAATCCCATAGCTGGCCAATGTTGGGAAGGGTCGCCTCTCTAATAGAAAGGCTTATCAAGAAACATCTGGGCTGAGGTGTAGCTCAAGTGGTATAGCCCTTGCCCAAGAGGGTTTAAGTTCAATCTCCAGTACCTACCTACCTACCTACCTACCTACACACACACACACACACACAATAATAATAATAATAATAATAATAATAATAATAATCTGCTCATGGACAAGAATGGGTAGATCTGACTACTTTCCTTGCAGACCCAAAAGGTAGCTGACCTTATGACAGTTTCCACCTATAAGCTTGCTTCAGTGTATCACAGATAACACTACTTCCTAAGGAAGTCAAGGGGTTTGGTGTGTGACATTTAAGAAAAGTAGACACTGTAAGTGCAGTGGATCACATCTGTAATCCAAACTAGATGTGAGGCAGAGAGCAGGCAGATCGAAGTTCAATACCAGCCTGATCAAAAAGTTCAAGAGACTTCATCTCAACCAGTGAAGCTGGGCATGATGGTATATACCTGCCCTTGCTGCTATGTGGGAAGTCTAAACAGGAGCATCCCAGTCCATGTATAAACACAAGTCCCTATTTGAAAAATAACTAAAGGAAAAAAGAAGTATGGGATATGACTCCAGTATGGGGATATGACTGTTAGCAAGCACAAAGCCCTGAGTTCAAACCCCAGTACTACAAAAAGAAAAAAAAAGCATGAATATCAAAGAACCATCAGGATTTTCACAATCATAAGACTTCTCTCTTCTGATATAGGAGTGCTCAAGAGCAGGCAAGAAATGTCTTCAGAGCACAAACTCCCTCTTACTCACCAGGCTACCTAGAGACAGAGAGGTCAAACCCAGCAGCAGTGACAAGATGCCCCAGCAGGGACTGACACTGCTTTCCCCTCCACCATCCTGGCTCAGTGTTTACTGATGAGCAGATGGCTCAGGAGTGGCATCGTCATAAACAATTTTCCCTTCCACCAATTCCGAGTGAGAAAACAATGCCTTTTCTCCCCACCAGGACTGGTACTTTCTGGGCCAGTCTGGAAGTTAGCCCTCCCCCTCCCCCTGTGGCCATCATGCTTCCTGACTCTGACAGGTCTGTCCCAGGGCCACCTGGTGATCTTGCTAGGGCAAGGGCAAGTGGCCATTCTGCCCAGTTTCAACACTGTGTGGCACTAATGGCCCTGAGGAGCAGCAGCAAATTGGGCACCTCAGAAGAGCCTTGATATCCCTGGCTCTCAGCTGCCTGCAGGGCCAGGCCGATATCAATCATCTGCCCAGGGAGGGCACCAAGGCACCATCTGGCGCCATTTAACAGGCCATTCAGCAGCCAGAGGCTGACAGAGGGGCTGATGCTGGCCTGATTGTTTTCTCCTGGCATTTTGGAACAGGCTATTGTCTGGTTCCTAATGAACTTTTCTGCAATTAGTAAACCAAAGGGAGGGAGGGTCAGGCATATCTGAGTCCTTGCCAGGCCTACAGCCTGCCAATGAGTCTGTCTATGGACAGAGGAGGATGGGGTAGGTCTGGGTGTAGATGGTGTAGAAACAGTCAGAGCTGCTAAAGTCAGACCACTGAGCTGTCCTGTACAGAGAGGCAGAAATGTGCTTCTCCTGTTGGGGTGATTCACCTGTCCTCAGAAGAATCTCTAGGGTTAAATGTTTGTCAGGACTGTTCCCTTTCTAGGCAGGAAGGATGAGTACAGGGAGAGGAAAGAAGTGAGGAGAGAGCACACTCACACAGGGATTCGAGCGACAGAACCATTCCGAGACATCAGGTAGCACGATGGGAAGTCAGTGACACCAAACTTGGTTACTACGTAGTCCTCTGTGTCCAAGACCCTGCGCACAGCCAGGCCATGATACTGAGACAGGTCCAGAATTACCTGCAGAGACAGCAGGATGTTTGGGGACTAAGCCACTGGACAGAGGGAGCCAGGAGTTGGGTCCTAGATCAGTGCTGGGCAGGCACCAAGACAGCAACTGTGCTCTGTGCAGACTGTCATGAAGAACAAGACCCTTGTGCCACTAACCCACAGGCAACAAGTGTCAACAACCACCTGAGAGGAGGGTCCTTGGACTGTGTAGAAAATCTTTAATGTCTATATTGAATACAAGGTGAATTGAATACAAGATGAATCGAAGTTTTTTGTTATTGGTGGTGGTGGTCATGGGGCTTGAACTCTGAGCCTGGGCATTGTACCTGAGCTCTTCAGCTCAAGGCTACTGCCCTACCCTTGATCCACAGCCCCATTTCCCATTTTCTAGAGGAAAACTGGAGATGAGAATCTCACAGTCTTTAGTGCCCAGGCTGTCTTTGAACCTCGATACTCAGATCTTAGCCTCCTGAGTAGCTAGGATTACAGATGTACGCCACCGCGTCTGGCTAGAAGTTCCTTTCTAATAAAGGTATTTGAAAATGGCAAAATAAAATTAGCTGTATTCTTTTTAAAAAGCATTCCATATATCCCATCTACATTCAGAACAATATGCTTGCCAGACATGGCATATTCATTTTAATATAACACTTAATCTGTATGAAATATTTTGTTCAGATTGCCTCCTTCAATCTCCAAAATGACATTGTACTAGGAACTGTTGTTCCAGGCAGCACAGTATGATGCCAACAGGTAAATTCAGAGCCATAGGATGAAAGCATTATTGACTCAATTTCTTTGCTTGGAAAAAAAAAGCTGGGCACTGGTAGCTCACACCCATAATCCTAGCTACTCAGAAGTCTGAGATCAAATCAAGGTTCAAAGTCGGCCCAAGCAGGAAAGTTTGTGAGATTCTTATCTCCAATTACGCACAAAAAATATCAAAAGTAGAGCTGTGGTTCCAGTGGTAGAACTCAGTGCCTGGGCACTAAGTACAAGCCCCAGGATGATTAGAAAAAGAAAAGATAAGATAAAACAATAATACAAATCTCAGAAGGCAGTTATGAAGATTACATGGGTTAATTTTATAAAAATATATGTAATAGTGACTAGCACATGTAGGTAGGTAACTAGTTATTAGGAATAACAAAACTCCTATTTTGTAGCTGAAGAACCTGAGGCAGAGCAGATCATTTTCCCAATCAGCATTATCCATCATCTCTGGGTGACCCAAGTTGTGGATAGAGTCTCCAGAGAAGTTTTCCTCCTTCAGGAAAGCTGATTGCTGCTCCCTGTCCTCTGTGCTTTCCCTGAAGAACTGGAATGCCTAGCGAGGCTTCTGAATCAGCCCCAAGCAGGCAGCAGGAAAATGATGCCCCCAGAGTGATGTTAACTTTACCCTCTGAGGTATCATCTCTGTTCACTGATATGCACTATATCCCAAATCTGTACTTGGGAAAAGTTCCAAGTAGTTTGTGGGAAAGTTCAGAAACCAGAAATACTGTGGGTGATGTCTCTGCATCAGACAATGAGGTAGATCTTTATGAAGCACCTACTATGTGCCAGCTGCAAATCCAGACCCTTCACTTTAAATTGTCTCACTGGACTTTGCCAGCAATACTATAAAGAAATATAACTGTTACTATTCTATAGACAGGGAAATGAGACTCAGAAAACTTGGGCAACTTGACTAAAGATATATTATAGACTGACTGAATGGAAATTCAATGTGCATTGCTAGTCAGGGACCCAATTTCTCATGAGGAACTGGGTCATCCCTCATGTTTTGTTACAGTGCAGTGGAGTAGTGGAGAGACAACTTGGGCTTTGAACCCAAACAGCCCTAGGTCAGAGTTCTTTTTCACTTTACTAGATGCATGATCCTAGACATTATCTGATGACCCCTATAGGGATTAGCAGTCATATGTCTAGGACTGAACTCAAACAGGTTGGGGTTACCTTTGGCTTCAGGGAAAAAGGTTTTAAAGTAGTTTTAAAGTCCATCTCTGTATTGCACATGTCCCCAGAAGGGTCAGGCAGTGCCAAGCTAAGTAATGTACAGGGACAAGATGCCATCCCAGGGTGGCGGGGAAGAGGAAGTAGCTCACCTCTCTACCCAGGTAGGAGCCTTCCTTTTCAAAGACTAGAGCCAGGTACTCTTGGTTATTCCTTGGAAAGAATCCGATGATCTCCTCCAGCCTGTAAAAGACAACTCTGAGGTTACTTTCCACAACGAGTGGAATGAGACAAAGTACTCAGCACTCAGCATTGCAAGTATAGACATGCTGTCATGTGCCTCTGTGGGCTCCCTCTACCAATCTCTCTCTAGTGAGGAGAAACGAAACCCTCATTCTCAGAGGATGCTACCTAACCCTGGTTCTCCATTTGACCCACCTTGGGTATTTTGTTTGTATGCACTGTTTTTCTTTCTGTCTCTTTTAGGAATCAGGACTGGGCAGGAAGCAGGCTGGGAAGAGATGTGGTAGGAATGCTTTGTACCAGCTGTCTCCATGTTCTGGGTAAGGCCCTTACTGAGATGGCTTTACTGGTTTCCTAAGAAACTGATGATGAGAACCCATCAAATTTAAGCCCTAATCTGCAGCAGATCACCACCAACTAGGAGAGCTACAATTTCATCTCAGAATAGACACAAAAGGAAAACAAAGAGCCAGTGAGGACCAGGTACAGGCGACCTTAGAAACTAGAGTCTAACCTCTTTGGTTTTAAGGTGAGGAAAGTGAGGTCCTATTTTCTCAGGTAGAAATGACTTAAGAGTTCATATGCTCCTCCTAGCCAGAAAATTAAGGTAAAATTGTTTTAAAAACTCAAATTTCAATAGAAAATAACATGGAATGATTTGTTTCCTTAATCCAGTTAAAACCACACATCTCACACATGCTTCTAAGGCCAGTAGGGAAGAAGACCCAAAGGACAAAGGAGACTAGATCGTCCTCCTCCTCCTCCTCCTCTTTCTTCTTCTTCCTCCTCTCCTTCTTCCTTTCTCTCTCCCTCTTTTTCTCCTTCTTATTCTTCTTTAAAATCACCTACCCGGTGTCTCACTTCTGCTGACTAGACCCAAAGACATGGCAGTGACTGTATCCAGAGAGAAAACATTCATGTGCATAAATTCATGTACATGAATGAACATGCCAGAGAGGCAGGGGTCAGGCTGAGCTTCGCTGGGTGGATGAAAGGTGTTATGGATAAACCAGCCTCCCTCTGGGGCGGTGGTAGTGTGTCTCTCAGACTACTTCTCCAGACCTGCCTTACACCAGCCAAAGAGCACGTCTTCAGCCCTTGAGGAGCAGCAGCTTGCTTTCATCACGCATCTCTGTCTCCTTCCCAAGCAGTTTTAAAAGGATCACTTTGAGAGAGGTTGATAGATTTGACCAATTTGTTGCTTTTGAGATCCTCAGGGCTGGAAATAAACCCCACTGAGGGACATACATGTGTGTGAAAGATGAAGACATTGTCATAGAGAAAGCAAAAAAGGACCAGA
This sequence comes from Megascapheus bottae, assembly GCF_031878675.1. Lineage (NCBI taxonomy): Eukaryota > Metazoa > Chordata > Mammalia > Rodentia > Geomyidae > Megascapheus > Megascapheus bottae. The sequence goes on from NC_143518.1 coordinate 21,461,939, forward strand.
GCACAGGCTGGCATAGGTGTTTTCCTGGGGAGACTGTATTGATGATTTGTCTATTCTTCCAAAAAAGGCTTTCATATTGAAAGCCTGGTCTCCAGCTGATGGAGCCAATCACTGAGAGGTGACTGGATCAAGAGACCTCTGACTCAACCAATAGATTAATCCACTGACATCTCTATTTGAGGAAGCAGGACACTAGAGGCATATCCTTGGAAGTTACATCTTGTCTCGGGTATCTGTCTCTCTTTCTGTCCATCCTATGCTTCTTTCCCTATGCTATCCTGCCATTCCTCAGGCCCAAAACAATGGATTCAATCAGCCTTGTACTAAAACCATGAGCCAAAAATCAATCCTTTCTTCTTTTAAATTGTTTCTCAAGGATTTGTCTCAGTGACAAAAGAAACTAACACAGATAGGGTCTGGTTTGGGAACTCCAAATCACATCAGGTCTATACATGGAATCCAGGGTTTCTGCAAGGCCCTCTGGGAAGACAGAAAATTGGGTAAATGATAAAGAAGTCATTATGAATCAGATCAATCAGCAGGGCTATCGTTTTGAAGTATGCCAGCACACAAACCTCCAGAGCTTTCAACCTCCTCTGCCTCACTTAGCCTCTCCAGCTTTGGGGACCTCCACTGTGTCTGAAGCTAGTCCTTGTTGGTACATGGGTTTATTCCTTCTTGGCAGGAATTCCCCCAAGTGAGCCTTATCCTATTGAGTGTTCTCATTCACAAGTATATGTGGAAGAAGGTGTCTAGTGTTTATAAACTCTGTTTCAATACCTCATTGTTGTCATTTTCCTAGCCCCCCAAAAAAAGTCATAAAACTTTCCCACTGGCCACCTACACCTGAGCAGCCCAGGGAGCTGAGGGCCACCCCATTCCCCAGCCACTGCTCAGAAAAATGACGACTTCTGGTTTAGAGGCAGGGCTTTACTCTTCTCCCCCCCCCCTTTTCCTCTAAATGGTATTTGACCTTCATTCTCCCTATTCCTGTGCTGTCAGCTGCCTTTCCTGCCTTAGATCGTGTGAAATCATGCCGTACCGCAAATGCTCCTAAGGAGCTGAGGAGAGAAACAAGTATGGATGACCCAGAGAGCCTCACCTGCTTTCCTGCCCACCTGAAGGATGAAGCCCTAGTGCCTCTGAACAGCAGGGCTCCTTAGTACCTGCCACCACCCACTCTGAAGTATCTCCTGGTGCTAGCAAACTAAGGGGTCTCTGTCCACAAGCAAAGGCAGCAGGATGAATCTATGTGGGTCTCCTACCATGTGGCTCCTACCCCCTTTTTACCCCCACTCTTGGACCCCAGTGTTTGCTCCACATAGCCTTTCCCAGCCCAAAATACTTGGCAGGCTCCAGTGGTGGACAGGCTGTGGGCCATGTGTCACTGTGGGACTCCAGGGCATCAATGAGTCTCTCCCGCAGCATCTGCACAGTAGCACCAGCCACTGCAAAAGAAACAGGCAGGGAGGGGTATCAGGAGAGGAAGGCTGACTCAAGCACCCTGTCATCTTCACTTCCAGAATCAAGGGACCCGAGCCAATTCTGAGAGAGACAGGACACATGCTATTCCTTTTTTATCTGAGAGAAGTGGGGTGGGGGCACCTCTTATGACTGAAAGCAAACCAAAGAGATCCATCTTCCAGATGGCAGGAAGGAGGCCCTCAAAACCAGGCCTTTGAAGGATCTCTCCAGGGGAAAGATCAACTCCATTTTAACATGAAGGCTATTCAGACCTAGATGGGACACAATGAAAGACTTCTTGAATCAGGCTTTCTTATGGCTCTCTCAGGCTTCCCTTAGCAGGAGACCACCCCCCTCCACCCTTGTAAAGATGGCTTTCTTCATTCCAGTAGAAACCCTGGAGGCTAAAGAAGGAGGCAGAGAAAGGAAGATGATGACAATACCAACAGGATAGCCACAGCCAAGACACCCACCTGGCAACACTGCTCCCGAGCCACTCTTGGAAAAGGCCTTAAAGAACTGGAAGCAAACACAGGCCAGAGTCAGCAATGCATGCTGGTTAAGAGCACAATGGTGGTATCAGATAGAACTGTGTTTAAAGTCTAGCCAATTAGCTGGGGTGACTGTGTGTAAATGAGTAAATGACTTCCCTCCTCCTTTTGAGCCTCAGTTTCTTAGTCTGTAAAAGGGAGGTCAGGGAACTTTCCTCTTGGGTCTGGACATTGACTCCTTTCCTCATTCTTGCATCCAATCCCTTCCTCTACAAAATGGAAGCACCCACAGAACCTGCAAGTAGAGGTTTATAACTCTACTAAAGCTGGGCTCTTTCTGTAAGGCACTAGCCCCTAGCTCAAAACCACTGTTAACTCTTTAAGGCACAACCATTGTTGACTTTCAGATACAGCTGAAAAAATAAAGTGAAGTCACTTATAAATCCCGTGGAACACATCATCTTTCCTTGTGTCAATCTGTCTTTGCTTCCTTATCTTAGAGCTTGGGGGCTAACATCTACATCTCCAAGCTTCCCAGCCTGGCACAGCAAACATTGGGCCTAGGGAAAGAGCACCAGAACAGTTACTGTTGAGGGGTGGGTCTGAGCCCTATAGAAATGACTTGAACAGACTGTCCAGTTTGACTCATCATCACTACAACCTGTTTTCCTGTGCACATACCTTAGGCCTCATCTGTCATCTCCTTGGGGAAGAGGACAGAGAGACTAAAGGACAGCTCCTTATAACATGAACCTCTGTCCTAGTAGTGACACCTCCTTCCTCAGGAGAGAAGAGTTGGTTGTTCTGAAATACACTGAACTATCTTGGAGAAGAGTCTGCAAGCTTCTTCCTCTACCCTCAGGGCCACTTTTTGCTACTTTGTGCCTCTGCCTCCAACAGTACCATTCAAATAGCCTTATCCCAGCCTGGAAGCTGAGGGCAGGTCTTAGACTCTAGGAGATATGAGTTCAAGATCTGGCTCTGCTATGCTTTTGCTGTACAGCCTTGGACATTCTATCAACTTCTGTGCATCTTAGCATCTTTAAAATGAGGTTGATGCTATCTACCTTGAGTTGCAAGGACTCATGGCCGATACATATAAAGCACTTAGAGCCCAGTATCAGAACATACAGCAAGGAATTAATAAGTGTTAGGTAATCATCATCATCACCATCACCATTACCATCTTGATCTATTCTCTTCCTACTATTTTTCTGGTCCTGAGGCTTGAACTCTGGGCCTGGCGCTATCGCTGAGCTCTTTTTGCTCAAGGCTAGCACGCTACCACTTGAGCCATAGCACCACTTCCAGCTTTTTCTGTGACTAATTGGAGATAAGAGTCTCATAGTTTTTCCTGCCTGGGTTGGCTTTGAAATGCAATTATCAGATTTCAGCCTCCTGAGCAACTAGGATTACAGGAGTGACCCACCCATACCTGCCTTTGTCCCCTTTTAGAACCATGAATATGATCTTTTATTAATAAGAGAAAACAAGTCACTGACATATATCACTCATATGTATATATATATTCCTTACAGTTGCTGAGCAAATCTTGAGCTAGTAAAATTCTCCTGTTCTAACAGATATGAAAATGATCATAGGGTGGGGGGGAGGGAAATGGGGACCAAGACATGTGGAAGGGTATCAATGTATGGGAATTAATGCACCATCTATCTAGCAAATATCATGTAATCCTTCTATTAATTACAATAAAAATATATGAAAAAAATGATCATAAAAGGGGCAGGGAGTTTGGCCTAGTGGTAAAGTGCTTGCCTAGCATGCAGGAAGACCCAGGTTCGATTCCTCAGAACCACATACATAAGGGAAAAAAAAGCCAGCAATGGTGCTGAGGCTCAAGTGGTAGAACTCTAACCTTGAGAAAGTCCAAAGACAGTGCTTAGGCCCTGAGCTAAAGCCCACGACTGACAAAAAAAATGATCATAAAAGTAAAAAATACAACTTAACTGATTATGGCCTTGTTTATAAACTCAGAAAACAGACTGGCTTCTCAGACACAACACTTCTGCCACCATGAAGCCTCACACTGCATGGCTTTCCCACAACCACTGACACCTAGCTATTTGAATGAATGAATGGATATGAGCATATTGTTTCTACCTTGCCAAACTCAACTACATTGTCCAGCTGATTTGCACTCTGAATCCTCTGCCTCAGGTCCTCACCCACTCTAGACTTCTGGCTCCTCCTAAGCACTCCACACAGGTGTCAGGGCACCCCCTCCCCACACGCCCAGGCTGAGTCACCCCTCCTCCAAACTGTTCCTGCACCTGTGTGTTATCTCACCCAGTGTTCAAGCCTGACACCCAGCCTGGCATTGCCCTCTCCTACAACCTTTATCTAGTCCACTGACAAGTTCTATGACTGTGACCTTTGTGACTCGCCTTCAACAGCTGCCTCCTTCCCCACCTCTTGCTGGGTCCAGGCCAGGTCCAACAGGTGATAACTGATCTGTCCCTATTTGTTCTTTCTTCATGAGTCAGAAATATAAATACTTTGAACCTTTTGTTCTTCAACCATCTTCCTTCTTGCCGCCAAGGCTCAGTTCTGTTGCTTTTCCTCAAACTACTCCATAGCTCACCACTGCCCATGAATAAATACCCTAATTCACTGTACTTGGGTTTTTTTTTAATCAAAGATATGAATTCAAACTGACCTCTCACTGCCCCTGATCCATAGTCTACAGCTATAATGGACTTCACCCTGAACTTTCCACCCAGCCACCCACCCACCTGCTAGGCTGGTAAGCCAGACCATCACTTATTCACCAATGTAAATCCCACTAGGGCCTGGCACAGAAGCTAACACATGGAAGTGTTAGGTTGGGCAGATGTCTGCTCAACCCAGCAGAGACTCTGCCTTTGATCATCATGGAAGCTCAGGAGGAGATCTAGTCAGGGCACATTTTTGTCCTCTTAGTAAAATGTATTCTTATTGATGGGTTGTTGGAGGCGTGTGCCTGCCCAAGGGAAGCACTGGCACTCCTTGACTCCTTGAAAACAGGCCACTGAGCCTTCAGAAGTGAGTTTTCTTTTCCCCAGGAAGAGTTAGCTTCTGTCTGATCCCTTTCATCTGCTGGCACAGAATAAGACACAGGACAGGGGCGTCTTCCTTCATCAACCTTAGCACTCCTAGGAGGCCAAAAGCAAGCAAATGGGGGCTGAGATAGCTCCTTAGGAACCTGTGGAATGACTGATGTCCTGTGGGCCAAAATGTCTGGACAGAACAGAAAATACACTTTCTATAAGTAGATGGTGATGGTCCTAGGTTCCAGCTCCTAGGACAAGTTTTGAAGGAAATAATACAGTCTCCAAATACCTTAAAGGTGCACTCACAAAGATCAACAAACTCAACTACTTCCTTGCTGTAAATAGCCAAGGATGGCTGGAAGATAGCAGGTGATAGTGGACAGGGCGGGGGGGGGGGAGGAGAGGGGAGGTCCCTGTTTTTTCTTTTTTTCCAGACAGGCAGGAGGCATCTTTCTGAGTCCTGTCCACTTTCCTGACATCTCACTGTCACATACTGTAGTGGCTTAGACTCTGTACCTACCTTCCAAGACCCTGTCACTCCTAAGTTTCATCCTTCCCCTGCCCCACCTAACTCCCCGAAATGCCTAACAGAACTGGTCCCCTCAACATGCCACATCTCTTTCTGTCTACAAGCTTCTCTGTCCTGCTCAAACCCCATCTGTCCTTTGACACACTTGAGTTTCCAGCCTACATGAGTCAAAGCTCAGTGAGCCCCAGTCAACCCCTTCAGCATTCATACTGTACATAGATCGTTCCCAGATGCCCAGCCAGCATGTAAGCTCTGCATCCTGAGTCAGGTGTTCCAGCTAACCTTGAAGACATTCCCTCAGTAGATGCCAATGGATGGGGTGGCCTCAGATGCACCTACTCGGAGGAGCTATCACCAGCCTCAGGGGTCGACAAGAAGAAAGAAAACTGACATTTCCCAGATCCCAGATAACACCAGTGCCTCGGCACCTTCACCAGCACAGCCTCACTTCACATTCTGTGACAATCCTATTGGTAAATAGCATCCCATTTCTTACAGAGCAGGAAAACTGAAGCTCATGGTTGGGGGTGGGGGAACACTAGGTTTAAATACCTTCCCAAATTACAGACAATGAACAACAGAGCCAGGATTTGAATCGGCCATCGATGGTTTCCTTAGACTTTCCAACACTGTAGCATCATGTAGTCCTCAATGCAAAGGGTTCCTTTCCCCTTCCACTGAAGGGCACTACTGTGGCCCAGGAAGAAGCCCCTTGTCAGAGGTTAAGGTAAAACCTGTGGCAAACAAGCCCCACCCTCCTTGAACTTTTGTTTTCTTTCAGTCAAACTCCTTTCAGTCTGATTGTGACTTGATCCAGCTGGTCTGCCCTTCAGAGACAGTGTTTGCTAAACAGGCTGGGCTGGTGGAAGCTCAGTCTTTGCTCATGGTGACAAGGGCAGAAGGTAAGTGACACATGTCCACGGTGGTGGCCAGACTTGTGTGGGCCTGTCAGCATTGAACTGGGCAACACTCTATCTTCTCCAAGTCGCCCTCCCCTTAAGGCTCTCCCAGCCTCTATGGAAACAGTGAGCAAAGACTGGTTCTGGTCTGTAGGAGGTAAGAGACCATGCAACAGAGCCACCTGTCTGGCCTGCTGGCAACTGCAGGTCTCTAAGATCTGCTCTGCTTTCTAGGGAGTGTGACCAAGTATACTAGTGATATTAGACTTTCAATGGGTTAGAATCTCTGAAGTCTGTTTGAGTAGTCTTCAAAAATGTTAGAAGCAAACTAGTAGTAACTTGCAAAATTAGCAAGCCATGGGTGGGGGGTGGAAAAGAATAGAAAATAAATGAGTACACTATGTTTAGCCAGAATGGATGTTTCATGAAATTTTGTTTAGCAATAGATACAAATCAACTCTGAGATCACAATGTAAAATGTCTATTTCTTGCTATAGATTATAGTTTTAAAAAACATTCAAAAGTCATTGCATACCACAAATACAGATCCATAAGTTGAACGGGTTGACTATGGCCTAAGACAGTTCACAGAGTGCCTTCAGTTGAAACTGTGCTACAGGTTCCTTGGAGAGGCTTTTCCAAGTGAGGCCCTGACACTGGACAGCTTAAGAAATAGACAGCTGACTACCAGACTGGCCCAGCCAGATGCTGCCTATCTGGAGGCAGGGGAAAGCCAAGAGGAGCAGTTAAGGGCCCTCCCACAGCAGCTGGGTGGGTAGGGAGGTGATTAATCTCTTGAGGCATCCTGGCTGCGTGTGCTGCGTGACCTGAGTAAGTGCTGAGGAGACACTGGCCTGTGACTGCCCGGGCCATTCCCTTCACACCCAGAAGCTGAGCTTCTCCCTGGCAGAATGGAAAAGCCACAGGTGTTGGGCCCTACAGAACCCAACAAGATATTCTGTAATTAACCTCCCTATCAATGCTTAGCTTTCCAAGGGGCTGGGCAGTAGCAGGCCTTCTGTGTCCAGACTTCAGTGGGAGAAAACTGTCTGCCTGTGAACAGCTATCTTTTAGTTCCCATGGCTTTCTGTTCAGCATTGCTTGCCCTGGCTCAGCCCAAGGAACAAGGTACCCTATTTGAGTATTTTCAGTTACATGTCATGCCCAATACAGGCAATGTCTTTGACAGGAAGAATTGCTATTTTAAAGAGATTACTGATAAGCAGTCTCTTTGCTGCCACTTCTGAATGATGTAGCAGTAGCTGCTGGCTCACTGAAGACCACCCCATCTCCTACCCCTAAGTGATAACAGTCTTATCTGGGTGGTGGAATCCCCAGGTCTAGCAGTAGTCAGAGCTGGCATGTCTTGGGCAGCTTGGGTCCTTGCATTTCAGATGTATTTGTTAGACGTAATCAGGCACGAGTCTGCCTAAAACTTGAGGTCCCTGAGTTCGGAAGTGTCTTGTTTCAAAGACAACACTTGTCACTTCTGCTTTCAAAGGGATTTCTGATTATTCCTCAATGCTATAAAGAAACTGTTTTTCTAGATGCCTTTCTGGCAGGCCTGAGCCCTGGGAGGGCCCTTGACATAAATGGAGCATTTCTTAATGCTCTACCTCTTGCTGGAAAGCCTTGGAAGTTTTTCATTTGTTAATTAACTGAGCTGTTGGTTCCCCACAGAGGGCAGACTGGAAGAAAAAGTATCAGAGAGTTCAGCTGAGTTGACAGAACCCTCATGTCTTAGGTGTGATGGAGCCCATGCCAGGCATCCCTACCCCCTGAGGCACTGGGCATTTGTACTACGGGTGAGGCTATGTCTGCAGGTCATTTCTGAGTACTTGCCTGATGAAGATGAGGCTTGCAGTATCTTGGAGAAACAGATAGCCCCTGTAGCCCAATTCTGAAAGGATTGGAAAGGTCAGAATCTGAATTCTGACTTGACATAGTGAGGTCAGCCCCTAAAGATAGTAGGTCAGGAGTGAGAATTGAAAAGGATCTTGGGAACTGGGAATGTTTAATCAGCTTATGTGATGGTCACTTCACAGTCCAACCTAGAGCATCCAAAATTCATTTACCCCAACATAGTCATCTATAGCTCTTTCCTTTACAAAGGCAGATATTTTTTTCCATACCAAATAAGCCTACTTCCTTTTTGCCTCTATTTCTAAAACATCAAGCAGAGGGACAGTCCCAAGGGCTGCGATTTAAACAACTGAAACCTGGAAGCATAGCAGGCCCCCAGAACTCAGCAGCCTAGGCAGATGCCAGGGAAGCACAGAGTAGGTGGCAATGTGCTTGGCCAGAACCAGCCCCAGCCCCACTTTCCCCCTTGTCACACATACCCTCACAGTTGGGAAGCCACGAATGTTGAAGTCTCTGCAGACAGCGTTATTGGCTTCCTCAGCACAGTCTAGAACAGCAAGATTAAGTGCTGGCCTCCAGCCTGAAAGGACAAAGAGAACCCTAGGTAAATGAGAGGAGCTGACACTCTTCTGCTGCCCCTACCATGTGATTCCCACCCCCACTCCCCACCCAATCCCCATAGCACCCAGCACCCAACACCACAGCTCTATGAGGAAGGTCTCACCTTGCTCAGGAAAAGACCTCTAAGATATTACCTTTAGTTTCGTTTAGCCAGAGGCTCACAAGAAAGAGCCTAATGCTTAGGATACACTTAACTAACAAATTAATACTGACTTGTAATGATTTCTTCATTTCTCTAGTACTCTATGAAGTGAGAGTGGGGCTGGTGGGGCTGAGAGAAATGTGAGAGGAATCTGCCCCCCTAGGAAAGGTCCTAGTACCACCTCTGTCTCTGAAGTCCTTTCAGAGGTGATCACTTCCAGAAGCGTAGAGTATGCTTCAGGGGGCTCGGAGACTTCCAGTACCCCCCTGGGATTGAATGATGGTTGCTGGAGCCAGAGGTACTGCAGTCAGTCCAGCTTAGATGGTTTAGATCCAGGGGATTGGGTCCTCAATAATAGAGGCAGGAATTTTCAGAGAGAAAAGGAGCACTTAGAATCCAGGAAGGAAAGAATGTAGGAAGGAATGTAGGCCAGTCTGGAAGATCAACCACACTCCTTCACCAGACTGCCAAGCCTCTCTGGGAAACTAACTAGTAAGCACAATAATGCACAGGCCAGCAGAAGTGAAGCAGAAAACCAGTTCATATTCAGGCATTCCTCCTGAGCTCTGATTCTAGGTCAGGAGCCTGTAAGCACCCACACTAGCTCCACCCACACCGAGGCTGCTCCAGCTACAAGACACACACACGAGGTATCATGAACTGTGAGAAGGCAGTGGCTAGGCTAGTCTAAAGCTATTATGGCGCAGACCTCAGAAAGTCTGGACACTAAAGAGCTCAGTCCTGTGAACCAAGGCTTTGCTGAAAAAGTGGAAATAGAGTAAAAGTGTGGTGGTCCATTCAACCCATAATGCATGGCTAGAGGCTAGAGGGAAGGAAAGAAGAAGAGGGGACAGTAGACTAGGGAGAGAAATTTAAAGAGACCAGACTCTCTAGAGAGGAGGCTCTGGTGGGAAACCTGGCAGTTTAATTAGATGATGGCAGAAAGAAGCCAGGTTGGCCTTATTCCACCCTGAGGTCACTGGTGTTTCTGGGGCACAAGGCTAAAGAAAGAAGCTCGCTAAGCCTCAAAATGCAACTCCATTGCACGGAGATCCAAGGTTCAAGTCTTCCATTGGGAAGAACCACTCCTCCACCCCAAAAAAGCTGTAAGAGCTATCGTTCAAATGGTAGAGCACTAGCTTGAACGGATGAAGCTCAAGGACAGCACCCATGCCCTGATTTCAAATCCTAGGACAACAACAACAACAAGGAGTAGTCCAAGCAAATTGGACCTGAGACAGGGAGCTTGCAGGTCGGATGAGTAAGGTTTTGCTGTAGATTTTGTCCTGATCATAGGCAAGGGCATCCACCCAGGTCTTTCTATGCAACCTGCCAAAGGGAAGACCAGGGAAAGTAAGAACTTAGATCACCTCCTAGAGCCAGCTGGCACTTTCTACACCTGGCTCCTTCTGTTCTGTATCTAGGGTTCTGTTCCCTGGTTTTTGGGAGATCCACTTGTATCAATGTATCAACTAAACACAAAAACAAGAGAGGCAACTGGCCTCTCTTTCACCAATGTACCTCACAAGCAGGAAGCTCCCAGGGTGACTTGGCAAATGGCCAAGGACCCAAAGGCCTCCAAGACTCTTTTCTTATCCAAGAATGGCAGGCCACCATGCCTCAGGCTAGTTGATGTCCACTAACCCTGAGGCACAACCTGAGGAGAGGACAGGACCACCCACATCACATGGATCAACAAACTACCCCCCATGTGTGTCCCCCTGCAAATGAAGACATGAACTGAGAAGCCTCGTGGCTTGACCAATGCTTACCAGAGTTGAAAACCCATTTTCTCCTCTGCCTGCCTCACCAGGGCCAGGGAACTACTTTCGCCATTTTTGCTCTCATTACAGCCATCCTCATCAGAGGGTAGAAGTGCGTGTTTTCTCTGTAACTCACAGTAGTCAATCAGCAGCCTAGGCTCAACTCCAAGAGAATGATGCTATCAAATGTGGACTGAGTGTATTGTATGCTCACTTTATCTAGCAGAGTGCTCTCAACAACCCTATAAGGAAGTAAGAGGGCATTTATCTCTGAACCTGCTTTCTTCAACTGTAGAATGGATTAGATAAAGTGGGGTAAGCTAATTAACGGTGAAGCTGGGGTCTCAACCCAAGATTTGAGCAAAATTAGGAACTAAACCCAGGATGTGAGTAAAGTTGGTGTGTCTGAGCTCAGGATTTGAACCTTGAAGCTAATCTCAAAGGACTCAGGCCAAAACAAACAGCTACTCTGTTGGTTCCCAGTGGAGAGAGGTGGGTCAGCAGTGGAGGGCTAAAGGAAAGGTGATGTTCTGCCTTTGCTTCTTCCTCCTGTTTTGATTCTCTGTATCCTTTGAAATGCAATCAGTGCCTTCCTTACCTGGAGTGGAGACTGGGCCAGTCAGAACTGGGAAGGTCCCAAGCAAGTAATGTTGCTTAGGCCTATCCATGTTAACACCCTAGTGAGCCTTAAGGAAACTTTGGAAATTCATTCTCGTATTCAATTAAACATACTTTACAGGAGACCACTGCACTAGACCCAAGAGACCCCTCCAAAAATGTAGCCTTTCATGTTTCAGTCACATACCACAACATTGTAACCAAGTGAGCTGCCCTCCCAAGAAATCAGAAGTGGTAACAGCCAATTGCCAAACAAGTCAGTTTTAGCCACCATAAGAAGTCCTCACTGCTTTATTGCTTACAAGGAAAGAAACTTGAAAATGACTAATCTACTTTTCCTTCTGTTTCTGCCATCTTCAGCCTTTCCTCTCCGGAAAGCTACACCCTCCTGCTCATTAGAATATGCATCCTACTTTCTAGAATGAAATGCTATCCATTCCTCAAATTATAAATAAAAGCCAGTTAAGATCAGAAAATTGTATTTGTCTTATCTAAGTACCCACTGCTAGGGCAAGGCATTTAGGAAAGTGCCTGCTGTCTGGATGAGAGAGATTTTCTGGTATCGTGACTTTATTTTTATTTATTTGTTTGTTTGTTTGTTTTTGTGTGTGTGGCAGTACTGGTGCTTGAATTCAAGACCTGGGCACTGTCCCTTACCCTTTTCACTCAAGGATGTACTCTAACATTTAAGCCACTGCTCCACTTCTGGCTTTTTGGTGGTTAATTGAAATTCCTGCTTAATCTGGCTTTGAACTGCAATCCTCAGATCTCAACATTCTGAATAGCTAGGATTACAGGCGTAATCTGTAACATTCAGCTGGTGAAGCACTATTTCGAAGAAAGTTTTGGAGATTGGAGGCATGACTTCATTGGTAGAGCACTAGCCAATGAGCAAAAGACATCGAGTTTGAGTCCCAGACTTAGACCAAAAAGAAAAGAAGGGAGGTGGGGAGGGAGAAGGAGAAAGGTGGCGGGGCAGGGGGTGGGGAAGAGACAGACAGACATGCACACAGATTAATTTTTCTAGTAGCTACAGATTAAAGAGTAAATGGAGAAAGAGAGGGCCATAAGAGAGTAATGGACAAGGGGTAACTACGCTGGAAATTCTACTTGATCCCACAAAGCTTCTTCTAGAATCAGAGAACTCCAAAGTTGAAGAAAGGCACTAGATCCAGATATAGAAGACTTACTCAAAGCTGTACCATCTGGAGTGCTACATGCTTCTCTTGGCTTCAGCTTCAAATGAGGGCCAGGACCAATGGTTTCTACTGCCCTTTGCAGTTCTGATAACCATTCAGATTCTAGAAAGCAAACTCTTGGCAAGGAAAATGATCATGTTCCTGCTGGTGTTAAACAATCCTGAACCTTCAAAAAGGCCCAGAGGCAGAGACTCAGACTTACCCAAGCCACCAAGGGACAGTAAGATCCAGTGGTCTAGTGATTAGACCTAATTCATTCTCATTTCTGACTCCTCATCCACACACTCTTCAAGAGTATGTGCTTTGGACACTGAGTTAGCTTATATCAAGCCCTGCTACACAGCGTTATGCCTTCACTAGCATATTCTATCCTTTCTCCTTGTCCAAGGCTTCTGGGCAGCAAGGTCACAGCATGGACAAAATGCCTTGCCTACCCCTCACACGTGCTCACACCAGGTCTGAGCCAAGAGGAGCCACAGCACCAGCGGAAGATTCTGTTGCTCACATTATCATTTGGAATCCCAAGGCTCCAGCCATCGGTTGACATGAGTATTTAGACTTCCACTCTATCCTAGGCTTAGTACTAGGTATCACAAGAACTCATGTAAGAGATGTCACCTGTGGCCTCAAAAAGAAAGAGAGGGAAAACCAACAAAGTTTACTGTGGCTGGTCTAAGGTCAAGCATGCACGCATTACAAATCTCATCCCTATGGTTTTGTACATGCTATTTTTCCATCTGTAGCACCCTTCTTCCTCCACCTACCTCTATTCTAGCCCAAGCTCTGGAGAGTCAGAATGAACTGGGATCCAACATCCTCTACCAGGGGCTGGGTGTGGTAATTCATACCTGTAACCCTAGCTACTCTGAAAGAGATAGAGGGACTATGCTTTAAGGTGAGTCTGAGTAAGAAGATAAGAGAAACTGTATTTCAAACAAGCCAGATGTGGTAGTTCACACTTGTAAGCCCAGTTATTAGAGAGGTGATAGTAAGAAATAAAGGTTTGAAGCCAACCTAGGCAAAGGACTCAAGCCCTTATCAGAAAAACAAAACTAGAAGTTAAAGAACTGGAGATGTGGTTCCAGTGGTAGGGTGATTGCCCAGCAAGTGTAAGGTTCTGAGTTAAAAAAAAAATGGGAGGGATGGGTGAAAATGTTGGAAGGGGTGACATTGATTGAGACATATTATGTTCATTAACTGCTTTGTTGAATGGCAACTCCTTTGTATAACTACTTAAAGATATCTTTTTTAAGCCCAGAACAAAACAGATTCAAATTGAGCCCTTTCAACACTTTGACATGTGCTCATTCATACTATGATATATAGTGTTCTTTCCAAAGACTCAAGCCAATGAGACTGTCCTATCTTGAACTCAAACCTCCAGAATCATGAGGCAAAATTAACAACACTTTACTTCATTGAAGAATTACAGGAAGATTCTCATTCTCAGATATTTTCCTCAGGATAGATTATCTACATGGCCACAACATAAGGCTAGTATGTAATAAGTAACTGCTTGAAGGAGGGGCATTGGTGACCAGATTATCCCTCTGTAGCTTGAATTCCTACAACAACAATGACAACAAAAATGGCTGAACCATTCCTGTAGTGCTTTTCAAACAGTTTTGTACTGTTGCCAATTTTCTTGTTGTATGTGGTTCACTGCCCCAAATGCTATGTATACAATGTTTTGTGACTCAATAAATAGTTACTGACTGATTAGCCAGTGAACAGTAATGAAGTTCTCAATTGGGCAGAATTTCCCAAACTTACAGAGAACTAGCAGAAACTGCTGAGAAACTGCGGCAAGGTCCTCACAAAAAAAGTTTCCTGCCAAGGGCAGTGACAGCTCCAGAGGACCTTGCACACAGGCCACTGACCAGATACACTAAATGCCTGAAGCCAGCTGGACAGGATGACAAAGTGCTACCCCCACAACATCCAAACACCCTGTTCCTGCCCCCAAGATACTTCTATCAGCACAGGGCAGTGTGAGAGCTGCCCTCCCCAGCCTACAGTTACTTTTTCATGGAACTTCAGAATACAGATGCTTCTCAGGCTTCTTTTCAGGGAAAGACTGACATTCTATGATTTGGGGGTTTTTGCTGGGGGTACTAGGGTTTGAAGTTAGGACCCTGCCGGCCAAACAAGCACTCTATGTCTTGATATACACTCCCAGCCCTTTTTATGTTTTAGTTATTTTTCAAATAGGGTCTTGCACTTTTGCCTGGCCATAGTCTCAGGTTAAAATCCTCATACCCATGCCTCCCTCATAGCTACCTAATCCCTTCTAGGGATTATAAGTGTATCTCACCACAGCTAGCTTATTTGTTTTTTTTTTTTGTTTGTTTGTTTGTTTGTTTGTTTTTTGCCAGTCCTGGGCTTGAGCTCAGGGCCTGAGCACTGTCCTTGGACTTTCTCAAGGCTAGAGCTCTACCACTTGAGCCTCAGCACCACTTCCAGCTTTTTTCTATGTATGTGGTACCAAGGAATCGAACCTGGGTCTTCGTGCATGCTAGGCAAGCACTTTAACCACTAGGCCAAACCCCCGGCCTATAGCTTATTTGTTAAGGTAGGGTCTTGCTAATATTTTACCTGCACTTGTGCCAAATTATAATCCTCCTCTCTTCATTTTCCAAGAAGCTAGGATTAAGAGTATGAGCCATTTAACGTCTCCCTTTATTTTCAGAACCGTACTCAGAGACTTGCACTTGCTAGGCAGGCACCCTACTGCTAAGTCACACCTCCAGCCTTTATTTGCTAGTTATTTTGAGATAGGGTCTTACTTTCTGCCTGGGGCCCACATCTGAATTGCCCCCCTGTTTTAGGCAGTCTACTGGGATGACAGGCAGCACCAACTTGCCCAGCCTCTTCTTTTGAGGAGTTTTGTGAATTTTTTGTCAAGCTAGCCTGAAATCATAATCATCCTGATCTCAGTCACCCAGACAGCTGGAATAACAGGTGTATATCAATATACCTAGCTACTAGTTTAAAAGGGCAGGGAATGGGGAGAGGTGGAAATAAGTATTTTGCCCCACTTGACTTTGAACCATGATCTTCCGGTATCTTAGTCTCCTGAGTAGATTGGAGGTATGAACCACCAAACCTAACTTCTCTCCAGCCACCCCTACTCTTCTGGTGCCAGTATTAGGGCTTGGTCTAGGTGCCTTGCACACTCTTGACTTTTTTTGCTCACAGAAGACACTATATCACTTGAGCTGTACCCTCACTGCTTGCTTTTTGCTGGTTAATTGGAGATAAAGAGTTTCTGCTTAGGCTAGCTTTGAACTGTGATCCTCAGATCTCAGCCTCCTGAGTAGCTAGGATTGTGGGCATGAGCTACTAGTACTCAACTGTACTTTTGTTTGTCTGGATTTTTATTAAATTTTTACTGCTATTATATTAAAGGTAATGTTCAGAGGTGTTACATTTTGCAAATCAGGTAATGAGTGCATTTTCTTCTAGACAATGTCATCCTTCCCTTTGCTCTTTCCTAGTTTTTCCCTCCTGTCCCTGCCTACAAGTTGTATAGTTCATATTCAACATAGTGCCTACTGAGTACCACTGCTGTATTTCTTTTTGTTTTTTTGTTTGTTTGTTTTTCAGACAAGGTCTTGCTAAATAGCTGAGACTAGCCTCAAATTCATAATCCTCCTGCCTCAGCTCTCCAAGTGCAGGAGGTTGCAGATGTGTACCGCCATGTCCAGCTTAAAAAACCCCATGTGGAAGAGCAATCCTAATATAAGAACAGACTGGATTAGTCTCTGGATATACAAATCATCGGAAAACTGAGCTGTAAGAAGCCAAACACATGAATCAGCTGGAAGGTAATCTTTTCTTTCAGCATTCTCAAGGTATAAGAAAGAATCTTTTAGACCAAGTTCCTCTACAGCCATTGAAGGACTTCTACGACTTCAAAGAGAAAATTGATTAGAGTACTTTTATGCTGTTCAGGCCCATACTGTCCCCTGAGATTATCTCCCCTTTGTGTCCCAGTTCCATGGAACACATTCTTCCTCCCTCCCGCTCTGATCACATGTGTTGACATCACTAAGATAATGTGAAGGGCTGCTTAGAGGTGGATCCTTGGTGACAGGATCAGAGAGGCATGTGGTCACATAAAAATTGGAGGTAAAGGGCTTATAAATTTTGTTTAAAAACCTATTTTCCAGGGTCAAAAGGCTAAACACATACAGACCATTCCATCTAGCTACTTCAGTAACAGCTTTGCAAGCTGCTCAAGGGAAGAGGGCGGCTGAGTCTGAAAATGGACACCTATATATTGTTGAATTTATTAAGAAATATCAATACCATAGCAACAGTTCTAGTTCTCCTTTCTCTAGAAAGACCTAAGTCCCTAAGTTGCCAGTAGTTCTCATACAAGGAACATTTCACAGCCATTTAAGAGTCCTGCCAGTGTCTTAGCACCAAAGCCGCAAGTTGCTCAGTTCAGAAGCAGACGACCAGAAACAAATCACCACCACCAGACATTCCTGCCCCATCAAATACTCACTACCTGGGTTAGGTCCATAAGATATAACAAGGAGAGGACACTGAGGTAACACATGTCCAGTGGTTAGTAAGGTATTTGATATATATGCATTCAGTAAATATTAATTACAAAGGTGACTATAAGTCCTCAATCCTAAGACT
Organism: Megascapheus bottae; assembly: GCF_031878675.1. Taxonomy (NCBI): domain Eukaryota; kingdom Metazoa; phylum Chordata; class Mammalia; order Rodentia; family Geomyidae; genus Megascapheus; species Megascapheus bottae. Next base: position 21,479,231 of record NC_143518.1, read on the forward strand.
TGGGCTTTTAGCCATTTTTACATCTCTACAATAGAGTACATTTTTAAATCTCTATGAATTTAATGTGTTTCTCATCTTGCTACCTCTCAGACTGTTATTAGATGCACCATTGTGCATCTTACAACTGGCATCTTAGAATCAAGAAAACATGCTCTTAGTACTCTGGCTAGAGAAAGGCACATGGAGAAAAGGCCAAACAGACCTGGTAGGGGTTGGTTTAGTCAAGCCTCTGGGTCCATGGAGTTAAAAGTCTAGTGGGAGCAGGCACAGAACCAAGGGGAAGAGAGATAAGGATGCTGATTGGAAGCCAAGGAACTGGGAGTTGGCAAATCGAGACCAGGGCCAAAAAAACAGGAGCATTGCACTGTGTGGCACCCACCTTAAAGACAACGAAGAGGAAGGACCTCCATACACCAGCTGTATCAACTAAGCCACTGGGATGGAGAAAGGTGGTGGGGGAGGTGGAGTGACTGTCAATGCCCTTTACTCCCCAGCATCGATCCTGGGCGCCTAGGCAACCCGGCAGGTCCCTGAGCCCCAGGAAGAGGACTGGAGTGGGGGAAGCCCTAAGGGGTCCGAGGAACACAAAGGGGTCCCAACCCCCTTCCAGATATAGGGGCACCCACCTGGCAGACGACCAACCCAAACAGAAGTTCGAGGACACAGGCCGCCAAGAGCGGGAGAGAAGTGGGACAAAAAGGGTAAAAAGACAGAAATGGAATTAGGGGGATGTGAAAGCGAGGACGTGCGAGGGGCAGAGCCGACCCGGAGGTGGGAACCTGGGCAGGACAGGACGGTGGCGGGCCGGTCCCGACGGGCCAGGGGGAGGAGGCCTCGGCTTCTCACCCTTGACGTCCTCGGCTAGAGCCTTCCACATCGGAGCGAAGGCGATGCAGTGGCCGCACCAGGAAGCGAAGAACTCCACGGCCCAGGAGCTGCTGGAGTGGAGCACCGTGCCGCGTACCGTGTCCGCCTGCAGCAGCGTCAACGGGTCGGAGGCCGAGTAGAGCACCGAGAGCTGGGCCGCGCCAGCTCCGGGAGCCAGCAGCAGCAGCGGCAGCAGCAGCAGCAGCGGCGGCAGCAGCAGCAGCAGCGGCGGCGGCGGCCGCGGCGGCCCGGAGTGGCGGCCGTACCTTCCCATACCGGGCGGCTGGATCCACCACCTCCGACAAGTTTGTGACTAGCCGGAGCCGGGCGGCGCTGCGGCACCCCGGGGCCTCCGCCCGGTGGGCGGGACCACGAGCCCCCGCCCTGACTCCGCCCCCCACGCCTGGCTCCGCCCCCCGTGCCGCCCTCTGTCGGCAGGCTCGGGGCTACGAGGCCAGTCGACCTCGAACTCGGTGCGGGAGCCGGGCGGGCGGCCAGCGCCCCCTAGACGGACAGCTGACTCCCTCAGACCTGCACGAAACGGTTCCCGCTCCTCGCTGGAGGAAGCCAGCTGCCAAGCCCAGGCCCACGAGTGCCACCCGACAACACAAGCCCCCGGAGGGGGGGAGCGGGGCGGGGAGTGGGGGAGTCTCTGGGGCGGTCATTTGGCCACTCGAGGCCTCCGTATCGGACGGGAGCGAAGTCCGTTGGGATAGATGCTACTGACCTCCTCCTGTTCTGGAAAGTTCCTGGAACCCTATCACAGCAACTTGACGTTGCGCGTTTGAAGTAGGCGGGAAGGAAGAGGGCCACGAGGTAGGACAGTCTGCGAGTCTGTGGCCGGCCGCCACGATCCACAGGGATCGCGGCACGTGGCCTCCGGAGGCCGGGGACCATGGAGGAGGAGGAGGAGGAGGAGGAGGAAGGGCGCTCCGGGTCTCACCGGCCACCAGGCCGAGTGTGAAGATGTACATGGGTTTTCCGCAGTCGCCTTTTGTAGCCTCGGGGTCTCGTGAGTTATTTTAAGGGGAGGAGGAGGTGTTGGGTAAACTTGGGTGCCCTAACTTTTGTGATGAGGTTGGGGCCTTGGTCTACCTCACCAGTGAGTCAGTCCTCGGACACTAGATTTGTCAATTCGTGTTTTCAACGTTTACGGAGTTCTGAGGACCAAGACGAAGGCGGTAAACAGACCGCAGGGTTGAGAACTGACATTATTTGGGGAGATACAGAGATGGTAGAAGTAGATCCCATGCTGTCAAATTCTATGAGAACATATACAGAAGGGTAGAAATAGTGACAGAGGAGTTGCTTTTCTAGAGAGAGTAAGTCAGAGACAAGCCAATCCCTAGTATTTGTAAAGATGGAGTCAATAGTGCAAATGGAAACCACATAAGATCATGTATGTCCATGTGCTTAAAAATTACAAACCAGCTGGGCCCTGGTGGCTCATGCCTGTAATGCTAGTTACTCAGGGGTCTGAGATCTGAGAGTGGCAGTTCAAAGCCAGCCTGGGTGGGAAAGTCCCTGAGACTCTCAGCTCCAATTAGCCACCAGAAAACAGGAAGTGGCACTGTGGCTCAAAGTGGTAGAGCTCTAGCCTTGAGCAAAAGAGCTCAGAGACAGCGCTGAAGCCCTGAGTTCAAGCTGACCAAAAAATTACAAGCAGGGTGTTGTGGCTCACGCCTGTAATCCTAGCTACTCAGGAGGCTAAGATTTGAGGATGGTGGTTCAAAACCAGCCCAGGCACTAAAGTCCATGAGACTCTTATCTCTAATTAACCACCAGAAAACTGGAAGTGGTGCTGTGACTCAAGTGGCAGAGTGCTAGCCTTGAACTGAAGACCTCAGGGACAATGCCCAAGCCCAGAGTTCAAGCCAAAGAAAGAAATTACAAATCAAATTGAGGGGTGTGTGTGCCAGTGCCAGTACTGGGGCTTCAACTGGGCCTGGGTACTGTCCCTTGGCTTTTCTTCACTCAAGGCTAGCACTCTACTACTTGAGCTATATTTACACTTCTAGGGTTTTTTTGTTTTTTTTTTTTTTTTTTGGTATTAAATTGGACTTTTCTGCCCAGGCTGGCTTTGAAGCACAATCCTCAGCACTCAAACTGATGAGTAGGTAGGTTTATAGGTGTGAGCTATTGGTACCTGGCTTCCAAATTAAACTCTTATTCTGAAAATTCCTACTTATTTTTAATCTAACGTATGTATGTTAGAAGGTCAAATTGAAGTTGAGAATGAACACTTCTGAGATAAGCACTGGAATATAGTGACAGTGGGTAACTGGTTTCTGGTCCTTATCTTTCCTTTCTTCTCTTCGCAATTAGTTCTCTTGTTTACTTCAGGAGGCCTTATACCCATCATTTGCACCTATAATATCCTTGTTTGCACTTCTGAATTAATGAACATATACAAACAGCCTCTTTGTTCACTTCTTGGGAAAAGGGAAGTTCAAGCTATTTCCCTTTTGCTGGCTTGTTGCTATAATGACAATGAGCTTTAGAGTCCCAGGCAGCCACAGAATTATCCCAAAACAGGTGAGTGGTTGCAGCTTTCAATGGTCACTTGTCCTTGGCTCATGGGGTTCTTGCTCTGTGGAAAGGGTTATCACTAGAAGAGGATCGGAGAGTCCCCAAGGTTTGTAGTACTGTTGCAGTTTAATAAGATAACTTTTGAGCCAAAGCTTCAAATAAAGGCCAACAGTATAATCTGGGATAAGAGCATTCCTAGCAGAAATTTAGAGGTAGGAGCTTTGCTTTCCTTCTTGTGTTACTTGTTTGCTCTGTCCACAATGGTGAATTGTATAAAGACATTATTATATTGTTGGAATGTTGGTACACCAATTCTGGATCTGGGAACTCTTCCTTGGGATTGCATCCATGAACAGCTTCTATGACCCACTTTCCTCATTCCTAACTACTACTGGAACCAGGCCTGGTTATAAAAATGGAGGATCCCTGTATTCCAGGAACTGAAAGTATTCCAGAGGTTGGAAGTACTGCAACTACTGGATCAGATGTGCCTTCAAATGTCTATTGTTTAACAGTGTCATAGTTACCTTCCTCATAGGCCTTTGAACTTAGGAGACTTGGTTTACTGAATAGGAGGAGTGTCTGAGAAAGAAGGACACCCCCAGATAAGTGCACTGAGTTTCTTTTTTGCATCTCTTTCAGAGCATCAGAAATGGTAAAGACTATAGACAAGAGAAAGTTTCTTGGCAGGAAGGCTGAAAGATGAAAGGACTGGAAGTTTTACGGCCTTTAATACCTCATTAGAGCAGTTCAACCTTGTAAAGAAACTTAAGCTGAAGTAGCAGTACCTACTTTCTGTGGGCTAGGGGATTCTGGGGAGCTCCATGCTCCCCAGCCACCATTTGTAAACCATTAGTCTAGAATATTACCGATTGTCCTGAAGCTCCGTGTTGATAGGGACAGGTGCTGAGGAAATCATTAGAAATAGGAAGGGGCTCTTAAGAATTTCCTGCTAGGATCCTTTTTCTCTCTTCTTATACATAAATTATAGGAAAGTGGGCCAGGATTACTGAGCTAAGACAGCACTATCAGCGATTGCTAACACTTTGCATGCCATTCTCAGCCTTGCAGGGTACACATTTAGTCCTAACCCTATAAAGTTGATACCCATTTTACAGATGAGGAGACCGAAGTACAAAGAGCCCTGGTGACTTTCCCACTCGTGAATCATTCATAAGTTATACATAAATAAAAGAGGTAATTTGAAAGTCCAGTGAGCTAGATGGTAAGAGGAATGCAGCTTATACATAAATACAGATAATTATGGTGAGCAACAGAGGAGTATTTGGTAAAATATGTCACCTGCTAAAAGAGTATTAGGTGACTTTCCACTTACTCACCTGCATCAAGAATCAGAACGAGTGAGAAGCTAGAGGCAAGTGCACCGGGAGGGTGCCTGAGTCTTGGCTCTTCAGAATGTGCCTTCAAGTCTTCCAGTTGTATCTGTCTTAGAGTAATCACTTTCTGTTGCTAATAACACAGTGCCACAGACTGGGTAAGTTATAAAAAAGAGGTTTGTTTATGAATTGTAGTCTAGCCATCCAAGATCCAAGAGCCACATCTGGTGATGACCTTTTTTTTTAAGGGTGAGAGGGAGTGGTAACTGAAGTTGGAAGTCAGTTGCTAGGCAGTTGTTCTAAGCTTGAGTCACACTTCCAGTCCTTGCTGATTGTCTTTTCTTGCTGGCATTGTCCTAAGGTGGTCAGCACATCACATGACAGGACACAGGGGGTACATGTGTGTGTTATCTGGTCTTCCCTATTCTTAGCACCAGGATTCAATCGTGGGTACTCCAGTTTGGATTGTATCTAATCCTAATCACCTCTCAAGGGGCCTTGCTGCAGTACAGCAGTCACTTGTGTTTCCATCTCTTTTCTTTTTTTTCTCGAAAAGGTCTCAGTATGTTTCTCTGGCTGCCTTGAACTTTGGACCTCCTACTCCAGCCTTTAGAGTATCTGGGATTATAGGAATTATAGGTGATTATTACCACAACAAGCTAAATTTCCACCTTTTTAATACTTCCCAGCAGGGAGAGGTTTAAATTTCAACACATGAAATCTTAGGTACATGCTCCAACCATCTCCCAATTATAACACTTTTAATAGTGATGAACAGTTAGAATTCTTATCTGAAAGTTACAAAAGAAGTAGTTTTTATCAGTATGACAAAAGAAGGCATGTTCAAAGGGCTCAGGAAAGAATTTAATGGAAGAACTATATGCAGAGGCGTATTCAAAGTAAAGGGAACTAACAGGTACTAGCAATGGCAGAAGAAAAAAGTCTCAGTACTCACAGCAGAGGAAATTAGGGGCTGAACTCAGTGATGATGACCAGTGAGAGCAGGAATCCTGAAAGAGGGACCACCCAACCGGAGTTGTAACCACAACTCCACAAATGCTACACTGCCAGAAACACGGGGAATCTGGGAGGTGCTAAGAAAGTATAACTTTCAGCTCTTTCCCCTCAGTCCTCTGATCTCTTGCCAGTCCTTCTCATTGGCTAAACCCAATAAAAGGTAGAGAGGGAGGCTGCTCTGATTATATAGTGCATAGAGTTGGCATCTATGATAGAAAGTAGGTAGAAGGTGGAGAATGTAAAATGCAGTACCTAACCCAGGAGCTCTAAATTTGAGACCTTAGAGGCTTTAGCAGCATGAATAGGAAACAGGAAGTGGAGCTCTGTGGTTCAAGTGGTAACAATGAGAGCCTTGAGCAGAAAAGGCCAAGCAAGATCAAGAGTCCCAGAGTTCAAAGCCCTGTACTTCACACACACAAAAGGAAAAAAAAAAAATCCTGTATGAGTCTCCTGGACTGGGTTTGGGAGCTAGAAACCTAATCAACCACAGTTCCTCTTTCCTTGTTCACATTGAGTCCAGTTACCTTATTCTCTAGAGGAAACCAAGGCCTGGAGAATTAGAGGAACTTGCTCAAGCAAAGTAATGACACTCTCACTTACCAGCACAGCCACGGAAGTACCAAGAAAGAATATTTGGGACATAGTGCCATGTTCAAGTAGAGCTTCCCTCACCCCCAAGTCATCTCATGAATAGCAACATACACATACACATACAGAGAAAAGCGAATTCTTATGAATGATTTAAATAATATATACAGCTCTCTGGCCAATGTTAAGCATTAAGGCCTTCTAAAAAGACCTGAAGTAAAAGGCAAAAGGGCCACATACTGAGTTACTGGATGGATGGAGAATACCCAGCTCTCCCACAGAAGAGCTAACTTTGTGGTTAGATTTATTGTTACTGGGGGAGCTTTAGACTGCTGAAGTAGATACTCTAGACTATTTTCTGCCATGACTTAGGTTATAAATCTCAATTCTCATGAAACTTTCTACTAAAGGAACAATTTGTAAACCTTTTCCATTACAAGAGTATTCTCAGAAGTAGCCTGAGGAGAAGCTAAGCATAATGATGCCAGTGCATGTGAGAGGTCACACTAAGTATGAGGGGGAGGAGACAGGAGGAGCAGGGCCAGGTGGGAAGAAGACAGTCAGCTGAGGCTGACAGGGGGACACCTTCCTTCTCCTTGAAGGCATGAGTTTTGGAATTCTGGACGAAGTAAACCAGCACCTGGTCTGTTGGAGTCATTATACTTGAATTTCAGTCCTTGGCAGCTGACTTCAACTCTTTGAATGTTAGCTTCTTCCAAGCAGTAATCTTAAATGTACAGTTCTTGAGCATGGATGCTGTGGTGGTCAACCATGTTTAGGTATGGTTTCATCAGTGGCTTCTACTTCCAGTACTCAGACTAATCAAGGCTCTTGAGTTCACCTAGCCAAGGGTGAAAGCTTTTTTATTTGCTTTTGTTTTTTGTTTTCTTTGAGACAATATCTTTTTATGTAGTCCAGGCTGGCCTTTAACTTGCAATACTCCTGCCTCACCTTGCTGAGGGCTGGGATTACAGGTGTATACCACTTTGCCCCATTCTATAAATATTTTTTTAAGAACTAGAAACATCAGACTGGGTGATCCAGCTATAATGACTAAAGAGGTAAATGGCTAGTTTTTGCCTGGAGCCTGTTGTTCATGCTGTTCTTTCTGCTTCATGTGCTTCCTGTAGCATCTTGAAAGAAGTCACAGGAGAGATGTCTCAAATGCTTATTATCTTTGTTTCCTTACTGAGTTCATTTGTTAGGGTGGTGTAAACAATAGAAAATTACTGGAAGGAGAGGCATAGTTCAAGTGGTAGAGCTCTTGTCTTGAGTGAAAAAGCCAACCAAGAGTTCAAAGCCTTGAGTTCAAGCCCCCATACTGGCACAAAAACTACAAGAACAAAATCCACATAATTGCCAGGCACTGGGTGGCCTACTCCCATAATCTTAGCTATGCAGGAAGCTGAGATCTGAGGATTACAGTTCAAAACCAGCCCAGGCAAAAAAGTCTATGAGACTTATCTCCAATTTGCCATCAGGAATGTGGAAGTGGTGCTGTGGCTCAACATAATAGAATCTTGTGCAAAAAAGCTCAGGCACAGCGCATGGCCCTGAGTTCAAAGCCCATGACCACCATCCCAATAAAAGACATAATTGGACTCTGATGGCTCATGTCTACTCAGGAGGCTGAGATCCAAGGATCAAGGTTCAAAGGCAGCATGGGCAGAATAGTCCTTGAGACTTTTCAACTAACCACCCCCAAAAAACCAGAAGTGAAGCTTTGGCTCAATTGATAGAGTTCTAGCCTTATTCAAAAGAGCTCAAGGAAGCCAGGAGTGTGGCATAATGGTAGAATGCTAGCCTAGCATGTACATAGCTACAGGTTCAATTCCTCAGTACCACATACACATAAAAAGCTGGGAGTAGTGTTGTGGCTCAAGTGGTAGAGCACTAGCCTTGGGAAAGCCCAAGGACAGTACCTAGACCCTGACTGGTTCAAGCCCCAGGACTGGCAAAAAGAAAAAGAGCTCAAGGACAGTGCCTAGGCCCTGAGTTCAAGCTCCAGGATTGGCACACATATAAACACCATAAAATAGAAACGGTCTTATGGATCTGAGACCAACAGTCCAAGTTCAAGTGTCTCCAGGTCAGTTTCTGGAAAAGCTGTTCAGGTCTTTTAATCCAGGTGCCCTCTCAGCCTCAGGTGTTTCTTGACTTGTAGGTGGCTTTTTTTCTGTGTTTCAGTCTTTCCTCCGTGTGCAACTACCTCTGTGTCCAAATTCTTACCTAGTCTTGGTCCTAATGAATTATGACACACCTTAATAACCTTATCTTAATCTCTACAAAGACCTTATAAGATAACTCTGTGTGTGTGTGTGTGTGTGTGTTGGTATTAGGACTGGAATTCAGAGGCTTGTCACTGTTCCTTAGCTTTACACTCAAGGCTAACACTCTACCACTTGAGCCACAGCTCCACTTACAACTTTTTGGTGGTTAATTGGAGATGAGAGGCTCTCCAATTACCTGAGATGGCTTTGAAATGCTGTCTGATTTCAGCTTCTGAGTTGCTGGGATTCCAAACATAAACCACCAGTGCCTGACTTAAACATACATTTTTAGGTACCGGGATTAGGACTTTAGGATCTCGAGAGAGAGAGCACAGTTCAACCCATAATGCATTTATTTTATTCATATATGTCTCCTTATTTTAAAGGTCTCAGTTTAAATGTCCTTCCCAGGTACTGGCAGTTGGCCTAGTGGTAGAGTGTTTGCCTAACATGCACAAAGACCCAGGTTCAATTCCTGGGTACCACTTACACAGAAAAAAGCCAGAAATGGTGCTGTTGCTCAAGAGATTGCTCTAGCCTTGAGAAAGCCCAAGGACAGTGCTCAGTCCCTGAGCTCAAGCCTGGGACTGGCACAAAAGAAAAAAAGAAAAAGTCCTTCTCTGGGTGCTTTTCTCTACCCACTGGTTTAGGATCTCCTTCATATCTGTGTCTTTTCCTTCACAATACTCCCCAGGCAGAAAACCTCTGCCTTTACACTTTACACTTGAGAGCTTGGGGTTCTTGTCCATGTCTGTGTCTCCCTAGTGTGACTGGCCCATTTTCTTCTGATTTTTCTTGTGATATTTCCCCATTATTGAGAAATGTAACAGTTAATTTTCTAATGTGTAGGATTTTCCTTAAGGTGATCGATCTCAAATTTAATTATACTGAACTCATGTTTTAGTATGATTTAGTATTCCTCTCAAATTCTTTAAGTTCATTTAGTGTTTTTGCATATGGCCTCTCTAATGAGCACTCTACCATATCTGGCAAGAATGTATATTCTCCACATTATCAATAGCTGAGTTGTGAAGATATCTGCTAACATCAAAGTGGATGATACTGTTGTTCAACCCTTTTTACTGATTTTTGATGTAGTTCTACCAATTACTGAGAGACAAATATTATTTCTTTTATTATGACTATGAAATTATTTTTCAGGTCTTTTGCTTTTTTTTTTTTTTTGCCAGTCCTGGGCTTGAGCTCAGGGCCTGACCACTGTCCTTGAACTTTCTCAAGGCTAGAGCTCTACCACTTGAGCCTCAGCACCACTTCTGGCTTTTTTTCTATATGTGGTACTGAGGAATCGAACCCAGGTCTTCATGCATGCTAGGCAAGCACTTTAACCACTAGGCCAAACTCCCGGCCCCGGTCTTTTGCTTTTGTTTTGTGTATTTAGGGGCTCTGTTACAAAGAGCATAAGTGTTTATGATTGTACAGCTTCCTGATGATTGATCCTTTATATTAAAAAATCTGTTTTTATATTTGGCAATACTTTTCAACTTTGGATTCTGCTTTCTGTTTTTAATATAACCACTGCATTCTTCTCAATCTTAAGCTTATTGCATAGTGTACATGTGCCTTCTTGTTAAAAGTCTGTCTCTTAACATGTTTAGTTGGGCCTTGCTTTTTCAACAATTCTCACAATATGCATTTTCCTTTTTGTGGTGTTGGGAATTAAACCTATGGGTCTCACACATGCACTGCCATCGAGCTACATTCCCATCCTTGTCCTTTGTCTTTTCATTGGAGTGTTTAGCACATTCACATACAATAAAGTTTTTTTGTTTTTTAGGGTTTTTTTTTTTGATAGGTCATGGGGCTTGAAGTCAGGGCCTGAGCACTGTCTCTACACTATTCTGCTCAAGGCCCACAGTCTACCACTTTGAGTCCCAGCTTCTCTTCTGGAGTTCTGGTGGTGAATTGGAGAGTCTCTTGGACTTTCCTGCCCAGTTTGGCTTCAAATCATAATCCTCAGATCTCAGCTTCTTGAGTAGCTAGAATCATAGAGGTGCCAAGATTTTTAAAATTACATATTATTTCCTTCATCCAAGTGTTGACTTGCCTGCCCTCCATAATCTGCTTGCTTTTTTTTTTTTTTACTTTTCATTGCCTATAGGCAGTTTTTTAGTGTGATTATCATGCCCATAAGAGTACACTATTATTTAAGTGAGAAGATAAATAAAAATTATTTCTATATAAAAATTTATTTTATATAAATATAATTATAAACACCTTAAAATGAAATAATGTACAGCAATCATATTTCAATTTATCCATGTTCCTTTCTATATCTCTATACCAGTTTTTTTTTCTTTTTCCCTTTTTTCCCCTCCCCTTCCCCAACCCCAGTATTGGGGTTTGAACTCAGGACCCAGAGCTGATTTGACTTGCTTGCTCAGCTTGCACTCTACTACTTGAACTTCTAGCCCATCTTTTTGCCCGTTAATTAGAGATAGAATCTCTCCAACTTTTCTGCCAGGCTGGCTTCAAACGGATCCTCAAGGCCTCAGCCTCCAGTGTAGCTAGGGTTATAGGAGTAAGCCACCCATACTCAGCTCTGCATACCAGTTTTTAAAAATTGTTATGACAGTAATACACATATAAATCTATATTCTGGTTATATAACACTGCAATCAGTGGTATGCTAGAAGGTACTTAATAGTTTGTTCTCTGGGTTCTCTGGGAGTGAGCACTAATTAGTAGTGTTTGTCAGTTTTCCTGCCATAAATACTTCAATCATGGCTGATTTCATGTTACTGCCATGACATCATTGAATGAGGCCTAGGAAAGAACATATACAATTGCCTCTCTCAAGCCCATATGGCCTAGTTCCAGCATACCACTAATTATAGTGGTTATATAATATTCCATTATAAGAATGGATAACAGTTTACTCAGTTATTCCTAGATGTTGAATATTGTGATTGCTTTTAATGTTTCATGGGTATAAACACTATTTACATCTTATTGGGTCAAAATAGATGAAAAATCTTATAGCTCGTGATATTGGTGGTACTTTCTAAAGTACTATGCCAGTTTTTTGACCACAGCTACATACCAATGTACAAACTTTTTTTTGCCTACTAGGCAAGCACTTTCCCACCAAGCTATATCCCAAACCACAGCCTTCTTTTATGGAACTAAAAAACTCCAACCACGGATCCCACTGTGAATACAGAGAAATATCAGTGCATTTTCTTTCTTCCCATTTCTTTATTAAAATTCTAACATAAAACTTTATGTTAAGGAAAAATATCTGAATCAATATTCTGCTTTTCCCTAGCTCCTTTTAGAAAACTTAACAATGCTAAGGACAGAAAAATAAATCTATAGAGCTGCCACACAGCATCTTACATGTGTAGAAATAATCCAAGTGGGTGAGCAAGGAAAGAAGTGTTTGGGCAAGATGTAAGCGGGTCTTCTCTACCTATTTCTGTTTATATTCTATGCCTAGTTTCTTTGTCTCCTTTTATTTTCTAACATTTGGATGTTTCTATGAAGTTTAAGGGAGTTCTGATCCACTTCCATCTCCCTGATAATTTTCTTTTGTCTCCTGTTTCCCATTTTTAAGGAAACATGAAGTCACTGCTTGTCATTAGAATGAGAAGAGGATAGAGGTGTTTAGAGAATGTGATTTCTAGGCCTGCTATTTCCTTGTCTCTTCTTTCTTCAATTACAAGGATCAAATGTTTAACTCACTGTGGCTTCTAGCTAGACCTTGGCTTCCTGTTGACCTCTAAATGACAGGAACTAATCACAGAGCAGCCCTGTCACTGTTGGGCTGAGAGATTCTCAGCCATCTAAAGGTGAAACACCCTTTTTCCGCTCCTGCAAAACCTGTGAGCCCTGTTAACCCAAAACTCAGTAAATGCTGGTTTTTTTCCATCATTTCCTCTTTCCCAGAAAGCAGACCGACTGGTTGGATCCAGAGAGGCAAAGACATATGGTAGAAAGAAAGCATGAGCTTGGAGTCCAGCTTGATGGAAGCTCGGGTCTTCAGTGACCTATATCTCATCCTGGACAAAACCCTGAATTCTCTGATCCTTGCTTAGCAGAGATTTCCTGGATCACAGGATCGGGCCCTGTGTTTCTCCTCCCAGATGACGGTTACCATACATCATGATTAGAGGGCACTCCCATGAAGAACCAGCCCCTATACAGATTTGTTACCTTGGCTCCAGGTAACAAAGTGGGGAGTTTCCAAATTGGACTGGGTGGAGGTGGAAATGACTACACCTGCTTTGTCTGCTAGACAGACTCCTCACCTGTGAGCTCACCTGCAGAGCCTTTTGAGGAGCTCCACCTTCCTTGGTTAGGTGTTCGAAGGTGGAAAGAATGACAACCCCTATTCAGATGGTGCTTAAACTCCTACCCCTTCTCCAGGGACTGCCCCATCCCCTTCCTTCTCTTTACAACAAAACTTTACATCAGAGTTGTCTTTTCTTCCTGTATTTTCTCCCCAAAGAACATTTTGGTGTCTGCCATTTCCTTTGTTTCAAGTATGTGGGGCAAACATAATTGAAATGATGATGGAGTTGGGCTCCAGAAGGCTAAGAAAGTTGTTCAGGTGTTCAGGTTATATGGATATTAAGTAGCAGTCTCAGAAGCCCAACGGGGAATCAACAGGCCACTCCCCATCCCAGCCAGAGGAGAAGAAAGTTAGCGATGGTCATTTCCTTCCTGGTACATGCCTGTAACCACAGAGTAACTTGTTTCAGACTCTCGTTCTTCCTTTGTCTTCCTCCAGCTTTTCTTCTTGTCAACACTGACCAATACATGTGTGATTTGGAACCTGGTCCTTTGCAAGAGCCTTTTTTTTTTTTGGCCAGTCCTGGGCTTGAGCTTAGGGCATGAGCACTGTCCTTGGACTTTCTCAAGGTTAGAGCTCTACCACTTGAGCCTCAGCACTATTTCCAGCTTTTTTCTATATATGTGGTACCGAAGAATCGAACCTGGGTCTTCATGCATGCTAGGCAAGCACTCTACCACTAGGCCAAACTCCCAGCCCTTAATGACATATTTTTTTTTACCTTCTCTTTCTCACCAAGACATTTAAGATAAAAGAAGACAGGAAGGAAGCTTATCTATTTTGCTAACTCTCATTATCGGGGACTTTAAAAAGTAAATGTGTTTTGAATGGTTCACCAGTTAATATCTCACCTTCTCTCTATCCCACTCCCTCCCTCACAATCTGTGAGGACAGAATTCTCCAAGCCTCTAGGAAAAGCCCTTGCCTCTTGCCAGTCAGGAAATGAGATTTGTTTCAGCACTCAATCTGTTAACAATTTTGAAGATGGCTGACTAAGTCCAAATCATAGTCACACTTAATTGTTAGCATTTATATAACACCTACTATTTGCCAAGTACTGTTCTAAGCACTTTACCCATACTGAATAAGCACACTTATTCTTCTGTTATTCTCTACTATAATTATCTCAATTTTACAGATGAGGAAAGCAATGTATAGACAGATTAATTAACACATTCCAAGTTTCACAATAAGGAAGTGTCAGCAACAGCCTCTTAGATCTACACTGTAGGGGTCCCTTCCCAGGCCCCAAGCTTTAGAAGACCCTGCTTTAGCCATTCTCTGGTAGTACCTTTAACCTCAAAACCAAAGGACAGCCTGTGCCCCCTCTAAACTATGAGTACTGCAAGCTATGGAATTCCTCAAACAGAAAGCCTGGAGTCTGCCTTCAGAATTTCTGCTCTGGCTCTGACTTCCTGTGGTGAACAATGCCACTGGAGTGACACTCTGTTGGCCACATTGGAAAGCTTAGATGGAGCTTGACTGCAGGCCCTGTGCCTACATGGTGAGCAGAACTCATTAAGCAGAGCAAAGCTACCATGAATGGGGTGGCAGATGAGGGAATGGAGAGAAGGAGCAGGCCCTGGAGGTAGCCCACTTTTATACATTTAGACCTAGAACTCTAAATTTAAATCTGGCAGTTAAAACTGCCATCAGGAGGTTCATGTGTCAAGGTAAAAGGACAGACTTTTTAAATTTGTTTTGTCGATAACTTTAAGACAAATTTGGCTGTGTGATATGGGTGAATTATTTCTTACCTAGCTTCAGGGATTATGGAGAAAGTCTAAACATCCAATAAATGAATGAATATGTATACAGCCATCATACCCTCTACATTTGCCTGGAGACAATGCCCTGTGTCTCAGCTGTCTTTCAGGAATCCTGCCTGAGGTAGACATAACACAGAGCTAGCAGGAATAGGAATCAAAATGGTAACAGAGACCCCTAATGGCAAGTCCTGTGTCCTGAAAAGAGCTCAGCTAGTAGGATGAGATGGCAGTTTTTCTGGGCAGTACTCCAAGGTAGATCCTAATGGGCATTCTGGAACATGGTAGGCCTCAAGCCATCATCTTCAGAATTCTCTAAATCTCTAAAATTCTTCCATCAACTGTGCCAGTCTTCCTCTTGCTCCTTTGCTAATAATACTTGCACTATGTATTGAACACACAGTTCATGGTGTGCAAATAGTTTGGGGTTAGGTTTTGTTTCTTACTAATTTTATTTTATTTTATTTTTTTGCCAGTTCTGGGCTTGAGCTCAGGGTCTGAGCACTGTCCTTGGACTTTCTCAAGGCTAGAGCTTTACCAGCTTTTTTTCTATGTATGTGGTACCAAGGAATCGAACCTGGGTCTTCGTGCATGCTAGGCAAGCACTCTATCACTAGGCCAAAGTCCCGGCCCCTAATTTTAATTTTTTTGTGCCAATCTTGTCCTGGTACTTGAGCTTAGGGCATGGGTGCTGTGTCTGAGCTTTTTTTTCCTTTTGTCTGAAACTGGGACTCTGCACTTGCCTTTACTATTGACTGACTACCATTTGAGCCATACTTCCAATCTCCTGTCTTTGAGCATTTATGCTCAAGGTCAGGACTCTACCACTTGAGCCACAGCTTCACTTCTGACTTTTTGGTTGTTAATTGAAGATAAGAATCTCACAGACTTTCATGTCTGGGTTGGCTCTGACACATGATCCATATCTCAGCCTCCTGAATAGCTAGGATTACAGGCATGAACCATTAGCACCTGGACTGTTCGTTCTTTTTCTTTTTTTTCATTCATTCATTCTTTCTTTCTGTTTCTCTCTTTCTTTTTTTCTTTTTTTTTGTTTAGTCATGGGGCTGTCCTTCAGCTTTTGTGCTCAAGGCTCAACTACTTTGAGCCACAGCTCCATTTCTGGCTTTCTGTAGTTAACTGGAGATAAGAGTCTTCTAGCCCAGTGCGGTGGCTCATGCCTGTAATCCTAGCTACTCAAGAGGCTGAGATCTGAGGATCGTGGTTTAAAGCCAGCTCGGGCACTAAAGTTCGTGAGACTCTTTTTTTTTTAAATTTTTTATTGTAATTAGTAAAAGGGTTACATGATATTTGCCAGATAGAAGGTGCATTAATTCATATACATTGATACCCTTTCACATGTCTTGGTACCCATTACCCTACCCCCCGCCCCCTCGTGAGACTCTTATCTCCAATTAACCATTAGAAAACTGGAAGTGGGGGCCGGGAGTTTGGCCTAGTGGTAGAGTGCTTGCCTAGTATGCACAAAGACCAGTGTTTGGTTCCTTGGTACCACATACATAGAAAAAAGCTGGAAGTGGTTCTGAGGCTCAAGTCCAAGGACAGTGATCAGGCCCTGAGCTCGAGCCTAGAACTGGCCAAAGAAAAGAAAAGAAAACTGGAAGTGGTGGTATGGCTCCAGGGGCAGGGCAGTAGCCTTGAGCTGAAGAGCACAGGGACAGCACCCAGGCCCAGAGTTCAAGACCCATGACTGACCAAAAAGAAAAAGTCTCACAGATTTTTGTGCCCAGACTATCTTTGAACTGTGACTCTCAGATCTCAGTCTCTTAAGAAGCTAGGATTATAGGTATGAGCCCCCAGCATCTGGCTGGTTAGGTTCTTTATTTTTGCCAGTCCTGGGGATTGAACTCAGAGCCTGAGCACTGTCCTTGAACTTTCTCAAAGCTAGAGTTCTACCACTTGAGTCACAGCGCTACTTTCAGCTTTTTCTATGTATGTGGTACCGAGGAATTGAACCCGGCTTTTCGTGCATGCTAGGCAAGCACTCTACCACTACGCAAGACTCCCGACCCTGGTTAGGTTCTTCTTAACGGCTAAATATAGACCATGCCTTAAGGAGTTTGATTTCTCACATAAGAATTGAAGGCTGTCTTTCAAGTTATTATGAAAGACATCTGGAGCAAGGTGTTACTGTCGGTGGCATTAAGAAAGCACCAGGGATTTGTAAAGAACTGGATGTGGAAGTTGATATTTCTTCCTTTGCTCTGTTTGGGGTACGTGGAGTCAAAGTTCTTGGGGTGAAATTGAACCTATTCATTTCTGACCTAGGCCTCGTGGCTCTCTGAAAGGGCTAGTCCAGTAGACTCAGCTGGTTTTCTGTTCTCTGTACTAATACCTGGAAGTCAGACTTCCAACATCCTGTTTTCATCAGAAATAAAAAATTCAAGTTTAGGATCTGAGATCTAACGCTCGTAAGCTGTAGTGTCTTGGGAGAGATACAATACATAGTTCTTGAGCTGGTTACTTGTATTAAATCTAGCACCACCACTTACTAGCTGTTGATAGTGGGCAAGTTAATTACCCTCCCTAAACTATCTCATTTACTATAACAGTATCTGTTCATAAGATAATTTGTGGGTTAAGTGAGTGAATTCATGTAAAAAAAACTTAGGACCGTGACTAGCAAGATTAAGTAGTCATGTTGCTTTTCATTACTCTGAATCATTCCAAAGGAACTAGGCCACAGGCTGAGGAAAATGGTGCCACCACCTGGTCATTTGAATAACCACAAGTGAGTAAGATGCTAGCCTGAACACAGGCATATGTTGAGAACATTGGCCTTGGCTGTGGAGGGCCTAACAGCCTAGGTGAAAAGGTTTGGTTATATTCTGAATCAATAATGAGTAACTCAAAGATTTCAAATTTTTTTTCTTTTTTTTTTTGTGGTTCATGGGGCTTGAACTCGGCCTGGATGCTGTCCCTGAGTTCAAGACTACTGCCCTACCCCTAGGCCTGGGAGCTGTCCCTCAGCTCTTCAGCTCAAAGCTACTGCCCTACCCTTGAGCCAAGCCCCACTTCCCGTTTTCTAGAGGTTAACTGGAGGTAAGAGTCTGAGGTCCTTTTGTGCTGGGGTTGGCTTTGAACTTTGATCCTCAGATCTCAGCCCCCTGAGTAGCTAGGATTACAGGGTTGAGCCACCACGCTGGCAAAAAATTTAATTTTTCTATGGTGTGTTCTTAGGGTCTTATATTTAGTGATCTGGGAATTGAAGTTGCTCTCAGAGTTACACTGGAGAAGATGGAGGTGGTTCTGAGTTCTGAGGACCAGCCTCCAAGAAAAAGGACAAGAACCACTAGTAACGATAGACTAAAAGGGTTTTGAGAAAAAGCCTGGCTCTAGGACTCAGAATCTGGATGTGTCCAAGTTGTGTTACTGAAGGGCTCCAAGTTCCCAGACAAGATCTGTAACCTTCTAGACCTCAAATACTTTGTCTGTGAGATGGGGCTTGTTGTGAAGACTGAATCCAGTGACAGTTGTAAAAGTGCCTGGCTTAGTGAGTAGTCTTAGTTGTCATTAGGGACAGTCTGAGACCTAAACCTGGCACTGCTAAGGCTCAGCCTTATCCAGGAGAAAGCCTGAATGACATAGGAGAGACGAGAGAATTTGGGGGCCCATAATGTCTAGGTGTCCCTCGGAACATGCTTCCATAGCTATGCTCATCAAGTTTACACATAATCAGTGGTAGAACATCTTGTAGTAGGAAAGTGAATGGGATGTGGCTGGCTGTGCATAGAAAATGGGGACATTTGGGTCTCTGGAAGATGATAGTTTAGTAGAGTAGATTAGTTTATTCTAATTTGTGTTACTTTTCTGGCTTCTCCTAAAGTGACTATTCATCTCTGAGAGAACAGTTACCTTACTATCCCACAGTCTGCCTATGTTAGGCTTTCCATCAAAGCTAAGATGACAGATGCACTCCACTGTGCTCAGCTTATCTGTTAAGAAAGGTCTGCACAGCTGACCTCAAGCCACAATTCTCCTAACCTTAGCTTCCAAAGTAGCTAGGATTACAGTCTCTCCCCCTCCACTTATGAGAGGTTCTTCATTTTTCTGCTTAGACATTTGACCCCTTAAGATTTGTTCTATATCTAATTTGAGCATGTCCCTTTTCTATTTACAACTCTCCAAGGTGTATTTCAAATCTCCAACTATTACCTTGGCCCATGAAGCCCTATCTGACATAGACCAATCTTGATTTCTGCTCCTGTCTCTCGGTTACTAAGTCTGTAACTACATGAATACCTTTTCTATTTCTAATGTTCATCTTTGAGCATTTTCACAGGCTGTTCCTTCTTTTTTTTGAAAGAATTTTATTAACACTGATTTTTACATCATATTTCAAATGTCATGCTTAACAAATAAGTATTGAAGAAGGGAATCTCTATATGCAATCACTGGCACATAGATTTTGAACATAATTAAAATTAAATTGAGGGTTTATATGTCATAGATACGTATCAGTCTATGTTACATAACATTATGTCTATAATGTCATAGATTTTTATGTCATGTAGTTATGTTTTTATTTCCAAGACCAT
The DNA here is from genome assembly GCF_031878675.1 of Megascapheus bottae. NCBI lineage: Eukaryota > Metazoa > Chordata > Mammalia > Rodentia > Geomyidae > Megascapheus > Megascapheus bottae. Next base: position 21,498,476 of record NC_143518.1, read on the forward strand.
GTCTATAACCTTGGGTACCTGAATATTGAGTCATTATTCTTGTACTGTTTGGATCTAATATCCACATATCAAAGAGACCATGCATACAGGCTGTTCTTTCTGCCTTGAATATTCTTCCCTCAGATCTGTTCGTGACTGGCTATGTCTCATCATTCAGGCCTCAGTTCTAGTGTTACCCTCTCTTAAAAGCCTTTGCTTGTGTGGGTACTGCTTTTTCTGTTGCCTGTTTACATGCTCTCTTTTGGTCTCCACTGATCTTACTCTTCACCCATTTACTAAGTGACTTGATCACTTAATGTCTCATTATACTTGAAAGTAAGCCTTAGAAAAGGGACCTTGATTACTGATTTTGTGCTGTGATCCACTCATGCATAGAAGAGTGCTGGGAAATAGGTGCTATTTAGGGAAGGAATGAATGAACCTGGCCCAGAAGGGATATTACCTAATGGTGTCTTTTACTTAGTAACTGTGTGTTGTTTTTTTTTCCTCCACACCCCATAAGTCATACAAGGAAGAGTAAGAACTGTCTTCCTGGGAAATGAAAGCACCTTCTGCTAATGAATGAGTTCAAGAACAATGGCTTCTCTGGTGATCTTAGAGCTGGGGAAATTGCTCTATTTGGGATTGTTTGACATGTCTGTGCCTAAGAAGTAGGAGAGGGTGAGAAAGAGGAGGGCTTATGTCCCTCTGGTCAGGACAGAGCCCAGGAAGGGTGTTTGTGAGATAATACAACAGGTCAGCAATTACTTCTGTTAAGTCTTTTTGTATTCACAAACTCATAATTTTGCCAAGAAAGCCAGCAGCTTAGGAAACCTTTACACACTGGCAGGTGTTGCTGGTTGTGAAATCAGTATCATTTTCTCCCCTTCCTCCTTACCCATTAACCTAACTTCAGAAGTTGATAATTCTAGACAATTGCTTTTTAAGTGTCCTATTACATTGAGGAAGACATGTTGGTTCCCAACTGGGCAGAGGACATAGGAGGAGAAGTTTGCCAAAGATTATTTACTTTTCCTGTAGTACTTGGCATCCCTGGGTTTTACACATGTTAAGCAAGCACTCTACCACTGAGCTAAAACTCCAAGGACTTCAAAATACTTTTGTTTATTATTAGCTTAGATTATTATATAGAGGGAGATTTTATTGTTACATTTCCACGTGTGTTTATAATACATTCTGATTAATCATACCCTCTCTATCATTCTTCTTTCTCCTTTCCCAAATCTTTTTTTTTTTTTTTGGCCAGTCCTGGCACTTGAACTCAGGGTCTGTCCTTGTTCTCAAGGCCAGCACTTTACCGTTGAGCCACAGCACCACATCCAGACTTTTCTGTGTATGTAGAACCTAGGGATTGAACCCAGGGCTTTGTGCATGCTAGGCAAGCACTCTACCACTAGGACACACTTCTGGTCCCTGATAGAGATTTTTTAAAATACTTCTTTTTGAATTAAAAAATAATTTTTTAAGTCAGATACCAACTCTTAGTGTCCATGCTTTTATTTATTTATTTACTTATTTATTTATCAATCCTGGGGCTTGAACTCAGGGCCTGAGCACTGTCCCTGGGCTTCCTCAGGTCTTGAATAAAAAGGGACAGTGCCCAGGCCCTGAGTTCAAGACACACACACACACACACACACACACACACACACACACACACTTAAAATGGTTACCACTTGTGCCTCTTTGTGTGGTGGAAACAAAGAATCCTGGAATGTGCTGGCAGCTACGGTCTATATGTGTGCCCAAGGCTCATTCATGCAATTCTAGATACTTGGGAAATTGAGGAGGATAGCAGTTTGAGGCCAGTCCGGACATGCATGTGAGAGCTTCTTCTCAACTCATAGCTGGGCACCGTGGTATAGGCCTATCATTCCAAGCTACCCGGGAGGCTTCAGATTGGAAGGAATCAAGGTTGCAGGCCTGTCAGGTAGAAAAGTCATTGAGATTCTATCTCCACACAGGATGTGGTGGCACTCCTCTGTGATCCCAGAAAAGATGGGAAGCCTAAGTAGAAAGTAGAAAAACTAGCTCAAGTATGTTCTGGTGGGGAACAAGACTCTTTCCTAAACTAACCAGTGCAAAACAGGGCTGGAGGTATGATTAGTAACATCATGGCAACTTAGTATGTACAGGGTTCTGAGTTCAAATCCCAGAACTGCCACACAGACATACAAGTCACCATCACAGTCCTGATCATGGTGGACAACTGGTACTCGCTTTCCCTTTCCTAGCCTCTTCATGCAGTGACCCCTCAATGTTTGGGGTTGGAGGCATGGCTCAGTTGGCAGAGTGCTAACCAATGAGTGAAAGTGGCAGGTATTCAGTCCAAGTCCAGATCTTGGACTTAAAAAGTAAACAAAAAAGGAAGAAAATATTCGATGTTTGTTATTGTAGCTGTATGTATTATTCATTGCTAATCCAAGTACAGTATGATTGTTCCTTACTAGTATGATGCTTCACTTCTACTCACTTTTTCCATTATCCGCTCTTCTTGAATCTCGACTCAGTCTATATTCTCCCTTTCTTCATGTGGACCTAGTATTCAGGTATTTGTCCTGCTCCTCTTAGCTGTTGGGAACACTCATAGAGCCCAGGCTAATCTGGACGCTGCCCTCGTGGGCCTTCACGACATGGAGTCCTGAGAGTTACTCAACACTCTCTCTGGGCTGGTCTGCCCGGTTCCAGATGTTATGTCTTCATCTTTCATGGTTCACTTGGTTTTATATTTTCAAGACTGAACACATTTCATCTTCATACTTCATTCGTAGTTTGGCTGTATATAGACTTTTGAATTAAAGTAATTTCCACTTGTTTTTTTAAAATGTTGCTCTATTAAAATCCTGAATTAGCTCTTCAGGAAATTGATGGTATTTTATGCCCATATTTTTGTATGTGACATGTTACTTTTCTTTTCAGAAATTTTTGGGATAGTTTACCTATGACATAAAGGGACACTTCACAAGGATTCCTTAGCATCATTTTATTGTTTAAATTTTTTGTATTGATACCAGGACTTGAACTCAGGACTTGGCACTGCACCTTAGCATTTTGCTCAAGGTTAGCACCCTATCACTTGAGTCACAACTCCACTCATAGATATTGGTACCCAAAGGACAATAAACCCAGGTCTTTACAAAAGTAGTAGAAGAGCTGAGGAACCATTGTCTGATCTTATTACACATGACAATGCAAATGTGTGGGGGGGAGGGTAGATGGGAGACTGGAAGGCAATAAATGTTAAATAATCTTGAACTTGGAATGGGACAGAGGAGCCAGTGGGCACCTAACTAGGCTCCCCAGTAGAACCCTCATCTCAGCACAGCTGAACATTCTCTTCATTTCTCCCATCAGAATGCAGGAGTTTTGCAGTCTTGGCTGAAGCTACACACCAGTAAGTTCTAGGAGAACTCAATGGAGGCAGTACCACTGTCAGTGCCTCCTTCCTGTGGAAAGAGGAAAGGCCAACAGAGTACCAGAAAAATAGGTCTCCCTTGGTCATGTGTAGGACAATCAAGCAGAAAGCTTTGAATCAAACACCAGGAACAATCTTTTTTTTTTTTTTTTGTGCCAGTCCTGGGCTTGAGCTCAGGGCCTGAGCACTGTCCTTGGGCTCTCTCAAGGCTAGAGCTCTACCACTTGAGCCTCAGCATCACTTCCGGCTTTTTTCTGTGTACGTGATACCAAGGAATTGAACCTGGGTCTTCATACATGCTGGGCAAGCACTCTACCACTAGGCCAAACTCCCAGCTGGGGCAGTCAGTCTTTAAGGAAGAGTCTCTGCAGCCTAGCCTTGGTGGAAGGTCCATGGACAGGGAGAGTGCTGGGAAGATTCATCTATTGTTTGTCATCCCTAGGAAGCCTATGTTGTGCTTGGCACGACACCCGCCACCTTGAGAAAATGAGAGGAGGCAGACTCAAACAATGCTGGCTTTGTTATCCCCTAAAGAAGTCCTCTTCTCCCATACTCCCATTGCAATAGCTGGGCCCATTCCCAATGACTTGGCATTTCCTTCAGACCAGCAGTCCTCACTAAAACCAACCAAGGTGGCAAAGGATGATCGTCTCCAGTGATCTGCTGGCAGAACAGGATATATATGAATTAGTTCAGGAAGGAAGACATGGAGCAGAGTAAAAGACGTGCAGCAGGATAGGTATAAGCTGTACACCTGAAATCCATCTGAAACTTTTTGTTAACCTTCTCAGCTACATATTCCAAGCATATGGAGTTCCCAGTTGAGGGCTATCCTCTAGGAAGGATTCATTGTCCTCTTGGTCTGGTTCTGATGACTGATAAAATGCTATCTCAAAGTGACAGGTGGGGCCAGGAGTTTGGCCTAGTGGTAGAGTGCTTGCTTAGCATGTGCAAAAGATGGAGGTTTGATTCCTTGGTACCACATACATAGCAAAAAAAGCCAGAAGTGGTGCTGAGGCTCAAGTGGTAGAGCTCTAGCCTTGAGAAGTCCAAGGACAGTGTGTTCAGGCCCTGAGCTCAAGCCCGCGACTGGCAAAAATAAACAAATACTTTGATGGTTCTGCCATCAAAGTGTATTTTTCCAGGGTCTATCAGACTCAGCACTTCCTCCATATAGCGGAAGAATTATTGTCCTACTGGATTTAATGTGAGAGAGAGGGAAGGAGGGGATGGTTAGGAAAGGTAATCTTCAGCTTTGTGTTGACCCCTAAATTGTCACTTAAGCATGGAACTTGGGCCAGGTACACTTCCTAACCAAGACTTCTGCAGCCTGGCCTGGGCTTAACTCCACAAGGGATCAGTCTCTTCCTAGTCCAGGCTCAGTGCTGTACCTTGTGCTCTGCGTGCCCCAAAGCAGAGGGGTAAGGAGGTCTGGGACCACAGCCCTAGTGGATGCTTACTCACCTTACCCACAGTGATTGCAGAGTAGATCTGCCAGCCATGGGGGCAGAGGCATTGGGAGGCACGATCTAGCACAGCTCCTTTCTCTGGCTGTAAGGAAACACTGGGCAACTTAAACTGGGAGGAGTATTGTGTGTTTTGGGCAACCTTAAAGCACTGGACTTTTCCCTGGAAGGTGCTCATCTGCCTGTTTGACCTTGTCCACATACCTCTCCACCCAGTGAGAAAGGGAAAGCAATCCCAATCCCCATCTTTTACCCCCCTTTTCTAAACATACAGAGATTCTCCAGGATTTTGTATGGCCCTGGCTTGCTTTTCCTCAGCAACCACCACAGTAGTTTTCTCTATTCTTGTTTATGCTTTCTCCTCTGCTATCCTCTCAGCTGCCCATTTCATGTATTTTGATTCAAGGTTACTTCATTACTTTTGTCACTAGCCCCAGCCATATAGACCTGTCTGTTTTTGAGTTGAGGAATTTCTTAGATCTGATACAATTTGGGGTCAGTGGTTTTCTGAGAATTTCCTTAATGTGGTAGGAGGTTAAAGGTGTAGCAAATGTGGCCATCTTGAGGCAAGTAGAATTTAGGTGAGAGGAGAGTGGTTACATCAAATATATTGGACAGATTTCAGTTCCACACATTGCTTCTTGTTCTGTATATTCAGCTTCTTTCTCCTTGAGCCTCTTATTTCCAGAATGAAATTATATTCTCCATCACCTAATCTTCAGTTGGCTGCTCTTCTTTTGGGTCCACTTACTGTGTGTGACCTTACATGTCATTTTTCCAGTGCAAATAAAACTCAAGTCATTTGTCATGAATTGGAAGCTCATCTATGTTTGAAACTATAATCTGTGCATGTGGCATATACTTGTAATCCCAGCCACTCAGAAGATTAAGGCAGGAGTGAATGAGCCCAGGTGTTTGGCATCAGCCTGGGCTAGTGAGATCTCATCTCCAAAGCAAAGCCCAGTTATATCCCAAACAAAAACTTATCTCTAACCCTGCGTATGCTGCAAAGGCAACTGACCAATTGATCTCACACTTTCAAATTATTTGGTAACTGTTTCATTAGGATTTAATATTATAAAGCCAAGAACCATGCCTGCATCCTTTACTATCCTTCTCTCCACTACATAGCACATCAAGACCACAAAAGTGGCAATTCAATTATCTGTGGAGTTAGTGATGACATGTCAAAGCCCTGGCTGCTCAGAATCATGTTGTTTTTTATTATGCTGGGGTTTTAGTGAACTGAGGACTAAACCCAGGATAGAGTGCATGGTAGTCAAATGCGCTAACACTGAAGCCATGCCCCCAACCCTTTGGAATTCTGGGTGCTTTCCCTGAGCACAAGGCTAGCACTTTTTTTGGGGGGGGGGGGTGGTTACACAGACTTTCCTTTAAGCTGTGATCCTCAGCTCTCAGCCTCTTGAGTAACCAGGATTACAGGCTTGAGCCACTGGCTTGAACTCAGGGCCAGGCTGCTATCCCTGGGCTCTTCCACTCAAGGCTAGAACTCTACCACTTTGAACTGGAGGTTAATTGGAGATACCAGGCTCATGGAGTTTCTGCCTTGGCTGGCTTTGAGTCATGATCCTCATATCTCAGGCTCCTGAGTAGCAAAGAGTGTTACAGGCCTGAGCCACCAGTGCCCAGCTACATTTATTTTTTGTGCCAGTCCTGGGACTTGAACTCAGAGCCTGGGCAATGTCCTCAAGTTTTTTCAAGGCTAGGGCTCTACCACTTGAGCCATAGCACCCTTTGGCTTTCTCTGTATATGTGCTATTAAGGAATCAAACCCAGGGCTTCGTGTATGCAAGGCAAGCACTCTACCACTAGGCCATACTCCCAGCCTACAGCAAACCCCCCCCACCCCTTTTTTGTCCAGTCCTGGGGCTTGAACTCAGGGCCTGGGTACTTTTCTTGGACGATTTTTGCTCAAGGCTAGTGCTCTGAGCCACAGCACCTCTTCTGGCTTTTTCTGTGTATGTGGTACCGAGGAATTGGACCCAGGGCTTTGTGCATGCTAGGTGAGCACTTTCTTACTAGACTATGCCCCAAGCCATATTTATTTTCGAGAAAGGATTTCACTAACTTTGCCTGAGCTGCCTTCAAACTAGTGATCCTCTTTTGCTGCCTCCTGAGTAGCTGAGATTACAGGCTATATTATGTTGATAGCACTTAAATGTAGGATAAATATCCCTTCTATACAACTTACCTTAATCTACTGCCAAGACACTAAATGCCTTGCAACCATGAAGGAATCGGAAATAATTGAATTTTCTGAGAACCAATTTTCTGAACTTGGCTTATGAGTGGAAGAACGATCACCTGACATGAAATTAATTTATAAATCATTTATTTACAGATTTTTACCTTAAAGTACATTTTAGTTAACAAATCTATTTACACAGGTATACATGGGAATTCATCCCAGCTATTTTACAGATCATACTTACAATCCACACCCTTAGTCTCCTGTGCCAGAGCTGCACTAGATGTGACTATTGGCTGGAAATGGCCTGATGGCCAGGATATTTACACATACACAGTAAACGGGTTTATTTTTCATGTCTGCACAGTACAGTACACACGAGGAGGGCAAGCCTCCCAGGTAATACTTTGCAATGTGTTAACCAAGAAGGCTCTGCAAAGTCCAGAAGGAAAAGCTATTAAATATAGGTTAATTAAAATGACAGTACCTCCTTTACATCAGTTTACATTTTTCTTCACATTTTTTTTTAAATACAAAGATATTTTATTGAATTGCTGCACAACCAGTTTAAGATGATTTGTAAACATGTAACTTCCTACAATTTGCATTAAACATCATTGTAGTTTCTACCACTTGCTTGTTGAATTAATGTTTTACTCACTAGTATTCTTAAGGTAGTAAAAGGAAGATGTAAGTTTGAATTTCTTGCAGAAAAGTTATGAGTCTCTAATGCTGTGCTACAGAAATTCTTTTGCGAGTACACACTTTATTCAAGTATTGCAAAAAGCTAAGGCCACTTTTTTTCAAGACAAGAAAGTGAACAAAATTGTTTTTATCAATAGGCCACAACACTCTTAAGAGCAATAAAATCTCTTGAAAGATAATTTCTCGGAGACCTGTAGTCACAGAAGGAATTTTCTTTTCTTTTAGGTAAAAGAAAAACAAATTACCTTCCTTATTAACTACTTTTGAGCTCTTCCCACTTTTCCCTATAGTAAAAATTCCTGTTTAGACCTGAAAAGGGAATCTATACCCTGTACTTATTTAACCCAGAGTTAACTGCCCTGGATAGCACAAATTGTTTTGGACTCAGAAATAAATCTGAAGCCTACATGTTGGTTTACGACTAAATTCTGATAGTGCTATTCTAAAAGGTATTACTGCTGATGCAAAGATCTTTTTTTCTTAGAGGATTATGAAGAAAGACTGAACAAGGATAGGTGTAGGGAGAGAGTAAAGATTAGGAAGAGGGAATATTTGGGCTCTTGGTTAAGAGGCAGAGGTTGATTAAAAAGATCGCAGTAGGGAATGAGTGGTTAAGGTTTCTGTACTTGTCATTCCTACTCCTAACCAGAAATCCATCTCATTTAGATCCCCAAACTTAAAATAAGAAATCTGTTAATAAAATTCCTTTTATTTTGTTTTTGCTACTAAACTATGGATAACAATTTCTGGTGAAGAATAAGATTCACCCATTCCTGCCTCTCAATGGAACCCAGGATGTTTGAATAGTAAAGACAGCTGGAATAGGCTAGAACAGTTGTTGCCACATTTCTGGCAACAATTCTTACCAGATTGCTGATTCCACACTTAGTATTTTTCCTTTTCTGGAATCATAACGTTATAAAGAGTAAAGACAAACTATCTTATTAAAAACTGATTTTAGTTCCAAGCAATGAAAATGTAGAAAAACAACCTATATTCCTATTATACTATTTTGATATTCATTTATAAAAAATTTATAGCAGCTGTATAGTTTCAGAATCATAAGGACAATGTGATCCTACAAACAGCCAAAGGATGTAGACAACATATTTTCTGTCTTTCAAATACAAACTGAAAAGAAACATCTTTGCTTCTCCTTGGCCACATGACAAGAGTATTTCCACACTACTAATTTATAACCCCAAGAAACCTTTGCCTCTCCTAGTCACCTTGATCATTATGGCTCAACATCAATGGCTCAGAAGAGAGGCTGCTAACATCAATCTGAGCATTTCCCGAGACCCAGTCATTTCAGTGCTTTCCTTATTTGTCAAGAGCTATTCACACCAGTCATTGTGCAAAATGCAAATATTCCAATGATCATTTCAGTAAGTTTTTTTTGATGACAGGATGAGGCTGAAAAGAATGGAAATGTGCATAGCAAGACATTTAAGACGCAAAGGCAAGTTTGGAGGAAAAATGCAGAAATGGACAAACGTGCACAATTAAAGAGTTTACCATCTTTGGGGTTTTTCTAACATATTTTGAAGCTATAACATTCCAGGACATTTGTAAGTATGAATCCGGTGGATGTTTTATATCGTGCTCCTAATCAAGACCTTCAAGATTAAGATTAAGGCATTTACACTCACGCCTAAGATTATCTACATTCTTCTGGATGACTTGAAGAGGGACTGGACTGGGAAGAGAAGCCAGTCAGGAAGGCAGGTACTGAGGTCCAGAAGAGCATCTGGTGTGTTCTAATGTAGCAGCTGGAGTCTAGAGATTTTGTCCAGAGATAGGTAAGAGTTGTGAGAAGCAATGCTGCAGAAAGGCGGGAGTACTAATTTTACAGTATTTTTATATCATTTCCTCCTGCTTTTGCTACTGCAGTTCATGCTGGAAACTCATGTTGTTTTTACTCACTGAACTGAACTGACTTCTTCAATGTGAATGGGTTTGTTAAAACCACAGTTTTCCTGTGCAAAGACTAGGAACCATAGAAGCTTCAAGACGGAGGTTTAACTATTACAAGAACTCTTCACTTCTGAATAGGGACACACATTTTGAACTTAATAATTTACCTGAAAATAAATTTAAAAAAATGTTCCAAGCACAAAAAAAGCACACAAACGACAATGTCTTTGGTGCACACACTCATTTCCCAAATCATTCAAGTAACAGCAACTCTGACTTGGGGAGAAATGGGAGTTGAAGGTTTGAAGGCCAAACTGAATGATTTCCACTTTTGCCATGCCTGGATGCCTGAGATGGTCCTGAGTATCTGTGAGTCTGAGAGCAGCTGGTAGAGGATCAGGATGAGTGAGAAAAGAGCAGGGGTGAGAATGAGGCAGCAGTCCTGGAGCCTAAACCTCAGAGGGGGCACAAACCTGAACACAATGCCAAGGGTCACAGTTCTTAGGTGGTGTTCAGAAACAAGGCTACTTGATAGTCCATTTGGTGCTGCTCAACTGGGGTAATGAAAGAAAATGGGCTTCCAAAAGAAATGAACTAAACTCTGGAAAAGGAAATAGGCAGACAATCTTGAATTTGCCTAGTTTAGAAGTAGCGAGGGTTTAATACTGTTTAGAGACCTCACTGTCCATGGATGATTTTCATGGTATAGACCACTATTACAGTGAATGATGAATCTATCTGTCTACCCTCTCCTGACTTCATACTCAAGGAAACCACACAGTTGTCTACACTAAGAGTTAACTCTGGTGATGCCAGCCCTCACCAGAGATCTAGTAGAATAACACAGTTTAGGATGAACATCAGGAGTGTCACCCTGCCCACTGAGAACACCCCACAATCCAGTGGACACTGTCAACAAAGGCTGCATGGTCCCATGAACTCCACACCAGCAGTCTGTAAGAACAGGCACAAAGTCCAGAAGTACTCTTGCTAGCATGGAGATGGGGTGTGTATCAGAAGGCAGAAAGGCCCAGGACTCATATTAGCACTCAGTGTTCGGTTTATTTGCAAGATGTCACACAAGTAGCATTCTCCCCTGTTTCTCACTGATCTGATTCAGAATATCAATAGTATCTTTGATCAAGTTCTCAAAAATTCCATCAGCCAGCTGCATCTTCACACACAACTCGTCCTCATCATAGTTCACCCACTGTGCCTCCTCCTCATGAAGCTCCTGTACCTAGAATTTAGATGGCAAGAAGGTTAGACAATCGAGCTAGGAAATTAATTCCAATTTGCTGACCTTGTATTCCCACCATGGCCCAAGAAGGAGTCTTTTAAAGTTGCAAAGTGTTTGGAAAAGTTGAACTGCTGAAGAAAATAAAAACAGCTCCAAAACTGTATTTCAATGTGAGGATATTCTAGTATTTTAGATACTGAGGATTTTTTTTTTTTAGGTCATGGGGCTTGAACTTAGCCTGAACTCTGTCCCTGAACTTTTCAGCTCAAGTCTACCGCTCTATCCTTGAGCCAAGTCTCACTTCCCGTTTTCTAGGGGTTAAATGGAGTCTCAGGTTCTTTTGTGCCTGGGCTGGCTTTGAACCTTGATCCTCAGATCTCAGCCTCCTGAGTAGCTAGGATTATAGGTGGAGCCACCGGCACCCAGACAGATATTAAGGATTTTAAGTATGTTGCCTATGATAGCAACACACTTATATTGCATATAACTTTTATATATGTATGTACACACACAAACAAAATATTAAATATGTGGATGTACAATTATAAAATGCACATATCCAAAGACAATATTGGATATGATTCTGAAGTATTATAAACCAGTAAAAAAAAAAAAAAGGGCTGGGAGTTTGGCCTAGTGGTAGAGTGCTTGCCTAGCATGCATGAAAGACCCAGGTTCGATTCCTCGGTACCACATACATAGAAAAAAGCTGGAAGTGGTGCTGAGGGTCAAGTGGTAGAGCTCTAGCCTTGAGAAAGTCCAAGGACAATGCTCAGGCCCTGAGCTCAAGCCCAGGACTGGCAAAAAAAAAAAAAAAAGAAAAGAGAGAGAGAGAGAGAGAGAGAGAGAGAGAGAGAGAGAGAGAGAGAGAGAAAAGAAAGAATAAAATACCATGTCTACAATACCAACACTAGGGAGGCAGAGGTAGAAAGATTGTAGGTAAGTTTGAAGGCAGCCTGGCACATATGTTTTGCCAGAACTCTGGTTTGCAACCATTTTTTTTAAAGTGTCATTAGAATATTCTACAAATGAAATATTGCTTAAGAGACTGGGAATATGTCTTAGTGGTAGAGCACTTGCCTAACATGCATGAAGCTCTGGGTTTGATTCCTCAGTACCACATACACAGAAAAAGCCAAAAGTGGTGCTGTGGATCAAATGGTCGAGTGCTAGCCTTGAGAAAAGCCCAAGGACAGTGCCCAGGCCCTGAGTTCAAGCCCCAGGACAGGTAAAAGCAAAAACAAACAAAAAAGAAACACTGATTAGGTTTATTTTTTTAAAAGATCACTGTGAGGGACTCATCAAAGAAAGAGAACTATAGACCCATTTCTTTCATGAATATTGATGCAAAACTTCTCAACTGTCTTCAACTCATCAAAAAAATTATACACTATGATCAAATAGGATTCATCACAGGGATGCAAAACTGGTTCAATATACGCAAGTCAATAACTATAATTCATCAAGGACAAGAATCACACGATTATCGGAATAGATATAGAAAAAGCATTTGACAAGATCAAACACCGCTTTATGCTAAAAGCTCTGGAGAAACTAGGAATCCATGCAACATTCCTCAGTATAATACAGGCTGTTTATGACAAACCCACAGCTAGCATTATACTTAATGGTGAAAAGCTAAAGCCATTTCCTCTAAAATCAGGAATGAGACAAGGATGCCCACTCTCTCCACTTCTCTTTAATATAGTATTAGAATTCCTAGCCAGAGCAATAAGGCAAGAAGCAAGCATAAAGGGGATCCAAATAAGGAAAGAAGAAGTAAAACTTTCCCTCTTTGCAGATGACATGATTCTGTATTTAAAGAACCTTATAGATTTTACTCCAAAATTGCTTGAGCTGATTCAAAATTTGGCAAGGTAGCAGGGTATAAAATTAATGCTCAAAAATCAACTACTGTCATGTATGCCAACAATGAAAAGAGCCAGGCAGAAATCAGGAAAGCAACTCCTTTTGCAATAGCCTCAAAGAAAATAAAGTACTTAGAAATTAACTAAAAATGTAAAGGACCTTTATGATGAAAACTTTTAAAACCTGAAAAAGGAAATTAAAACAGACTTGAGGAAATGGAAAAACCTCCGATGCTTCTGGACTGGAAGAATTATCATCATAAAAATGGCAATCCTGATAAGGGCTAGCCTGCCAGACCTAAGGAACATAGGCTCAATGTTTTCCCTCATTTGTAATAATTAGTACACATTTAGGACTTTCCTAGCAGAGGATTACAGTAGCGCAAAACCTAGGTACATAGTGTCATATAGGATGAGACTAAATGAAAGGATCTCTAGCATATAGAAACAAGAGCTTTATCTTGTGTGATTGTTGTTCTTAATGTACTATGTTATTTCTCTTCTCTTTTGTTGCCCTTTGGTTACACTCATATTGTTATTATATCTGACTTTGTTACCTGGTATATTGTATATATGTTTATTTGAAATAGGAAAGCAAAGGGAGGAAAACAAGATGATTGGGAGGGGGTTGGAGGAAGAAAATGGGACAAAAATATGAGAAGGGGTATCAATATATGAGCTGTAATGCACCTACTATCTGGCAAATATAACTGTAACCCCTCTATACATTACACCAACAATAAAAAATAAAAATTAAAAAAAGAAGATCACTGTTACACAATACTTGCCCTCTTTGTATGTTAGGTAAATAAAGAATCAAACTAGGAATAACCTCCCAATATTTACTGTTATGAAAAAATTTTAGTGAGCTTATTGCAAAAGAAATGTGTTAGACTTATATTAGTGATGCTGTGCCTGAGACAGAGCCCAGGGAGAGGAAGAGCTAGTAAACACGGACCAAAGCCATTGAATTCTGATGAATATACAAACCTGTTATTTTTATGAATTTGATTAAATTCATCAAAGTCATCTTTAGTGTATCAGTTGTAGTCTAACCAGATGTCCATTGTTGTAAAATGCCAACTGACAACAAACATCACAGCTCAAATAAGGCAGAGAGATTCAAGAGGGGGAACTAGTACTCTTGTTTCTGTTAGCTAAACAGAGACAGGTAGATCTGGTTTAGAGATAATACAAAGATAGAAACTTAACAACTATAAAATAAAACTAAAAAAAAAAAAAGTATTGTCTTCGAAAGATGGGCCAAGTTCAGCAAGATGAAGAATAAAATAAGGTCTCATGATAGGGCTTAAAAAACAAAAACTCAATGAACAGGTGTGATTATTTTGGTCTTAAGGGTTCCCTAAGACTTGAGAATACTATGAGTATGATACACTAAAAAGAAACCAAAGAAATGTGATCATAAACTGTATCACTCAAAACATACTATGATTATATATACAACTGTACTAATTACATCAAACAAAATGGTCAGTTCTAAGCACTGTATTTAGAGGGAAGAAGAGAATGAGTTGATGTTGAAGGGATTCAAAACCACATCAAACATGAGGAGTGCTTAAAAGAGAGAAAAAGGCCAGGTGTGGTGGCTCATGCTACTCAGGAGGCTGAGATCTGAGGATCAAGGTTCAAAGCCAGCACAAGGACCTGAGACTCTTTATTTCCAATTAACCTCTAAAAATGGGAAATGGGGCTTGGCTAAAGGGTCAGGTGGTAGCCTTGAGCTGAAGAGCTCAGGGACAGCGCCCAGGCCGAGTTCAAGCCCCATTACCCACCAAAAGAGAGAGAGAGAATGAGAGAGAGAAAAAGAGAGACAGACAGACTCCAATGACACAGGGCTGCTTTAAAAGGACACAGGAAAGAATTAAAATTGTTATGTAACTCCCCAGAGCTGTAGAAGCAAACTATAATCAATTATAGTTGTAGAACACAAAATTGACATCAACAAAACAACAATCAGCAGCACATCTATGTCCTAACAATAAATTACCCAAAATGGAAATTAAGAAAAATCTCATTTGCAATAGTAACAAGTATTTAGATGCAATTTAACCAAAGAGATGAAAGGCTTTTATGTGGAAAACTATGAAGCACTAATAAAGAAATAGTAAAACATAAATAAATGGAAAGGTATTTCGTGGTCAAGGACTGGAAGAAATAATACTGTGAAAATGTCCATAGTGTGCAAAAGAATTCACAGATCCAAAGTCATAACTTTGCTTTTGTTTTTGTTTTACCAGTCCTGGGGCTTGAATTCAGGGCATGAGTGCTGTTTTTGAGCATTCTCAAGGTTAGAGCTCTACCACTTGAGCCATAGCATTACTTCTGGCTTTTTCTATGTATGTGGTACCAAGGACTCGAACCCAGGTCTTTGTGCATGGTAGGCAAGCACTTCTACCATTAGGCCAAACTCAGCCTGAATGTCATACCTTTCAAAAGTATCATTTTCACCAGGCACAGTGGCTCACGCCTGTAATCCTAGCTACTCAGGAGGCTGAGATCTGAGGATCAAGGTTCAAAGCTAGTCTGGGCACAAAAGGACATGAGATTCTGATTTCCAATTAACTACTTGAAAAAGGGAAGTAGAGCTTAGCTCAAGCCTTGAGCTGAAGAGTTCAGGGACAGCGTCCAGGCTGAGTTCAAGCCCTATAACTCACCTCCCTCCCCCCAAAAAATCATTTCCCACCATAAAAATAGAAGGAATGTTCCTTATGGTTTTATAGAACCACAAGGCCTCAAATAGCCAAAACAGTCTTGAGCAAAAAACCCCAACAAATAAACAAAAACAGACATGGAGGCATTGTAACACTGCCAAGACTACACATGAGGAAAGGATAATCTCTACAATAAATTGTGTTGGTGAATGGAATTCTATGCTTCCATCAGAAAGAATGACATTTCTATATTTGTAAGTAAATGGAAAGACTTGGAAAAAATTATATTAAGTAAGCTAGACCCAAAGAAATATAGATGAAATGGTCTCCCTCCTTTGTAAAAACTAGAATATAGGTCTAGGATATTCTTAGCAGAGGATCATAATAGCTCAATACCATATGCATATGTGCATATGATCATAGAAAATGATGCTTATTGAAATGAACTCCAAGAAATAGAAACAAGAAGTTTTTTTTAGTATACTGCTGCAGGTATTTCTTTTTTCCTTTGATTTACTCCCTTTAGTCACTGTTTTTTTGATTTCTGTACCCTTTGTCTTTTAAGTTTATCTGATTTAGGGAAGGGAAAGAGAATCACAGAAACAGTAGAACAGAGAGTAAACCAATGCAAAAGTTATATTCACTAGACACTATGTTGGAAATTAACTTTACTTGGGGAAGAGGGGAGTGTGAAGGATGAAGTGGGAGAATATGAGGGAAAGGATAACACTGTTTAAAAAGAAATACATTCATTGTTTTACTTATATAACTGTATTCCCTCTGTACATCATCTTTACAATAAAGTTTGGTAAAAATGGTTGTTTTCATGCAGAAAAATGAATTGGTGTCTTATGTAATGCTCTGTATGAAAGTAACTCAAAATGGAATAAAGATTTAAATATAAGATCTGAAACTACAAGAAAACAGAGCTGGGGCTGGGAATTTGGCCTAGTGGTAGAGTGTTTGCCTAGCATGCATGAAGACCTGGTACCACATACATAGAAAAAGCCGGAAGTGGTGCTGTGGCTCAAGTGGCAGATGCTACCTTGAGGAAAAAGTTTAAGGACAGTGCTCAGACCCTGAGTTCAAGCCCAAGGACTGGCAGGAAAAAACAGGAAAAAAAAAAGAAGGAAAGAAAATAGAGCTGGGAAAAAACTGACATTGGTCTGTCAAAGATTTTTTGGATATGACTCCAAAATACAAAGCTACAATAAACAAATGGGACTTTTTTTCTGCCTGGGCTGCTTTTCAACTCCGATCCTCAGAACTCATAGGATTACAGGTGTAAGCCACCGACACCCAGGTCACGATTTCTTTTGGTCACTCAGGATCTACAGTACAGTGCAGAGATTGTATAGTAATTGTTACAAGTGTTAATACATTTAATTTTAAGTAGTTTTTGTTGGTTATTTCTGCTGGCCTTTGAACTTATGTTATTAAAGGTTAAAGTTTGTACCTTAAAAAAAACAAATGGGACTATAGCAAACTAAAAAACTGCACAGCAAAGGGCATGATTAACAAAACAAAGAGATGGGAGACAAAATATTTGCCAACCCAAAAGGACCCTGTTATTAACTATAGCCCAATTTTAAAAGATCTGATTAAAATAGAAAGTTTTTTGTGTACACTAACCAGGATATGATCCACTCGGTCTCTTTTCTTTCTTCCAAATTTCATCATTTTCTGCCAATCTGTTTTATGGTTCGGTTCCTTTTTAAGACTGAACAATTTGAGTACTTCAGTTGCAATGAAGTTCTGTTGAAAAAAGAAGAATGAATACACAAAGTTCCTAAGATTTACATGTCTACAATGCAATAAAAAGACTTATGCTAACAATAAAATATGTATATGCACATTAAAATTTGATGAAAGATCATAGAAATTTCATGCTCTTTGTTTAATGTAGCAATTTGTGGGGAAAAGCATCCAAAGTACTCAGATTATCTGATTTACTTACAGAATTTTTGTTTTTACACACACAAAAAGTAACGAATTTGAAAATGAAAACTACTTTAGAATTCTCTTTACTGAAGAATCACCATTGGCTAACTTTAAGCTGGCAAAACTACTAAAGAAAATATAAGTCTCTGCACCAGAAAAATCCCAATGAAATATTTGGGAACAATTTCATGTTATGTGAGAAATGTGTATTCCTTTGTCTGGGAGAATTTATTTTGAAGTGTCAATACTTGAACATGTTACATAAAAAAAAAAGAACAAAAATTTCAGAATGAGAAGCATTGTAATCTATCACCCTTAAAGAACTTTACAAAATACTACTTTCAATATTAAAATAATAGGCAGCATTTATTGTATGTTAAACTGATAAATGTAGTTTGAATACTGCTGGTATGGTAGCATTAAACTTATTTTTTATTCATTACTAATACAACTTGTTTTGTACTCAAAGGCACTTCCATTAAGAAAACAAAGTTCTTGGCCCAGTGCAGGTGGTTCCTTTAGACATAAGGAGGATCCGTTTGAGTCCAGTCCAGGGAAAGTTTGAGACCTCATCTCAACTAAAAGATGGGTGTAGTGATGTATGCCTGTCCTCCCAGCTACGTAAGAGGCTAAGATATCAGGAGGATAGTGGTTCCAGGTCCACCTAGGCCAAGAAAGTTTTTAAAGTCATGTCAACAGAAAACACTGGGTATGGTGGTCTGCACCAGTGGGAAGTATAAGACTGCAGTTCAGGGAGTCCTGGACAAAAGGTAATAACCTATCACAAAAATAACCATAGCAAAAAGAGTTGGATACATGGTTGAAGAAGTAGAGTACCTACTTGTGAGAACAAAGCCCTGAGTTCAAGTTCCAGTACCAACCTAAGCAAACAAACAATGAAACAAGACAAGACAACCAGTGTTCTCAGTGGGGAGAGACACATTTATGAATCAATTAACTAGGAAGATTTCAAACTACCAGTGTGCACTGACTCTACTACTCCTTACCTACAAAAGATACACGACGGCATCTAAGGACATGGAGGGGAGGGAGAAACAGAATATGCAAGTGTTTTCAAAATAAATTACTTCAAACCAGAGATTGGAACACTTTTTCTGTAGAGGATCAGATTGTAAGTATTTCAGGCTTTGTATGTCAACTGGTCATTGTCATAGCTATTTAATTCTACTTTGGAAGCAGGAAAGCAATCTCAGATAATGCATTAATAAGTGGGTGTGGCTGTGGCCTAATAAGACATCATAAAAATATGATGGATTGGATTTGGCCAATGGGCCACAGTTGGCCAATATCCAAGGCAAATATATATATTATATGTTATTTATGACAGAATAATTTTTTATGACTTTTGGAAATGTCATAAACTTTGCTTTCCAAGAATAGTCATGGGCCAAATGCAGTAGCTCATGCATCTCATTCCAGTTACTCAGGAGACAAAGACTGGAAGGATCAAGGTTCTAGTCAACTCAACAAGTAAGCTGGGCATGGTGGTGCAAGTACCTATAACACTAGCTACCAAAGAGGAGGATTCAGTCCCTAGCTAGATCTGAGAAAAATTAGAGACCTTATTTGGAAAATAACTAAAGCCACTTTGTTCAAGGCCTTGAATTCAAAACCTGACAGGACTGAAGGGAGGGGGAAGTAGGGAATAACTCTGGGTGCACCTAACAAGCTTAAAAGCTTGTTAGAAATGAAAATTTTCAAGTCGGGCACGGTGGCTCACGCCTGTAATCCTAGCTACCCAGGAGGCTGAGATCTAAGAATCACAGTTCAAAGCCATCTCAGTCACTAAAAACCTTGAGACTCATCTCCAATTAACCACTAGAAAACTGAAAGTGGCGCTATGGCTAGAGGGATAGTGAGTCTTGAGCTGAAGAGTTCAGGGACAGTGTCCCTGCCCGGAGTTCAAGACCCACCACCGACCCAAAACAAAAGAAATGAAAAATTTCCAGAGTTCAAGACCCACAACTGACCAAAACCAAAAGAAATGAAAAATTTCAGGCCCTACCCTAGACCTACGGAGTAAAAAGTTTAATTTTAACACAATCCCCATGAAATTCATATGCAAATAAAAGTCTGAGAAACTACTTCTTGGATGCCGGGGCCAACCGGCAGCAAACCAGGGTTCGCAGATTGGGGTTCCTGAAATAGGGGGCAAGGACTAGGAAGAAATAGAAGAGAGACAGACACACCGGGTCCGGGGATGTCCGCAGTCCAGGTAAAGACTGCTCGTTTATTTTTCACTCCGGCTTCTTCCCTCCCCCAGACCCAGGGAACCTCCAGGTGTTACATTCATATGGTAAATCTCAGGTCATTTACATAGAATAGGGCCAGAAAACAATAAGACAATAAAGCCATTGTCTGATGCAAGTCAAGGTACAGTTTGATTCCACTCTGGCTCCCAACACTTGGAGATAAAACTTATAGTTGGGTGTGGTGGTTCATGTACTCAGGAGGCAAGGCCAGAGGAGGAGAGCCCTATACTACATAGTAAGAGACTGTAAACAAACTTTTGGTGTATTTAGGAAATAAGACTTGAAAATTTTGCAATGCTTATAGTTTCTAGGCATTTCTTTTCAAAATCTTGACAAAATGTACATATTTTTATAAATATATAAAATATTCACATATATATGTACACATTTTATACATTCTTATGTATATGCATTTTGTGTACATATATGTATATTTTTATTAAATTTTTTTTGTTGGTCATGAGGCTTGACTTTAGTGCTGAGCACCATTCTTGAGCTCTTTTTGCTCAAAGTGAGCACTCTACCACTTTGAGCCACAGTTCCACTTCCAGTTTTCTGGTGGTTCACTGGAGATAAGACTAATAGATTTTCTTGTTCATGCTGGTTCTAAAATGCAATCCTCAGATTTCAGTCTCCTAAATAGCGAGGATTACAGGTGTGAGCCATCAGCTACCCGCTCTATATGTATTCTAAAGTAACATTACCAACCTGAAATTCCCTAAGTCAAAGATGGAAAGTAACACTATGTCCAGAGATGGCATGCTAAAAAAGACATGTAAGTGGCATGCTTTTATGTATATTTGTAGACTATAACATATGTCTCTGAGTTGAAACATAACAAAGCCTCATCTAAAGATCATTAAGCTGCAATAATTTATCTTTCATGTTTTTTTTTTTTTTTTTTTTTTTTCCAGTCCTGGGCTTGAGCTCAGGGCCTGACCACTGTCCTTGGACTTTCTCAAGGCTAGAGCTCTACCGCTTGAGCTGCAGCACCACTTCCTTTGGCTTTTTTTTTTTTTTTTTTTAAATCTATGTGGTACCGAGGAATCGAACCTAGGCCTTCATGCATGCTAGGCAAGCACTCTACTACTAGGCTAAACTCCCAGCCCCTATCTTTCACCTTTTTTTTTTTTTTGGTTGATCAGGGGGGCTTCAACTCAGGGCCTGGGTGCTGTTCCTGAGCTCTTCAGCTCAAGGCTAGTGCTCTACCACTTGAGCCACAGTGCCACTTCCAATTTATTATTTTTTTTATGTGCCAGCCCTGGGGCTTGAACTAAGGGACTGGCAAGGATTGCATCCATGAAGTAGAGCCACAGCTCTACATCCAGCTTTTTGTTAATTGGAGATATAAGTCTTATTCTGGTTGTCTTTGAACTGTGATACTCAGATCTCGTCTCCTGAATAGCTAGGATTACAGGTGTGAGCTACCACCTGGCTACCAAAAGTTATCTTGCTGAGTATTTTGTTATTTCCCTTAAATGCCATATATAGGCTATCTAGACATAAGTGTACATCAACTTAAGGCTTCGGAGTTCCCTTTCACCTCATCTCTCTATTACTCATGTAATCAATATCTCAAGTACATATTTACTGAATACCCAATATGGGACAGATTCTGAGACCATAAAGGTGAATAATACAGAAGAGTATTTGCTTTTATGACATTTTTAGACAGGTGTAAATAAGCACTGATGAAGATTTGCAGCTTACCTTGATTTCATCAAGGTTATTTGGATTTTTCACCCGTCGGAAGTAACTAGAGTTGATTCTACATGGCTTCATCCAGATAGGTTGATTCAAATTGGGATCCTCAGCAAATATTTCTTCAAAAATCTCTTTTGTTAAATCAAAAACAGCCTTAATAAAAAAAAAAACAATAAAATGGTTGAGAACCCAAACTTCAGAAAGTGGGCAGGCAGCTTTACCAAGTAAAATCATCCTTTTGTGTTACATACCTGTCTGTAGACCCTTTTACTAGTGCTTTCTATATCGAGACCTTTACTGGCACAGCCAAGCAATTTTGTAGGAATACTGATGCTATGAAGGTCGTGGCCTAATTCTTTCCATTTCCAAAGTTCTTCTGCTGCATTATGAACAAGAATTTCTACTTCCTCTGAAGTATGTGGGACTGCCAATAATGTCTCAGTTGGCTTTTGGGGTGCTCTTTTAGGTTCTGCCATGAAAGGTACAATTGTTTCTTCAGCTTTACTTTTCTGGATCCTGTGAGAAGAGCTCAAACCAAAATCTTCCTCAAACCAATCTTGATCATCTCCTAATGTGCTCAGGAACTCCCGGCTGATCTCAAGTTCAGCAAGTCTTTTAGCAAGCTCTTCCTGCCCACTGGCACCAAACACTGGGCTTTCCTGTAGAAATACAACCATGCAAATGGGGCAATAATCTTAATGATCTCACACTACGTTTTAAAGAAAAAGTACAAATAGTATTTATGTATTTACCTATAAATAAGCAAAATTAAAACATGGGTAATAACAAGAAAAATTTATCCTGTTCTCACTATTCTGCTTACCAGAATAGGCTTATCATTCAGTTTTTATAACATTTTTATTGCTTAGTTTGTTTTATCATTTTTCTGTATCATTCCATTTTAGAACTGTCTCTGGGAAACGAAAGCTCTCACCTTTGGTGGTTATCTGGCTCAAGTTACTCAAAATCATTACTTTGCTCAACTGTCTATGGGCAACCTAAATAAGTGGATGGTCTGAGGATATGTCATAGTGGATATACTTCAGTTTTATCAGAATCAACATCACAACTGGTAATCTCTATAGGGCAGCTATGACTGAGGAGATACATGAACAATTAATTTCACAGGCAAAAAAAGTACTAGTTTGAGGATCACTGGAAACTTCCAGAGAATGAATTTTTTTTAAAAAAATTTTATTGTCAGGGTAATGTATTGAGGGGTTAATTACATTTGCCAGGTAGGAGATGCATTACTTCTCACACACTGATACCCCTTTTCTCATGTTTTTGTCCCCATTTCCCACCCCCTCCTAATCATCTTGTTTTCCCCCCTTCCATTTCCTCTTTCAGATAAACAGAGAATAAATTTATTTTTCAGAAAATCTAGACAGGGATCAAATTTGTGAACAGCAGACAAGGGTGTCAACCAGTTGTTTACAAGGATGTTTCAGTTCCCATAAACTTGACAGTGTTTGTGACAACCTTACAGTGACTACTCATGACATAACAGAGGACAATTATACTTCAGACAGAAAAATAACTACAAGGCCTATAAAACCTAGCATAGTGATCTCATCTAACACACACACACACACACATACACGCACGCCCTACCTACCTATCAAGAGTTACAGAACTAAAACGTGAAGACAAGGTAAACAAAACAGACTTTGTTTTCTAGCTGAAATACTTACAGGTCTGGTACACATATCTGGAGAGGAAATCTCTTCTTTTTCATCTTCTAATTGAGACATTAAAAAGCAGCTTGGAATACCGGATGATTGACCCTCGAGATTTTGAGATGGGTCCTGGGGTAGTACTTTCTTTTGGGTTTTGTCAAGGAACTCCTGATTGCTAAATTGGATTTTCTCATTCCTAGTTTTCTTGATTTGTTGTAGGTGACTAACTGTGTCCTTCACAAAGACCTTTATTAAACAGTCTGTCAGTAAACTGACTGTTTCTGTTTGTGGCTTTGACTTCTTTTCCTCACTCAGAGATGACCTCAGTTGGGATTCTAGTTGTTCTTTTTCTCTTGTTAAAAGATCCAGAAGAGGGGTAGAAGGCTTTTCTAAAACTTCAGAATACAGATTTTCTTCCTTTTCTGTAAGTTGCTGTGGTTTTGTCAATTCTTCAGAAAAGGTATTGTCTAAAGTATCATCTTCTGCAGCAGTGGAAACCTTTTCTCTGGCACTAGAAACAAGGTCTTTGTTTTCCTTTGAAGAAATCAGTGAATCTGCTGAAGATTGCTTGTGAACATGGGCCTCGATGACTCCAGAAATGTCCGGCATCTTGTCAGATTCTATTTTAAGGCTTCTATCTCTGTCCACTAAAGCTTCTCCATCATACATAACAGATAGAGATTTCTCACAAAAATATTCAACTGCATCTTTTTCACTATCTTTTAGAATTTCGCTATATTTTTGTTCTTGATTATAAAACTGATATTGTTCTTCTGAATAAGAGTCTTCATCATCATTTATGTCTACATAGTCATCAAAGTTTTCTGCAATTCGAGATATTTTTTGAGGAGGAGCAAAAATACCATGCTTTTCTTTACACACAAAATATATAATGCCATCATATGTTCCATTGTTATTTCCTTCAGGTTTATCCAACTCTACCCCTGCCCAAAATCCTTTAGCAAAACTAGTCTCACCTTTGAATCGAAGAGTTCCTGGTTGAACATTGCCAATCAACACCCTATCACCAATGTGGAAATCAAGTAACTCATCTGCAACCTGAACTGCAGCCAAGGAAAGAGATGCAGTAACTCTCTGTTCATGTTCCACGTCACTGCGTTCCTTACTTTTCATCAGCTCAGTAGGAGACTTGAGTTCTAACAGCCTTTCAGAATGGACGCTGCTGTGAATGGAAAGGCTCTTCTCACTTAGGCACTCACTGATTTCCTCATCACTATCAAACCCAGTGCCTTTGCTTCTAGAGCTCCTCATTGACTCAGACTTATCTCTGCAAACCTGATAGTCTTTTCGAAGAGACAACAAAGTTGACACTTCAGGATTATCTTTATGTAATTCAGCTGAAGTTTCTTTCTTGAAAGAAGATACTTCAAAATCTTCAGAGTATGACAATACTTTAGGGGCAAAGAGATGTTCTGACAAGGATGAGTTCATTTCCTTTTCATTCTTTTGTTCATGAGTGTCTTTTCCTGACTGGTTGTCTTGACTATGATCCATATCTTTATCTGACTGTCTCTCTTTCAACATTTCCTCTTTCTTTTGAAGATTTTCAAGGGCTAATGTAACCAAGTCATTTGGACCATGTATAGAATCTAAGAGATCTTTTTTGGAAAGAATTTCAGAAGAGTCTTCTTGTTTCATATCAAGTTTTAGTAAGACATCAGATTTCCCAGAATGTTTAGAACAGGTATCTTCAATTTCACTCTTCTCCAATTTTGTATATTCTTCTTCAATTTCTGATTTTTGAGCAGATTCTTCAACTGTAGCATCTGACATACCAAGAATCCTATTAGGGCTACTTAATTCCTTGAGAAAAGGATGAGAAGGTACATTTTCTATAGAATCTCCAGATTCTGCCCGGGAACTCCTCGATGGTCTATGAATTAGATATGGACTCTGCAAATGTTCCTCTGTTAGACTGTCCAACTCAATCATTCTCTTTGCATATGAAGACAAAGACTTTTCTGATACTGATCTGTCAGAACCTGACAATGAAACATCAAAAAAAATGTTTTAATGTATCAAAAGTATTTAATCACAATCTTTCTATTCTAGGAGTCAAATTTAAATAAAGGCTATACCACAGCAAAAACTTTGATCAATAATTATGACTATTAGGTTACCATATATTAAGATTTGTCCTTTAAAGAAAATACATAGGCCGGGTGCAGTGGCTCATGCCTATAATCCTAGCTACTCAGGAGGCTGAGATCTGAGGATCTCAGTTCAAAGCCTGCCCAGGAACTAAAGAATTTGAGACTCTTATCTCCACTTAATCACTAGAAAACAGGAAGTGGGACTGTGGTTCAAGGAGTAGGGTGGTAGCCTTGAGCTAAAGAGCTCAGGGACAACGCCCAGGCCCAGGCCCAGGCCCAGCGGTAGAGGCCGCAGCCTTGAGCTGAAGAGCTCAAGGGCAGTACCCGGGATCCATGACCGACCAAAAAAAAAAAAAAATACACAGTACTGGTAAAAGTAGAACATTATAAAATTTAACCACTGGAGTAATTTCTTAAGTGTTGTCTTTATTTGTAAAGTGAAGAAAAATGGAGTTAAGTCTATGGTCCCATTGTTTTGTATGAACATTCATAAGTCATGGAAAAACAGAATTGCATGAAGGACTTTTACGTATATGCTTCAAACAGAAACCCAAGAGAGACGAAACAAATATTCTTGTATTCTTGTAAATGAGTAAATTTTTCAGGAGATTTCAACTAAGTTTTTGAGTGAAATAAGTAACACATTAACTAGCTACTTCTGCAAATCTAACACTTTTAAGAACTGAAACTGTAATGTAGGAAGCATAATACAATGCACTAGTAAGAATTAAGTTTTGAATTAAAATCTCTATATTTTCCATTGATGTTAAGTAGGCTTTTCTTGTGTTTCAGTTTTATTTGCTCACTGAATTACACCTTACATATAATCAGATACAAAAGCTGGCCAAGGAGGAATTAGAGATCGGATATACTCAGCCATTTATCTCCTACCTTCTTTTTTTTTATCAAAGATTTGGGACATTAAAAAATGAAAAAAGGAATTGGGTTGAGTACTATAACTGAGATGGGAAAAACTATTTGAGTCCAGGGGTTTGAGACCAAACCAAACAACGCAGTAAGACCCAACAAAGAAATAAATTAAAATAAATGTGATTTGAAATGTTAACTAAGAGGCTTATTTTTCAATTAAAAAGTTATAGAAGTAAAATTTTATAACTCTCATACAAATCTTTAAACTATGAAGATAGAACTTAATTTTTCCCAATTACATACCAACATGTTCAGCAACAGAAACTAAGGATCCTCTAGAACGTTCTGACTCTGTTAGGGATTTCCAATTTTTTACTGTTTCAGATCTGAAGTGAAAAAATTGAACAAAAATAAATATATTACTGACACTATAATAAATGGCAACAAAAAGGACATTTTTTTAGATAATTACATCTTTCTTCCATACCAAAGGAATTTAAACTGTTAGTAATTTCATCCGGTCTATTTCCAGCTTTCATCATTTTCTGTTCAGGGGATCACTAAATATAAGACCCTAAGAGCCTACCATAGAAAAACTGAAATCTGCCAGGCATGGTGGCTCACGCCTGTAATCCTAGCTACTCAGGAGGCTGCGATCTGAGGATTAAGGTTCAAAGCCATCCTAGGCACGAAAGTCTGTAAGACTCTTATCTTCAATTAACCACCAGAAAACCAGAAGTGGTGCTGTGGCTCAAAATGTTACAGCACTAAGGCCAGAGTTTGGCTTAGTGGTAGAATGCTTGCCTAGCATGCACGAAGACCCAGGTTTCGATTCCTTGGTACCACATACATAAAATAAAAAGCTGGAAGTGGTTCTGTGGCTCAAGGGTAGAGCTCTAGCCTTGAGAAAAGTCCAAGGACAGTGCTCAGATGCTGAGTTTAAGCCCATAACTGGCAAAAAAATAAAATAAAAATTTTAAAATGTTACAGCACTAGCCTTGAGCTGAAAAGCCCAGGGACAGTGCTCAGGCCAAGAGTTCAAGCTCCACAACCCCTTCCCTTCCCCCATAATGTTCCTAGATGTTTTATTTTTACTTATTTATTTTACTGTTGCTCATGGGGCTTAGACTCAGGGCCAGGATGCTGACCTTGAACAATTTGTGCTCAAGGCTAGTGCTCTACCATTTAAGCCACAACATCACTTCCCGCTTTTTCAGAGTGGCTTATTAGAGATGAGAGTCTCACGGACTTTTTCTAACTGGGCTGACTTTGAACCACAATCTTAAGATCTTAGCTTCCTGAGCAGCTAGGATTATAAGTGAGAGCCACTGGTACTTGCCTTGGATTTTCTTAGCTAATGAATACTGCCAAACTGTCTTTCAAAAGAATTACACCAACTTTTGATAATACTACTAGTAATGATGGAAAATATTTTCATTTGATACATGACTTTAAGATTAAAAGCATTTTTTAAATCTGTGCTTTACTATTAACGTACTTTGTATTTATCATACCCAAACACCTTTACTTGGTAAAAAAAAAAACTATAATGAATAATAATTTCTATAATTACAATTACTTAAAAGGCAAATTCTACTAAAAATCTTTATTCTTTCTCAAACAAGGAGTACAGTAAATTATCAGAAATTCCTACCTGTGTAGTGGAAGAGGCTTGATCTTAGGTTTATCAGAAACTGAAGAGAAAGTTTTAATTTGTGGTTTAGCTGTTGTTGATATTTCCAAATCTTGGCTAAGCTCAGCTTCAGTTTTCTTAATGAATTCATCATATGACTAGGTTTAGAAAAATCAGAGGTTAAGTTACTATACAACAATTTAAAAATTATTTTAAATAGTAATTAAAAATTTTAAATAAGCATAGTTATTAGTCATTGATGCCTGTAATCCTAGCTACTAAGGAGACTGAGAACTGAGTATCAAGGAATGAAACTAGCCAAGAGAAGAAGAGTCACTGAGACTCATCGCTAAGTAGCCACCAAAAAGACTGAAAATAGAGCTGTGGCTCAAGTAGTAGAGCTCTAGCTTTTAGGGGGAAAAAAAAAGCCCAGGGACAGCGTCCTGCCTCTGAGTTCAAGCCCCAAGACTGGTATAAACAACCAACCAGTAAAAATATACGATAAAAATTTCCCTCTTGGTATACCACTGAGGGCGCCAGCAATGAAAAAATGATGAAGTTAATACTTGTGAAACAGGGGCCAGGAGTGTGGCTAGTAGTAGAGTACTCACCTAGCATGCATGAAGACCTGAGTTCCATT
This sequence comes from Megascapheus bottae, assembly GCF_031878675.1. Classification (NCBI taxonomy): domain Eukaryota; kingdom Metazoa; phylum Chordata; class Mammalia; order Rodentia; family Geomyidae; genus Megascapheus; species Megascapheus bottae. Next base: position 21,526,822 of record NC_143518.1, read on the forward strand.
CCTTAGTACCACATACACAGAAAAAGCCAGAAGTAGTACTGTGGCTCAAGTGGCAGAGCACTAGTCTTGAACAAAAAGTGCCCACAGACAGTGTCCAGGCCCTGAATTCATGCCCTAGGACTGGCCAAAAAATAAATTTAAAAATACATGTGAACCGGACGTGGTGGCTCATGCCTGTAATCCTAGCTACTCAGGAGGTTGAGATTTGAGAATCTATGTTCAAAGAGGTTCAAAGCCAGCCGGGCACTATAAAGCCTTGAGACTCTTATTTCCAATTAATCCTTAGAAAACAGGAAGTAGGGGGCCGGGAGTTTGGCCTAGTGGTTAAAGTGCTTGCCTAGTATGCATGAAGACCCGGGATCGATTCCTTGGTACCACATACATAGAAAAAAGCCGGAAGTGGTGCTGAGGCTCAAGTGGTAGAGCTCTGGCCTTGAGAAAGTCCAAGGACAGTGCTCAGGCCCTGAGCTCAAGCCCAGGACTGGCAAAAAAAAAAGAAAACAGGAAGTGGGGCTCAAGGGTAGGGTGGGAGCCTTGAGCTGAAGAGTTTAGGGACAAGACCAGGCCCATAGTTCAAGCCCATGACTCACAAAACAAAAAAACAAAACACTTGTGAAACAGTAACTCACTCCTTGCCACAATAGTACTTTAATTATATTCTTCTCTAAAGGGTACATTATTACTTTCATAGTATTTTAAAGAGGCTTAGTCATTTAGCTCTAGTTTCATTTATAGTATGTTTCTTAATAAGCTCCAAAAAGGGAAGGGGGTGGATGTTTAGAATATAACGATTGGGAGTTACCAAAAAAATGTTTAATGGTTAATGCTGATTCTATAAACAAAGCTTCACTAATCTATAAAAATAGTTGTAATTTATGAAAAATTAGCTTCACGATCTTTTTTTTTCATTTTCTGGGTTAGAAGTGATAGCTTCATAACTATTTGATATATAACTATCTGTTCCAAACTGTATATTCAGTATCTATGCATAATGCCTATCCTAAACTTGACTGCCAATAAGTATGAACATGGGAAGATAACTCTCAAATGCTGTGCCTAGCACTCACAAAGCCCTCGGTTTGACTCCTGAGTACTACATGCCCAGAAAAAGCTGGAGGTGGTGCCGTGGCTCAAGTGGTGGAGCACTAGCATATCACTAATTTAAAACTTAGACCAGCAATAAATAAATAAAAATTAAAACAATTAACAAATATTTTTGTCTGACTTTATTACCTGGTGTATTGTTTACACATTTGTTTGTTTATTTGAAATAGAGAAGGGGGGAAAACAAGACGATTGGGAGGGGGTGGGGGCAGGAAAACGGGGACAAAAACATGAGAAGGGGTATCAGTGTGACAAATGTAGATGTAACCCCTCTATATATTACCCGACAATAAAATTAAATTAAAAAAATTTTTAATACTGGAAACTGAACTCAGGGGCTCCCACTTATAGGCAAGTGCGTTATCACTTGAGCCATGTTCCTAGTCTGAAAAAAATCTCAATTTATTACTTTATTAACATTAAAACATTTTGGATTTCACATATTCATTAGTTTGATATTTAACTATTTTTGTCCTATGTCTAACCTCTAATTGCTTGAGCAGACTGGCTTCTTGGGCTTTTAGTCTTTCCTTTTGTCTTTTCTTCTGTTCTTTCTTCAGTTGGTCCACAACTGATTTTCTTTTCCGCAGCTCATCCTTCAGAGCTCTGATTCTACCTTCAATGTCACTTTGGTCAGATGTAGTTTCTAAAAGACAGAAATTTTTTTATGTAACTAAAGAATAAAGTGAACTCTATTAATATTTATTGATTAACACTCATAAAATGCAGTAAAAACAAAGACCACTTTAAAACTCTGGATTTACTACTTAGGTATGTGATCCAGAAAGTTTTCTCAGATTGGTTAAATAAAGTATGGAGCTGGGAGTTTAGCCTAATGGTGGAGTGCTTGCTTAGCATGCACTAAGACCCAGGTTTGATTCCTCAGTACCACATACACAGAAAAAAAGCCGGAAGTGGTACTGTGGCTCAAGTGGTGGAGATCTAGCCTTGAGAAACTCCAAGGACAGTGCTTAGGCTCTGAGTTCAAAGCCCAGGACGGGCAAATAATAATAATAATAATAATAATAATAATAATAATGTATATAAAAAACTGTGTGACATAGTGCTTGGAATTTAATAAAAGCTAAAATAAAATCAATTTATATATTTATGATAAATGAATAGAATGGATAAAGAAAACATGAAAAATATATACACAATAGAATATTACTTAGTCTAATACATATAAAAGGAAATCCTATCATTACCAATAGCATAGATAAGCCTAGAGGACATTAATGTTAAAAAAAATAAGCCAGGCACAGAAATAAACACAAGATCTCACATGTTAAATGTAGAAAGTCAGTCACAGAAGCAAAGAGTATAATGGTTGACTACTAGTGGTTAGAAGGGGGTTCAATTGGGGATTAGGGAAAAGATTCAAATGATACAGATTTTCAGTTAAGCAGGAAAAACCAGTTCAAGATATCTACTGTATATTCTATGGTGACTATATTTTGTAACAATGTAAGAGAAGATTATATGAGGTAATGTACAATGTTAAAGAAAAGTTAGTATCTACAATGTATAGATTTAAAAAATATATTATTGTACATGATATACAGACAATTCCTGCCAAATAAAATTACTTGCATACATTATTATTTTTTATTGTAATTAGTAAAAGGGTTACATGATATTTGCCAGATAGAAGGTGCATTAATTCACATACATTGATACCCTTTCATATTGCATACATTATTTTAAAACGATGGTTGTAATACTACCACAAAACAAATATTTTATTTTATTAATTCTTAAAAAACAAATATTTTATACAGCCATAGTTTAGTTTTGGGAGAAGCTGGTAAAGAATCCATTTGCTTTTAAAACTTGAGCTGTTACCTTGTTAGATGCTGTAGAAGAAGCAAGGCTCTGATGATTCATGCCTGTAAGCCTAGCTAATCAGGAGGCTGATGTCTGAGGATCATAGTTCAAAAGCTAGCCCTAGCAGCAAAATCTGTGTGATTCTTATGTCCAACTAACCAGCAAAAATACAGAAGTAGAGCTGTGGCTCAAGTGGTAGAGAATGAATCTTGAGCAAAAAAAAAAAAAACAGGCTAAGGGACAATATCCAGGTCTGGAGTTCAAGCCCTAGTACCAGCACTAAATAACAACAATAATAATAATACTGTTTACAACAGTCTAAACATCCAACACTTTTTAACATATTATATATAATTCATTATAGTATAGTTTGTAATTATGAAATGACTAGCCTTAGGAAAATACTTAAAATTATATCTGCTTTTACTCAAGGAATAAAGGAGAGCTATTAAATATAGATGTAAGAAAATTCCCATGATCTATTGTTCAAAAATAGAAACAAAGACCAAAAAAAACCCCCAAACAAAACACCAAACCACCACCACCACCACCAATAAAAAACAAACTTTCTTTCTTTCCTTCCTTCCTTCCTTCCTTCCTTCCTTCCTTCCTTCCTTCCTTCCTTCCTTTTGACAGTCCTGGCTTGAACTCAAGGCCTGAGCACAGTCCTTGGGCTTTCTAAAAGCTAGAGCTCTACTACTTGAGCCACAGCTCCACTCCTGGCTTTTCTATGTATGTGGTACGGAGGAACTGAATCCGGTCTTTGTGCATGCTAGGCAAGCACTCTACCAATAGGTCAAACTCCTGGCCCTCATCTTTTCTTTACTAAATGTCTACTTTGGAAATTATAACTGAGCTCAAAAAGGCAATATACTCAACAGGCTAAGTCAATATAACAATAGTCAATAAAATTAGTCTTTATAATTCTACATAAACCCAGAACTATCTCTCTAGATATGCTTCCCACGACAACAAATTTCTTTGAATCCTTTTATAGAAGGGGCTATCATTCTTATTTTAACTTTCTTTTTTTAAATTTTTTTTGTTGGTTGTAGGCTTGTACTTTGGACCTGCGTGTTGTCCCTGATCTCTTCAGCTCAATGCTAGCCCATCTACCACTTGAACCACAGCACCACTTCTGGTTTTCTGGTGGTTAATTGGAGATCAGAGTCTCACAGACTTTTGTGCCAGAGCTGGCTCTGAACCACAATCATCAAATCTCAGCCTCCTGTGTAGGTAGGATTACAGGTGTCAGTTATAGGCACCTGGCATTTTTTTTTTTTAATACAAGGCTTCTCAATGCAGCTCTGTATAACATGGAACTCTCTATGTAACTCTATGTAACCAGCCTTGAATTCAAGATCTTCTGTCTCTTTCTCCTGAGTGTTGAGATTACAGGAGTGTGCTACCACATCCAATGAAGCAGTTCATTCTTTCGTAACAGGTGCACACACACGCATGTGCACACAAACACACACCAGATAGAAAATGCTTCCTATCAGCTTTTTTTCTTTTGAATTTGTGCTATTTTACTTTTTTCTATTTTTCCTCGTAGTTACCATTAATTCAAACAACAAATATTCAATACACATCTACTTTTGCGCTGAAAGTTTCCCATGAGGCTTAAAAATGTTAATAAAATACAGAATCTCCTCTCCAGAAGTTTATACTCTAGCAGGAGAGATCTGGGCAGTCTGGTTATAAATTCTGTTAGGAACTATAAAGGTAGGCCTAAATGAAAAAACTAAATGAAACAAATGTTATGGAATAACTGTCCACTAATGAATGAAAACAAAACTCCGAAATGATCAATGAGAAACAAATAATCATATGGTTTAATCATGAGAAGAATAAAGCATATAAAAATGTAAAAAAGGTAAGAGCACATTAGTATATGTTAAGCCAAGTTTATTAAAGAAGAACTCAAATATAATACAGAGAAAAGAAACTCCTCTTCATAGACTTACCTGACTGTGTCATAGACAATGACTCATCTGACCAACTGTAAGAGTGCTGATGGGACTTCGCAGTCAGACGATGTTGTCCTCCAGTCCTCTGACTTCCCTTGCTGGAGTCCTGCTTTGACACAGATGCGAAGCTTTTGGGAGGTGACTGCTCAAACAGAAAATCACCAAGTGGGAATTATTTTGTGATATACTTGTGAAATTAGATTTCAAAATTGAGATTCTACAGCTGGAGCTGGGGCTGAATTCAGAGACTGAGTATTTGCTTCTATGAACAAGGTACGGAGTTGAATCTCAAATACGCTATCTTCACTAAAATATTAGCTAATTAAAAGTTTTAGCAGGCGCTGGTGGCTCACACCAAAGTTGTAACTACTCAGGAGATCAAAGGACTGCAGTCTGAATGTATTTTTTAAACAGGTTTTTTATTCCTAAGAAAGCTTTAGAATGTAAGCATATGTTAACTTACATGTTTACTAGGAGAGGTAGAAGATTCTAATTCCTGTGAACAAACCATTTCTTCAGTAGGTACACTACGGTCTGGGCTCCCTGGCTGCTCCTGCACCGTAGCATCAGATGGTATGTACAGAACAGCAGGGCTGCCTAATTCTTCTGGAATACTGCTTTCACTGTTTAGATGAGAATAGGAAGGTCGTAGTGATTCCTCTTCACTTACTATTTCTGTAAAGAATAGGTTAAAAACAAATAAAAATTATTATCTCATTTGTTTTCAGCATACAATCACTAGCTCTATTTACATACTTATCATGTCACCTACCTTTCACTATAAAGTTTTAAGCATTTTGGCTGACACCAACTGAAAAATTTTTTAGCATTCTGCCACTTGAGCTCCCTCCCACCAGTCCTGAGAGAAGTTAGTTACCACATATAATTAGCAATGATAATTATAATCTACTGTGAGGATGCAGAGCAATTATGGCTCATATATTCCATTAGCAGTGGAACTGGCCCAACCATTTTCGAAAAGAATTACTTAAAAAAGATGAAAATAGCTGGGTGGAATGGCTCATACCTGTAATCCTAGATACTCAGGAGAATTGCGGTTCAAAGCCAGCTTGGGCACTAAAAAGTCTGTGAGACTCCTATCTATAATTAATCACCAGAAAACTGGAAGTGGTACCATGGCTCAAGGAGTAGGGGCAGTAGCCTTGAGCCAAATTGCTCAGGGACAGCACCCAGGTCCAGAGTTCAAGTCCCATGACTAAGAGGGGAAAAAAAAGATAAAAACATAGCTGGGGGGTTGGGAGTTTGGCATAATGGTAGAGTGGTAGAGTGTTTGCCAAGTTCAATTCCTCAGTACCACATACATAGAAAAAAGCTGGAAGTAGTGCTGAGGCTCAAGTGGTAGAGCTCTAGCCTTGAGAAATTCCAAGGACAATGCTCAGGCCCTGAGCTCAAGCCCAGGACTGTCAAAAAGTAAAACAATAAAAAAGAATGTGAGACTCTTATTTCCAATTCACCACTAGAACACAGGAAGTGGGGCTATGGCTGAAGGGTAGGGTGGTAGCCTTGAGCTGAAGAGCTCAGGGACAGTGCTCAAGCCCAGAATTCAAGCCCCATGACCCACCAAAAAAAAAAACATTAAGGGAAAAAAAAATAGCTGGGCACCACTTCCCACCTATAGGATAAAATATGAGGATCATAGTTCAAAGCCTCCTGTGCAGAAAAGTTCATGAGACTCTTATCTCCAATTAACCACCAAAAAAGCCAAGGTAATGCTATGGCTCAAGAAACAGTGTTAACCTTGTGCTAAAAAGCTCTAGGACAGCCAGGCAAGGTGGCTCACACCTGTAATCCTAACTACTCAGGAGGCTAAGATCTAAGGATTATGGTTCAAAGCCAGCTTGGGCACTAAAGAACACTAAAGAACCTGAGACTCTTATCTCCAATTAACCAACAGAAAATGAGAAGTGGGGTGGTAACCCTGAACTGAGAGCTCAGGGACAACGCCCAGGCACTGGGGTAGGACAGTAGCCTTGAGCTGAAGAGCTCAGGGACAGCGTCTAGTGCCTAGACCCACCAAACCAAACAACAACAACAACAACAACAAAACACCTCAGGTAAGTACCAAGGCAGTTTGTTCAAGCCCGAAGATAGGCCCCCTGCCCCGCTCCCCACGAAAACATAAACTATGACTGCAATTCTGCTTCATTGGCAAGTCTGTTATAGAATAAAAGACTGTAAAAAAAAAAAAAACCTGAAACCTATTGACAGGAAAGGAATTGTGTATTTCTTTCTTTCTTTCTTCTTTTTAAAAATTTTCCCCCAGTCCAGGGGCTTAAATTAAGGGCCTAGGCACGATCTTTGGGCTTTCTCAAGGCTAATACTCTATCACTTGAGCCACAGCACCACTTCTGTTTTTTTCTGTGTATGTGGTACCAAGGAATTGAACCCATAGGCCATGTTCCCAGCCCCAGAACCATGTATTTCTATACTGGATATTACACAGCACTAAAAATAAAGAAGGAGAGATGCAAGCATTTATGTAGATATACCGTTCTATTTTGCACTTTCAAAATTGTCTTGTAGCACTGGTCTCACATCTGGACTTTTTTTTTTGCCAGTCGTGGGTCTTGAGCTCAGGACCCGAGCACTGTCCTTGGACTTTCTCAAGGCTAGAACTCTACCACTTGAGCCACAGTACCACTTCTGGCTTTTTTCTATGCACGTGGTACCAAGGAATTGAACTCTACCACTCTACCACTAGGCCAAACTCCCGGCCCCTGGACTTTCTATTTTTGACTCTGGATCTTCCAAGAAAACAAAATTATGTTTGAAATAAACTGACAAAAGGTTGAGACATTTGAAGAAAATATACTTTGTTTTCTTTTTTTGTCTCTATAGGTACAATGTTTCAAAAGGATTATGTTATAATATTATACTTTAAAAACTAACATTTAATATACTTAATTTAAAAATTATTTAAGATTAAAGTTTATAAATTAACATTCTTCTCTACATGAAATCTATAAAATAGGATTATTTAATATAAAGAAATCTTTGTACTTGAAGAAATACTACTTAAATATTACTTAAGTAAACAAAGGTATACCATTAAAATTTTTATATTTTCCCCCATCAGCAATGCAAAATTTGCTTCTGCAGAAGAGTGTACCATCAGCCAAATATCTGGCAAGCACACACGTAGGTCAGGCTGTTGCCTATTTATCCCTAACCAACAAACCCTACTCATCTGCTCGAATTGGCCAAGTTTTGGTTCACAATCTGCTCATAACTGGCTAGTTTGAAGAGGGTAAGATGTATTTATATAAAGTGATCATTTCAAGACTTTAAAATAGATCTGGTAGTGTGGCCAAGTGGTGGAGTACCTGCCCAGCATGCATAAAGCCCTGGGTGCAATTGCTCAGGACCAAATACACAGAAAAAGCTGGAAGTTGGGCTGTGGTTCAAGTGGTAGAGTGCTAGCCTTGAGAAAGCCCCCAAGGACAGTGCTCAGCCTTTGGGTTTAAACACCAGGACTAGCAAAACAAACAAACAAGACTTTAAAATATATGAGTAATTAAGATTATTAATCTTAATGTATTTAAAAAATATTATATATATTGGAAATGGGAGTTTGGCCCAGTGGTAGACTGTTTGCCTAGCATGCATCAAGATCCGGGTTCAATTCCTCAGTACCACATACATAGAGAAGCCGGAAGTGGTGCTATAGTTCAAGTGGTAGAACTCTAGCCTGGAGAAAGCCCAAGGATAGTGCTCAGGCCCTGAGGTCAACCCCCTGGACTGGTAAATTTCACACACATATATATATATATATATATATATATATATATATATATATATTATATGTGTGAGCTAAGCACAATGATTCACCTGTACAACTAGATAAATGGAAGGCAGAGGTGAATGGGTGAATGGACTGGAATTTGAGGCCAACCTGGGCAAAATGCAAGACTTTATCTTAACCAATGGCTAGGCACTATATGTAGTGTGTTCCTGTCATACATGCTACAGGGCGAATACCATGTCTGGGCACAGTGGTACACACGACATCTGTCATCCCAGCTATATGGGGAGCACAGATAGAAAGATCATGGTCCAAGCTGGCCCAGGCATAAAACAAGGCTCTATCTTAAAAATAACCAAAGCAAAAAGGGCTGGTATCTTCCAGGGCTGGTAGTAAAGCAATTATGTAGTAATTATTTATTAAATGCCCATGAGTTAGAATTATATTATTCCACACAAAAAACTTATGTGTGCACAGTATATTCAGAATGAATGAGAAAATAAATAAGTTTAAAATATCATCAGAGATAATCTATACAAAGATAGTATGTGGATAAAACTAAAAACATTTCAGAAATGTTTTAATCTTTAAATAGAAGGAAATATAATCTGTCACCTTTTTACTTCCTGTCAACAGGTATTTAAGTTTTGGTGTTAACAGTAACATAGTAAACTCATTTTGAAATTCAAATAATATAAAAACTAAGCAGTAAATGAAGGTCATCTGTTTACTACTCCCATCTGATCAGATGTTTTCGGCTTTTCTTGTGTATGTGGTACTGAGGAATCAAACCCAAGGCTTCATACATGTTAGGCAAGTACTGGCCCTAACTCCTGACCCGAGTCTTTGATCTTATAGTTTGGTTTGTGTAACACAGTGAAGACATCTTTCCTTATTCCTAATGTCATAAAGATATTTTTATATGATCTTCTAAAAGTTTTACAGTTTTTTTTAAACCTTTAAGCTTTTATTTCCCCTTTGGAACATCTTTAATAATGTCAAATATAGATCCAACTTTACTGTTTCCTCCTTATAAACATTTCTTGTCCTTAGAGACAGGTCTTCAAAACTCAACTTTCCATAGGTGCATGGGTCTTTTACTAGGTTAACTTTTTTTCCCATGGTCTATTTGTTTATGCAAGAATTACATACCATAAGTTAGCACACACTATCCCTAGGCTTTACTGTTCAAGGCTGTGTACTACCAGTTGAGCCATAATTCTCACTTTCAGCTTTTTGGTAGTTGATTGGAGTTAAAGAGTCTTAGGGACTTTCCTGCTTAAGCTGTATTCTAACTGCAATCCGCACATCTCAGCCTTCTGAATAGCCAGGATTATAGGTGTGAGCCACCAGCACCCAGCCTGACAGTAGTATCTTTTTTTGTTTTGTTTTGTTCTTTGTTTTTGAGGGTTGTAGGGCTTGAACTCTGGGCCTGGGCAATGTCCTTAAGCTCTTCAACTAATGGCTACCACTGTACCCCTTGAGTCTCAACTCTACTTCATGTTTTCTAATGGTGAATGGGAGATAAGAGTCTACATTCTTTTAGTGCCCAGGCTGGCTTTGAACCATGATCCTCAGATCAGGTGTAAACCACAGAGCCCAGCTAAGTATCTTCTTAATGTCGACTATGTTTAACATATTTGAATATTTTAGGCAATACACATGTTTTTCTCTTGCCAAGCAGTAGTTACAAAACAAGGATGTCTTGGATTTCTAGGAAACAGTAGATAAGACTAGTTTGTGGTCTGGACAGTAATATTTATTACCTTTCTGTTCTGTTCTCTGGCTTTCCAGTTCTTTCTTAGGAGTTTTGGGTTTTATTAATTCTTTGTCCCAGGCTGCCAAAGCTTGTTTTTCCATTTGACGAATTTCTGCTTCTTCTGCATCTAAACGTCGTTTCCACTCTAAAAGCTCTTCTGCATGCTGTCGTCGTTGCATTAGTTTTTGCTCTCGCTTTGTCAGAAACCTATGGTCACACCATGAAGAACATTCTAATAGGCCCAGATCATTTTGAAAGCCCTGCCACTTACTCCTTATCCACAAGTTGTACAAAAGCAGAACATTCACACTACTCTGAAAAAAGGTTGGAAATAATAGCAGCATTGATGACTCAGAAATAAGAGAACTCGTGTTTTCTTAAATAGTTTGTAAAGATTTGTAAAGGAAATACAATGGCAAATTAACACACACATATATATATACGCACACACACACATACATATATATACACAGACAAAAATTTTAAGGTATCTAAATAACCACAACAGATAATATTTAACTCATACAGTCTTCCTTTTTATGATTTTTTTTGCCAGTCATAGAGCTTGAACTCAGGGCCTGAGTACTGTCCTTCGACTTTTCTCAAGAATAGAGCTCCACTACTTGAGCCACAGCACCACTTTCAGCTTTTTTTTTTTTAAATGTATGTGGTACCAAGGAATCAAACCCAGGCTTCGTGCATGCTAGGCAAGCTCTCTACCACTAGGCCAAACCCTCAGCCTCGATTTTTTTTTCTACATTTTGGAACTCTGGGCCTGGGTGCTATCTCTGAGCTCTTCAGCTCAAGGCTAGCTCCCTACCCCTGGGCCTGAGTGTTGTCCCTGAGCTTCTCAGCTTAAGGCTAACACCCTACCTCCAGAGCCACAGCCCCACTTCCCTTTTCCAGTGATTAATTGGAGATAAGAGTTTCACATTCTTTGGTGCCGGGCTGGCTTTGAACCGTGATCCTCACATCTCAGCCTTCTGAGTAGCTAGAATTACAGGCGTGAGCTACTGTGCCCAACTTAGGTGATTTTTTTTTTTTATAACATAAAAAAGTAGTTATTCTGGGGGCCGGGAGTTTGGCCTAGTGGTAGAGTGCTTGCCTAGCATGCACAAAGACACAGGTTCGATTCCTCGGTACCACATACATAGAAAAAAAAGCTGGAAGTGGTGCTGAGGGTCAAGTAGTGGAGCTCTAACCTTGAGAAAGTCCAAGGACAGTGTTCATACCCTAAGCTCAAGCCCAGGACTGGCAAAAAAGAGTAGTTATTCTGAATGCTCAAACCAGAAAACACACAACATTCAAAACAATGAAAACCCAAAACAGCAAGAAGAAAAAAATAATCCTCAAAATACACCAAAAGCAAGCAAAGAAAAAGCATGGTTTTACCTCCTTTTGATTTTTATTTCCAATTGTCTGATTCTGCTACAGATAAAGTGATTTTGGTTTCTATTATTAGATGGTAATTTTTTAAAATATAAAGAACACTAAGTACCATTCAGATGCTTTATTCATATAAATGTAAAAAGCAGGCATCAAATGCCTCAGTTTTCTCAATTTAATCATATCTGTGAACTTAAATATCCATTTATATCTTAGTCCTGAAAGATTAAAAGAAAATATTGATCCAGACAAAATTATTTCATTAATGACTACTACTAAACTCTCTCTAAATATAGCCAATGAGGCTAATAAAATGTGCATGGCTTATACTGCTGTTATTCTATACTTACAGCTATCAATAAAAATGCATTCACATATCCAAGAAGTAATTAATAAAAAGTATAAGAGCTGTCATTTTACCTCTTAAATAATCACTGTCATTTTAATGTAGAAACAATGAAGATAAAATGTATATATCTATATGACAAAAACAAGAGGCCTCCAGGCTGTTAAAAAAAAAAAAGCAAACAAACATACAAAAGAAAAAAACAAAACAGAGCATGCTCTATCAAAGAGTGCACTTAAAAAGGTGCAAAGTTACCTGACCAACTGGTTGTAGATATACAGCTGGAATTTGGGATGAAGGTTGGGAAAACAGACACTGAGAGAGGCCCAGTGATGAGACGTAAAGACAGAGAAGAAGTAGTGAACAGGAGAGCAGTGTCTACAAAATAAGGAGGAAGATTTTAAAACCGAGAGATCAAGAAGCAGGAAGAATGAGAAGGGGAAAGCAAAGGAACTGAATGAAGAACCTTTAATATGCTTTCTGAATAGCATCAAAAGCCACTCGGTTAAAGCTAGTTTTATATACTGTGACATACAAACATGTACTGTTATCACTCTTACCAATGATTTCTGAAACATGCCTGCTCCTTCAACATAGTCTATATTTTAAGTTAAATTTACTTGTCTGTGAGCAAAATAATGAGAAAAACAATGCAGGCTAAATTAGTTTTCAAATAAGCTTTAACATAAAGTGTAACAGATAAGGCTATAATCTATCAGCAACTCTACATATACAGACTTTGAGCAACTGATTTTTCTATTTGTACTCTGTCTCTGTTGGAAGCTTGAAACTGAATTTTAGAAGTACTATATTTTCCTTACTTAAATTTCATACACAGTTTAGCTTAAAAATAATGATTCTGTAATCAACTGTTAGGAAAGTATCTTAGTAACTTCTACAACATAAAAATTGCTAACAGGTGGGGGTACCTTGCTTGAAATCTAACAAAAATCCACTTGAATAATAATATAGAAATACAATACCCATTCTAAAACATATAAGAATGCATAATTAAGAATAAAATGAACAGCTCTCAATACTATCAGTTAAAAATATGCTATGGACAGTTCCATCAGAGGCTAAAGAACTTTTCACATGTTAGACTTATAGCAGTAGAAGAAAATCCTTAATTTTTTTGTTATAGTAGTGAGTATATCTTTACATACACATGTGAAAGGATAAATAAATTCAGTAAGTTTGGAAAGGTTAGTTCTCTTTGACAGAGCATGCTTCTGTTCACATGCACACAACAATAACTTGAAAAGCAAGGCAGTTTATTGCCTTGGAAGGGCAAGGAGTAGATCAGTATGTGCGTGAGAAAATCTAGGTATAAATCCAACCACTTACATGAATTTTAATAGTATATATCTTGTCTAATATATATTTAGATAACAGACTGTTTTAATGTCTGTTTCTACACATATATTTATTTCTAGTCAATTTACTTACACACATGTACACACACACACACACACACACACACCTGGATTGCCTTGACTTTCTTCACTGAAGTTCAAGGAGAAACATTTTTGTGAACTTCAGGAAAACAATGCAATTTTCCTTGCCATTCTTTATGAGTGTACAATAAACTTATTTTGATGCTAATTATCAAAATAGTATGCAAAACAAGTATTCTTGGAAAAGGGTTAAAAAAATTCAATTCATAGCATGTAAATATCACCCACCCTTTCAAGTACATAACTGCTAAATGTATGCATGACCTAATATAAAAAAGCAAAATAACATTGGAACATGTAGAATAAACTATAAAAATATGTACAAGTTAATTTTTTGCCCAGTCCAACTATAAAAAAATACCTTTTTTTCTCTATTAGAACCAGAACTGACATATACTTTTCATTTATAAGATATATTCAAAAAGTTTAGTTGTGGAAGAAAAAAAATGCCTAATAGAAGAAAAAAAAAACTTTAATAGTGTGAGATAGTCTGGGGAAAAAGCTCACTGGCAAAGTGCACTGTCTACCATAAACAACAATAACAATAAAAAGCAGTATGAAAAGTTTATGATGGTAAAGTTAGAATTTCTTAGCCAGAAACGTATTTCCTTATTTAACTATATTTCAGAACTAAAGAGTACCCTTAAAACCTGAGCAAAGGAGAACAATACTTCACATGAGGGTTAACTTCATAATCCTTCAAGACGCTGCACTGCTAAGAAATAAGCCAAATGCAAAATCTTTCGAATAATGGAAACAAATGACTAACAGTCCTTTTATATTTGACATCAAAGTATCACTTGACAAGGCTTCGACAAGGTTCCCAACAGAACACTGGACTAGGATTATATTTCATCTTCTATGCAAATAATTATTTGAGAACTTAAAAGAATTCTTGAGTAATTACTTTGCTTTTAAAGTCACATTTTTACCTAAGTTTGTGCTATTCAGTTCCAGTAATCAGCTCTCAGCACTGTTCTAGTTTCAATAAATATTACTTAGCAGGATAAAATTCTGCTTAAACTTACTTTATGAAAGTTTTGTATTTGTTTGCTTTGGAAACTATAAGGTAGCAAAGTAGGTATGTTAATGTAACCCAATTTTAACTGTAATTGGCTCAAGTCTAGAGAGCAGGTTTCTAGCTCTGCCATTCTGCTTGGTGTTTAACTTCGTGCTTGCCTAGCATGCATGAGGCCCTGATTCCTTCTCCAAGGACCTTTTTACTTATTGTCACATTTGAACATAGACCTCAATGAGAATTATTTTCCCTCACAGAGCTAATATAATTGTTGATCGTATTACAAATGATTTTAAAATCATACTCAAATTTATTAAGACCTTAAGTTATAACATTGGGGAGGCAAGCAAGGAGGTCATATCTCAGCTTCTCTAAAATCATCTTGAAAGACATTTGAAAAAGAGAAGTTCCTAGTGTGTGTATGTGCATGTACCACACACATGTGTGCATTTATGTATACTCCTATCCTGGAGCTTGAATTCAATGCCTGGATACTGTCCTTCAGCTTTTTTTTTTTTTTTTTTTTTTTTTTTTTGTCAGTCTTGGGGCTTGAATTTAGGGCCTGGACACTGTCCTTGGGCTTGTCTCAAAGCTAGTGCTCTACCATTTGAGTCACAGCCCCACTTCCAGCTTTCTCTGTGTATGTGGTACTAAGGAATTAAACCCACGGCTTTACGAAAGCTAGGCAAGCACTCTATCACTAGGCCACATTTCTGGCCCGTTCTTCAGCTTTTTCACTTAGGGCTGGTGCTCTAACCACACTTGAACCACTATGCATTTTCAGGTTTGGGGGAGCATAATTGAAAGTCTCATGAACTTTTCTGCCTTGGCTGGCTTTGAACCTCAATATCTAGGATTATAGCCATGAGTCTCAAGTGTAATTGCCTAAATTTTAATGACACTTTCAGGACTAAGTTATTTTAATTCTGAAAGATATGAAACAAAACAAAAAATATAATCCACATATATGTTTAAAGTTCTGTTCGATTTCTAATTCTCTATTGCTAAAAGTAATAATAAAATATAGAGCTTTAAATTTTCAAAATTGTTTCTCCCAAGTCCTTAACCCTTCACCCCAAATGGAAAATGATTTTCTTTATCATATATAGTTTCCAGGAAGCTAAAAAAAAATTACAAAGCCCGAGGGTAGTTTCAACAAGCTATTTTCTAACCATATTTAATTATATGTATATCCAAAGAGTAAACTATCACATAATTGAGTTTTATGTAGTTAAAGCCTATGTATTAATGTATTAATGAGTTATATTTAAGTAGAAACTTGCTTTAAGAAAGCATTCTTTTGGGGCCAGGAGTGTGGCCTAGGGGTACAGTGCTTGCCTAGCATACATAAAGCCCTGGGTTTGATTCCTTGGTATCACATACACAGAAAAAGCCAGAAGTAGAATTGTGTCTCAAGTGGCAGAGTACAAGCCTTGTCTAAGGAATGCCTTTTTTTTGGGGGGGGGGACAGTCCAGGGGCTTGAACTCAGGGCCTAGGTGCTTTCTGCCCAAGGTAGAACTCTACTACTTTGAACCATATTCTCGATTTCCACTTCACAATAAATTGGAGATAAGAGTCTCCTGGACTTTCCTGTCTGTCTGGCTTTGAAAGGCAATCCTCAGATCTCAGTATCCTAACTATCTAGAATTACAGTTCAAAACCACTAGCACATAACTTAAAAAAGCATTCTTAACAAAGCCTTACAGACAGGTCTAAACAGTTAGTAAATCCTATTTTGCAACCCAGAACTCATTGTTGAGTAAGAGTTTGGGTACATGTAAGAAGAGTCTCCTACAATATAGCTGGGAATGATGGGAATACTGTGAACTCATACAGGTTGGATATGAGACTAAAGCTGATGTAAAAGCTGATGGGAACAAAAGTATTCTTAGAGTTAGGCACTGTGGCATAAGCCAATAATGCCAGCACTCAGGAAATTGAAGCAAGAGAGATCATAAATTTGAGGTTAGCTTAAGTATATAGTAAATTCTTCACTAACCTGAGTGGCATAGCAAGAAGGCCTTGTATCCCAAAAGAAATGTCCAACATATTATTTATGGAAATTTTAACAATCTATATGATAAACATCATGGAGCATTTATTTAAGAAGGGAAGGGAAGAGAAAATCTTAGAAACTTTTCTTAAAAGAATGTGAGAATATGGGCCGGGAGTTTGGCCTACTAGTAGAGTGCTTGCCTAGCATGTACAAAGGCCCGGGTTCGATTCCTTGGAACCACATACATAGAAAAAAAAAAGTCAGAAGTGGTGCTGTGGCTCAAGTGGTAGAGTTCTACCACTTTCTTGAGAAAGCCCAAGGACAGTGCTCAGGCCTTGAGTTCAAGCCCAGGACTGGCACATACAAAAAAAAGAATGTGAAAATAAGAAATCATTCAACAATCCAAGAGAATCTCAGCCTATCTGATTTCAGCTGAACTACACACAAGGTTAAATTTCATTCTTCCATATGAGTAAGCCTGAGAACTGTCAGAGAGCCAGAGAATGGGATATTAGGATATAGTTTTATCTCCCAAATTGGCAGATAAAACTTCTAGTAAAAGGAAAGAAAATATACTGTTATGAGTATACATAAGAATGCATCTTGGTTTTTTAAATGAGAAACCTATCTTCACTAAAATGAGAAAAACCTTTATAAATAATATCTACAAATAATTAACTCCAAGGTGATCTAGCAGGTCTATTAAGATACTCTAAATCTATACAATACCTTTTGTCTCAACCTAATTCAATAAAGTATATTAAAAATAGTATTTGTAACTAAAGACATTTAAAAATTAATTACTTTTCATCCATGCGGCTTCTCATTTTCTTCAGTTTCTGCATGATGCTACTAGTTTCACTGCTGGAGATTGAAATGGGAGAAGGGCTGCGGGTCTCCATATCAGTTGGACCAGTACTAATTGCCTTATCATCCCTTGCATTATCATCACTGTGAGAGTCCTGAAAAAAAGAAAGAAAAAAAAAAAGTCAATTTTCACTTCTTAGTAGGATCTTAAAGAGATTTTAAAAAGTGTTAATTTAAAATTACATTTAAACTGAAGTTGCAATTACAGTCCCAAAGTTTGACCAAGTGGTAGAGTGTTTGCCTAGCATTCAAGAAGACCCAGGTTCGATTCCTTGGTACCACATACATAGAAAAGTTGGAGGTGGTGCTGTGGCTCACGTGATAGAGCACTAGCCTTGAGGAAAAAACCAAGAATAGTGCTCAGGCCTTGAGTTCAAGCTCCAAGACTGGTTAAATAAATAAATAAATAAGTTGTGATTACAACATTGACTACTAGGGACCCCCGCCTCCCCAAGAAAAGCACATCACACAGCCTTGGCTAATATAGTGAGATCTATCTCAAGGGGAAGAAAATAAATTTTATGTTTTGTATATTTTACCAGAGGTGGTGAGGGAAAGTAGGAAAGATAGATATAAACTAGCAATAAGACATCTAAAAATTCTGAAAAAGAAACCTAAAAATAACCAGATGTTCTCTAGTATTTTAAGTGCTGACTTTTTCAAAGACTGACACCATCGCTATATAAAACACAAATGCTTGACATCGAAAAAGAATGACTAGAAGGAATAAATTTAATTGATGGAATTTCTTTTTTTTTTTTTTTGCCAGTCCTGGGCTTGGACTCAGGGCCTGAGCACTGTCCTTGGACTTTCTCAAGGCTAGGGCTCTACCACTTGAGCCACAGCACCACTTCTGGCTTTTTGCTACGTATGTGGTACCGAGGAATCGAACCCGGGTCTTCGTGCATGCTAGGCAAGCACTCTACCACTAGGCCAAACTCCCGGCCCCTGATGGAATTTCTTTAAATATGGAAAATAGTAATTTCACATACTTGTTTAGCAATTATATTACTTATGATTAAAAAATATAATTGACTTGCTTAGTATTTCTTTTCCCCAGTCATTTAAGCACATAACTTTTTTTTTTTTTTTTTTTTTGGCCAGTCCTGGGGCTTGAACTCAGGGCCTGAGTGCTGTCCTAGGGTTTTCTCAAGGCTAGAGCTCTAGCACTTGAGCCACATCACCATTTCCAGCTTTTTTTTTTCTATGTACGTGGTACCAAGGCATTGAATCCAGGCCTTTGTACATGCTAGGCAAGCACTCTACCATTAGGCCAAACTCCCTAACCAGCACATAACTTCTAAGGAAGATAGATAATCATGACTTTATTTCATAAGAAAAACAAACAAAGCAGGATATTTTTGCTTTGGAATTTCTCTTAACTGAAAAAGTCCATCCTAGTGTCATTAGAAGAAAGCGGCCAAGAGCGCTGTGTCAGACTCTAAGATGTAGGATGAAGAGAGGAGGAAGCTGGTCTGTGTAAGCAATCAGAGTCTAAATGGGGCAAAAATAAAGTCTACAGGGATGTGAGCCAATACAGAAAGTCATAAGCACAACCACAGTTATATATGGTCTACCCACAGAGAACTTCCTCTCACAAATGTTAGAGCCCAAAGGAAAAAGAGGGAAAGTATAGAGAAGGAACACGGGAATGGGAAATGATCCAATTGATGAGACAAGCTTAAATCAAGATCAATGGACATCCACAAAAGTAAAGACTATCAGTGATTATGGGAGATGGGTTATATAAAAGGAATGATCAAATTATTAATTTTCTAAGGAAGATGTTAAATAATTACCTGCCAGAGCAGAAAGTCTCAAAAAATAAAAATAAACTAGAATAAACCTTATTATACTTCATTGGAAGAAGTTATCAACATGAAATGCTCATTTGGATATATCTATCTGTTTCTTTGTATCTAAATACCTATATATAGATATATAGATATATAGATATATCCTCTCTCTCGTTCCCCTTCCTTTCTCCTTTCCTCTTTTCCCTTCCCTCTCTCCCTTCTTCCCTTCCTCCTCTCCCCTCCCGCCTTTCCAACCATCCTCTCTCTTAAGTACTGGGGCTTGAATTCAGGGCCTGAATGCTGTCCCTTGATTTTTTCAATAAAGGCTGGCACTGTACCACTGGAGCCATAACTTACTTCTGGCTTTTTGGTAGTTAACTGGAAATGAGTATCTCATGGACTTTCTTGCCCAAGCTGGCTTTGATTATAAGATTTCAGCCTCCTCAGTAGTTAAGATTTCAGGTGGGCAGAAGAAATTTAAAATTATCTTG
This sequence comes from Megascapheus bottae, assembly GCF_031878675.1. Taxonomy (NCBI): domain Eukaryota; kingdom Metazoa; phylum Chordata; class Mammalia; order Rodentia; family Geomyidae; genus Megascapheus; species Megascapheus bottae. Next base: position 21,546,603 of record NC_143518.1, read on the forward strand.
AAATATCCTTTTGTTCTAGAAAGCATGAAAATGCTTAAGACAGGTGAGATAACAATGCCAGGCGCAATGGCTCACGCCTATAATCCTAGCTACTCAGGAGGCTGAGATCTGAGGATAATGGCACTAAAAAGTGCATGACACTCTTATCTCCAATTAATCACCAGAAAACTAGAAGTGGCGCTGTGGCTCCAGGAGTAGGGCAGCAGCCTTGAGATAAAAGCTCAATGTAACTGATTCCAACTAAAATTATTAGTTAAAATAATGATATAGATAAAACAAACTTGAAGTTATCAAGATAATTTATGTAGTGTCAAAATGCTTCCATATAAAATACTTTTAATTATAAGAGGGGAAAGACAGTAATTTTACAATGAAGACCAGTAAATGCTACCTTAATCAAATGACCAAGACAATATCAATAGTATGATCAATCAAAATCAAGTGCCATCTGATTATATGCAACAATAATATAGCATTACCTCTCTGATAGTCCGGCACAGACGCACAAACTGAATCTAATCATGAGGAAACATCAGATAAAGCCCAGTTAATTAACAATTCTCTCCCTCTCTCTCCCTCTTGCTCCCCCCACCCCACCCCCGCTCGCACACTCTCTCTCTCTCTCTCTCACGCTCACACACACACACACACACAGAGTAATGAAAACTAAATGCAATATGCAAATGGAGAAATTTAAAGGGCTTGTAAGCTAAACAGGAATAATGTACCAATATCAATTTGTTGGCAACTTACTGTCACGTACTGTTTGAAAATTTCTTGTAACTCTAAGACTGCTTCAAAATTTAAAGTATATTTTAAGAATCAAAAAATACTACATACTTTAAAATTATGCCGTTGGATTGGATAGCTGAAATAAGAATCATAGACAGCAAACTAGTTTCTCCTATTAATTTTAAGGAATGTCGAGAGATTGATAACAAGACCAAAGCTTTCTGTCTCAATTTAGTTCATAAAAGGAAATAGATAATAAAAGACTCATATACTCCTTCCAAAACACTAATAATCCCTGGAAGAGGGGGATTTCCCTATACATAAATATAGAGACATAGAACTTTATCCTACTTCATTATTATATTGCACTTATTAAAATAAACATATATCCATCATATTAGAACATGAAGTGGGATATGGTATTGGTAAGCAACAAGGTATAGAAAACAAACTAGTAATAATTTCATGTAATTTACCAATTTATTCTCCCCTGCAGACTTCAACTTCTCCTGCAATTTTATGGTGGTCTGTCGGATCCTTTCTATCTCTTCTTGCTGCTTAAGAATCAGTTGTCTTTCCTTACGAGCTGCTTTATTGGCTTCTTGAAGACGTTTTATTTCTGCCTAAAGTTTAAAGAGTTAAAAAAGGGATTGAGAGTTCAAGGAAACAAGGCTAAAGTATTATTTAAAAAGAAAGAACCCAGGGGGTGGGGGGGACAAAAACAGGGACAAAAACCAAAGAAGGGGTATCAATGTGTGAGAAGTAATGCACCTACTACCTGACGAATGTAAATGTAACCCCTCTACACATTACCCTAACAACAACAACAAAAAATTAATATATAAAATAAAAAGAACCCAATATCTTACAAGTAAATGCATACATACATGTGTATGTGTCTTTAGTATTTAAAAGTGACTTTAATAATATTAAAAAAATTGAAAGTAGTAAGGGACAGTGTTATAATATACTCTACAATATTTTATAATGACCTTTTAAATTTAAATAACTGTAATTAAAATATACTAATAACTTAATAGTACTTTGTGTGTGTGCATGCTAGTACAGAGGCTTAAACTCAGGACCTATGTACTGACTCTTTTTCCTTTTGCTTAAGGTTTATGCACTACCACTTGATCCAGAGCTCCATTTTTCGCTTCTGCATGGTCAACTGGGTAAAAAGCCTTGAAAAAGCTCCAAGGACAGCACCCAGACGCTGAGTCCAAACCCCAGGACAAGCAAAAAAGAAAAAAAAAAAGAACATATATCGCTGGCTGGTTACCAAAAAAGTGCTATGTGCTTTAAAATATAGTATTAAGAAAATATGCTGGGTGTGGTAGCTTATGTCTGTAATTTAGCTAAGGCTGAAGGACTGTGAGGGGGAGAAAATATGAGTAAAGAAAAAAATTACAAAATTTAAAACATTCATAAATCTAGTATTCCTTGTACTTTATAGTGTAAAAATTAATTTTAACTTATTTTGTCACTTAAGATTTAAAAAATGTAATTTTTTTCAAGACTTAAATTCATGTAAATCAGTGATGTTTCCTTCATGACTTTCGTTTTTAAAAGCTGGGAGATGATGTCTTATGCATGTAATCATGGCTACTAAACAGGATGAACTCTAAGAATCACAGTTCAAAACCAACACAGGCAGCAAAGTCTATGAGACTCATATCTCCAATTAACTAGCAGAAACTAGAAATGATACAGTGACTAAAAATGGTAGAGTGCTAGTGTTGAGCAGAAGAGCTTATGGATATTGCTTAGACCCAAATTCAAGCTCCATGATTGATAACAAAACAAAAACCATACATATTTTTCAAATAATCAAGTTCATAAATCATCTAATGTAGTAGCTAGTATCTGATAACAGATCAGTATAGAAAAAGAACACTAGATTTTGTTGAATGTTGACCAGTTATTGTGAAATACATTTCATTTTTATAACTACCATATGGAGTAGCGAAAGTTTCAAAGAATTACTTTAACTTGACCATGATTACATAGTTCCAAGTGACAGAGTTGGAAGTTAAATAATACCAACTAACACTGATTACTCACTATTGCATCCAGGTCAGCTCTTTATTTAAATTATGGATTAACCCAATCTTCCTAACAATTCTAACAAGTATATGACTATTATTACCCTCAGTTTGCAGATGAAAAGACTGAGAAGTATAAAGTTTGTTCAAGGTTTTGAAACTCATACTTCTGTGGTACAGTTGCAAGTTAGCCTACGTAGGCAATCTAGTAAGACTCAATAGCCTGAATTCTTAACTACCATACCATCACACTGTCTCTCCAAGTTGCAAAATAAAGTCTAAGCCATTAAACCACAATATTTGCCAATGTGTAATTAATACACCATGAAAATCTTAGGGAAACAATGGCTAAAAAAACTAAACATTTTCTCTTACTAATTACATTTTTCAAAAAAAATTTACAAGGAAGAAGATTTGATTGTACAGTAAATCAGCAGTGACACTATTCTAAAGTAAAAGAAATACATTAAGACTACCAGGAATCTTCTACAATTTTAATACTATAGTTACACACCATAATAAGTATCAACTAAGTCTTATTTAAGTTGGTAAGAAAAAAATTTAGGTAAAATAATAAATTTTACAAATTAACTTGCTTTAAATCATCAAGAAAGATGTTTTTTTTTCTAACATACTTTTTCTTGTTGTAACTTTAAGAGCAATCCACGCTGTTTCTTCCTGAGTGGGGGCATTTTATCATCTTCTCCTTTGTCTCGCAGATGTCTGCAAATAATATTTTTCATTAAGACAAAGGCTATATTAAATTTACAATTTCAAGACTTCTTGTCTATGAAAAAGCATATAAACCAATTTGACACATTCACATGTCAAGCACATTTATATCATTTCATTTGTATATGATGTATGGCCCTTTACAGCAAGAACTATATAGAAAATGAAAATATAAGACGAGTCAGTTATAGCAATCCTAGAGAAATTATGTTATGTAGGTAAGATGGAGGTCTTAAAAGTAACACAAATCAAAGATTACTGCTATATGCATAACCTCAAAGCCAAATTGATCAAATAAACATAAACCATTTCCTTTTTATGGAAAAAAATAAACAATGAAAACTATGCTTAAAGAACTTACTTTTTCTGATGTTCTAGCCAGGCTAATTCAGCCTTAGTTTTTTCCTTCAAGGCCTTTTCTCGGAGACGCAAAAGTGAAGACTGGTGAGCTGCACGCATTTCCTCTTCTTTCATATACTGCCGAACCATTTCCATAGTAAATTTGGAAAAGCTATTTTGTCCTCCTGAGAATGGCATACTCAGATCCTAAAACAGAGTTTACTTACTTTATCATCTTCCTAATATTTTGGTATTTAATGCTATTAAAGAAGTACACATTTTAAAAGTAAACTGCATACCTAAGAGTGGTTGTGTATGCCTACAGCTCCAGCTACTCTGAAAGCTGAGGCAGAAAAATCACAAGAGCACATGAAGTGAGACTGACCTGAGCAACACAATGAGACTCAACTTCAAAAATAAATTTATAAGTAAACAAAGAAATGAATTTACAAAGCTATAATCACGTAAGAAAATACTCGCTAGATAATAGCACATGAGAGAGACTAGAATTCATCTGCTTATTTGTTCAGTCAATAAAATTGTAACAATGAATGTAAAATATATGACCAGGTGGCTGGTGGTTAATGCCTATTATCTTAGCTACTTAGGAGGCTGAGATCTAAGGATCATAGCTCAAATCCAGCCTGGGCAAGAAAGTCCATGAGACTCTTATCTCCATGTGACCATGTAAAAGCTGCTAAGTAGAGCTTTGGTTCAAGTGGTAGAGTGTTAGCTTTGAGCACAAAAGCCTTAAACCCTAAGTTCAAATCCCAGACTGGTACCAGGGAGAAAAAAAGTATTATCCCAGGAACAAAATGGGATAAGAATTTATTCCTATTATCAGAAAGATAAACACTCTGGAAAGAAGACCAAATATAAAGTTTGAAATGGGACAGTGTTAAAGAGAAGAAAGCAGTGATAGGATGTGATTTGGAAGCTAGCCCTGGCACAGTTAGTAAGGTCCTATTTCAAAAACAAAATAGCTAGTGGCATGGCTCAAGTGGGAGAGGTGAGGGAGAGGAAAGAGAGGAAGAAGGAAAGGGAGAAGAAAAGAGAGGAGCAGGAGAGAGAGAGAAGGAAAGAGAAAAAGGAAGGATGGAGGGAGGAAAGGAGGGCAGAAGGAAAACAAGAAAGGAGGAGAGGAGAGGGAAAGGAAGGAGAGGAAAAAGGATCAGGTGAAAAAACTATGACAATGTTAGCTCAGATATTCAAAAGCCTTATCTCATTTTAAGGAATATTTGTATTATACTGGGAAAAGGAGGTGAAGCCAATTTTATAGGAAACATTATAACAAAACTGATATTATGAAAAATAACTCTGATTGCTGACAACTGACTTGAAATATAAAATGTATTCTCATACTTCAGAGAATTTATCCTCAACCAATTACCTCCATGGGTAAACAAAAGCACACCTTGGCAGAAGACAGTGTAGTCTTGTCTGGGGAAGCTTCTTCATCAGAGTCATCATGATGGCTTCTTTTCTTTTCCATGTTAAATCTGCGATGGCTCTCAGAAGGTAGTAAAGATCGAAATGATTTTTCTTCTATTTCATCTTCTGTCATAGATTCATCAAATTTCAGAGAATATTCTGTTGCAATAGAAGTTGAATCTAAAAGAATAAGGACAACATAGATTTTATCATCCTGTTTTTGGTTAAGAATCTAAGTAGCAGCCCTTTAATTCTTTCTGAGATGATTCAACATAAGTCCATAAAATCAATCACAATTACTAGGCAGGGAATAATCAAAACGTATTTATCTTATGAACAACAACAAAAAACTCCAAAACCATGTAGAAATAGATGAGAAATGGATGATAAACATGGTCAAAGGTTAACGTATTTCATATTTAAAAAGCTCTTTCTGGGCCAGGAACATGGCTTAGTAGAGTGCTTGCCTAGCATGTACAAAGCCCTAGATTCAATTCCTTGGTACCTGGTACCACATACACACAAAAATTCAGAAGTGGTGATGTGGTTCAAGTGGTAGAGCACTAGCCTTGAGAAAGCCTACGGACAGTGCCTAGGCCCTGAGTCCAAGCCCCGAGACTGGCAAAAAATCAACAACGACAAAAATCTTAAAAAAAGAAAAAGATAAAAAAAGACTTGAAATTTAAAAAGAGAAATGCTTAATACTACTAGGCAGGAAATAACTAAAATTTTATCTACATACTTAATCGAAAACATGACAAGTCCCAGATTGGTCTTTGTGTGCCTCTGATACAATCCTAAACCTTTTGTTTGGTGAATATTGCTTCAGACTCATTTTGTATTTTTCCTGAAACCCTAAAGTCAGCAATTTCTCCAAAGAACACCAGTTTCTTTTATTGGAGAATTTCATTCAGAAATTATTACATGGTCCAGGCTCCTTCCTGTAATCCTAGAATGTGAGATTCGGCCACGCTCACACAGTGGCTCACACCTATAATCCTAGCTATTCAGGAGCTGTGATTTGAAGATCAAGGTTCAAAGCCAGCTTGGGCACAAAAGGACCTGAGACTTACCTCCAATTAACCTCTAGAAAACAGGAAGTGGGGCTTGGCTTAAAAGTAGGGCGGTTGGGGCTGGTAGCTTAGCCTAGTGGTAAGAGTGCTTGCCTAGCATGCATGAAGCCTCTGGGTTCGTTTCCTCAGTACTACATACTCAGAAAAAGGCAGAAGTGGAGCTATGGCTGGAGTGATAGAGTGCTAGCCCTGAGTAAAAAGTGTCCAAGAACAGTGCCCAGGCCCTGAGTTCAAGCCCCATAACTGGCAAAAACAAAAAAAGAGTAGGACAGTAGCCATGAGCTGAAGAGCTTAGGGACAGCACCCAGGCCCAGAACTCAAGCCCCACAAATGACAAAAAAAGAAAAAAGAAATTATCCAACTTAATTACTGGCATTTATGAGGTATTTTAGGGCAGCAGTTTTAAAAGCCACACAAATATGAAAACAATATAGTTATAAATCATCTCAACTTTGTATCTCTCCATAACGTTTATCTCTTTGAACCTTATTTCTAAAGTCGAAAACAAATTTTAATACTCCCTATTATAAAACAGATTTCCTATGGCAATATGTTTGTTGTTTCATTCACAACAGTAACTAGCACATAGCTGATGACAAATATTTGTAGTACAAATGAACATACAGCAATATATGACAAGAAATTACCTTGTACATCTTTCTTGCCTATATAGAAAATACTTTTTAAGTCAAGACAAAAAGAAAAAAATAACTACAAAGAGGATAATAACCAGCTTGAACTTGGCAGTCTTCAAAGGAGCATTCAGTATCAGAAAGCAATAAAAAAAGAAATGCATGTTTGTGCCACAAAACTTGAATTCAGACTATGGTAAAAGACATACTCCCACACAAATAACTTACCATCTATAAAGTCACATGAAGTCACTTTAGAGTGATCTAAAGTAAGTAAATATTATAGGGGATTTAACTTTTGAAAAAAATTGAACACTTGAAAATTTAATTCATACAGAATCCATCAGGTATGATTTGAGCAATGATTGTTCTAAAATCTTGAAGTGAAAGAAGACAAAGTTTGATTGCACTGTGATTTTGATGCTTGTTTCTTTGATGACATATGATGTTTCTTAGAGCCTCACATTCTTGGCTTTTTCATTTAAGGCTGGTGCTTTACAACTTGAGCTTTATTTCTAGTTCCTGTATGTTGGTTGTTCACTGGAGATAAGTGCCTAATGGATTTATTTGCCAGGCTGGCTTCAAACCCAAGTCTCAGAACTCTCTGTCCTGAGTAGCTAGGCAGAAAGCACTGGGACCTGGCATATAATTCTGTTATCTCAGAAAAATCACTGCGTTCTATGCTCTTCAACCTAGAAAATCTCAAGGCAGTAAATTGGGGCACTTGTAACCATCTATCTCATTAGTTTCTAATCTCTCATAAGTTAGCATCTCTTACTGCCCAATGTACAATCTTTTAAAAAATAGTTCTTTTTCTAGAAAAAGTTGGAAATGGTGCTGTGGCTAAAGTGGTAGAGCTCTTGCCTTGAGAAAGCCCAAGGACAGTGCTCAGGCCCTGAGTTCAAGCTTCAGGACTGGCCAAAAAAAAAAAAATCTTGCCTTACAGGACAAACTTACCAGATAATTTCTCTATTGCTTTCCTATATTCTTTACTTTTCCTATTACAAAAAGCCCAAAAGTTATTTGTAAAAGAACCACCTTTCCTCAGTTCTACACAATTAATTATACATATATATGTAAGGAAAGTTACCTTTCTCATCAGGAAGAGATGGAATGCTATCACTTTGTAAAGAATCATCTGCAGCAGTCTGAAGATGTTCATCAATGGAACTCTCCATCTTTTCACCATGAACTTTCTTGTTATTTTCCTTACAAGATGGAACTGAAGGACTTTCTTGACAGCTGCTACCGCTACTACTTCTGTTTCATGGATATTATAGAAATAAACATACAGAAAAGCAATTAAGGATCATAACTTCAAAAGAAGCGTATCTGACCAAAGGACTATTATTAACAGCATTTGAAATAAAAATGTAAAAACAAATAAGTAAACAAAAGTTTGATAATAACCTATTTTTTAAAAGCTAAGTATAAGAAAGGAAGTTTCACTCAATATAACCTTAGTAGTTAACCACTGCTAGGACTATCACTATCCATCCTGGCCCTTTCTTCTTTATCTTTTCAATTCAAAGCCAAACTGGGAAAGGTGGCATCTACTCATAATTCCATTTTCTTTATGATAATTTATCATAATCTGATTCCATCATAATTGCTATACTGGATTTGTTCTTCAAAAAATGCTAACTCCTTAATTGCAAAATTCAACAGCTGTCTTTTTGTCTCTGTAACATTAGATAATGTTGGAAGTGACTCAGTGGCTCAAGGGATACAGTGATAGGTAACCTTGAGCTGAAGAGCTCAGGGACAGCACGCAGGTCCAGAGTTTCAAGTCCCACGACTGACCAGAAAAAAACACAAAAAATGAAAAACATTAGATAATGTTGATCTTTATCTTTAAAGTATCTTCTTTAAAAAAAAAAAATCTTCTTGCTAGCCAGGTGCCAGTGGCTCACTCTTGTAATCCTAGCTACTCAGGAGGCTGAGATCTGAGGATTATGGTTTGAAGCCAGCCTGGACAGGAAAACCTGTGAACATTTATTCTCTAAGCACCAAAATAGTCAGGAGCAGAGCTGTGACTCAAATGGTAAAGTACTAGTCTTGAGCAGAAAACTCAAGGATAGTGTCCAGACCTAAGTTCTGGTATCCAGGCACACAAAGCATGCTAGAAACCTCTTGATTCATCGAGACCTTTGCACATGCTGTCTCATCTCCCACCCCTTCTTCCTCTCTTGAGAAAGTGCAAAGACAGTGTTTATGCCTTGAGTTCAAGCCCTGGGACAGGCAAAAAAAAAAAAAAAAATTAAGCAAGAGGCCTGAGTTCAATCACCAATACCGGTACAAGAAAAAAGAGGAGAGGAAAGGAGAAGGGAAAGGGGAGTGAGGAGAAGAAAGAATGGAATAGAGATACTGATGAAGCAGGGAAAAGTGGTATGACTATAATTTCAGGTACTCAGGAGACTGAGGCAATATTAATAAGTTGAAAATGAGCCTGATAAACATAGTGAAACCCTCATCTGATGGGGGGAAAATAACACAAATATATATGTTAGCAGGATTTAGAACTATATACATCAAGTTTCAATTCTGTATCAACTATCATGTGATTTTAAGTGAATTTCTTAACCTCTCCAGGGGTCTCTAGTACCCTAATTTGTAAAATTAGTATTAAATGACTTAGAAGACTGCTATGACAATAAATGAAAGAAAAGCAACATATATGATTAAGTATCTAGGTTCCTAAGCAATACCCAATTGTATGATCATTACATAGACAAACTATTTTATAAAGTAGCTAATTAAACAGGGGAACCAGGCTCAAGTGGCTGAAGTGGCACAGCCCTAGATCTGAGTGAAGAAAGGGAAAAGCTAGCCAGCACTTTCAAGGTTTCTGGGCATTGAGAGCTCATGTCTGGTTAATCCTAGCTACTCAGAAGGCTGAGATCTGAGGCTCTAGATTTGAAGCCAACCCAGGCAATTATCTCCAATTAACCACTAAAAAGCCAGAAATGAAGCTGTCACTCAAGGAGTAGATTGCTACCCTTCAGCACAAAAGCTCAGGGACAGTGCCCAGGTCCTGAGTTCAAGCCCCAGGACCAGACCAGGGTACAAAAAAAAGGTCAAGAAAAGGCAATGTTTAAACAAGATATCAAAGTTTACCAAACTATTGATTTTTAAAAAAAAAAACCTGTTCACCTTCGATCATGATTCTTGTATCTTGAAGACTCAGAATAGTTATCATATGAAGGGGAATACTTCTGATGCTTTGAGTCAATGGTTCCTTCTTCAGTCTGAGAAACTGAGACAGACTGATTTATCCTACAAAGAAAAATTTAAAAATACAATTAAACATTCAGTCTCCAGTAGGAGAAAGGTTTAAGACTGTTTAACAGGGGCTGGGAGTTTGGCCTAGTGGTTAAAGTGCTTGCCTAGCATGCATGAAGACCCGGGTTCGATTCGTCGGTACCACATACATAGAAAAAAAAGCCTGAAGTGGTGCTGAGGCTCAAGTGGTAGAGCCCTAACCTTGAGAAAGTCCAAGGACAGTGCTCAGGCCCTGAGCTCAAGCCCATGACTGGCCAAAAAAAAAAAAAAAAGACTGTTTAACAGGGGCCGGGAGTTTGGCCTAGTGGTAGAGTGCTTGCCTAGCATGCACGAAGACCCGGGACAGTACTCAGACCCTGAGCTCAAGCCCACGACTGGCAAAAAAAAAACAAAAACAAAAACAAAAAAAAAAACTGTTTAACAATAAAATCAGATAAAATCTTGAATGCATTATGAACTGCATTTGTAAATTATGAACTGTATTTGAAAGCATTTGAGAATCAAATGCATTCAAAAATAGGGAAAAAAAGAGAAATGAATAATCAAATCTATGATGGCACTGGTAGCTGTAATAATAGCTAGTCAGGAGGCCGACATCTGGAGGATCTGATTCAAAGTCAGCCAGGAAGAAAAGCCTGGGAGATGTCATGTCTAAAACAACTAGCAAAAAAAAAACAAAAAACAAGCTGGAGACATGACACATGTGGTAATTTGTTGGGGACCGACTGTGGGATCAGTGACCGTGACTGTGGGGTCAGTGACCTTGGACCTACACAATTGAGTACACAAGGAAGTAAGCTCTTATCATGATTTTGGGCTGTGTCAATAGTTTCTCATTTAAACTATTTGGGACTTGATCGCTTCTCATTCAACCTATTTGAGACTTGATACTGTTTGTACGAATGTAGCCTCTGGCAGTTCCCTAGTTTAAAGAAGTGTATTTAAGGTCAGAACTGGAAATAAACTGGGCTACAGTCTTAGGCTTCTTAAGCTGTGGCTCCTGATTTGGGCTGTAGCCCTCCCGAACCCCATCTGTTTGTCTCCTATTTTTTCCTAGTCCCTGCCCCCTATTTCAGGAATCTCAATCTGCGAACCCTGGTTCGCTGCCGGCTGGCCCCGGCACTAATTAGGCTCTGAACTCAAACCCCACGAGAGAAAAATGAATAGAAAACTACATACACATTTACCCAAATAGGATCATGTCGCCCAACTCGGTCTAAAAAACTTCTTTAATGACTTTCCATTAATTCCCAAATCCTAAAGTCTGCAAAGTCAGACTATTCTCAAAACTCTGCTGTCTCTCACCAATCATACTGGTTCTTTTTTTTTCTTAACATGTCATGATACCCTTCATTTCTTTCAATCTGCCTTTTCTTTAAAAAAAAAAAAATGTATAGAGGGGTAACAGTTATATTTGCCAGATAGAAGGTGCATTACTTCTCACACACATTGATACCCCTTCTCATTTTCGTCCCATTTCCCTTCCCCCACCCCCACCCCTCATCTTGTTTCCCCCCTTCCCTTCACTATTTCAAATAAACAAATAAATGTGCATATATAACAAAGTCAGATACTGGAACAATATGAGAGTAACCAGAAAATCGGCCTAATCTTTACCTCCCTTACATCACTGATTCCTCACCCACTAACTCTTACTATAACCTTTACTTCTTCAGGAATTCCTTCCCTGGCCTCCTTGCATCCACAGGCTATTTAGATTTCCAGTGTTAAGTATCTCTGAGACACGGGTTTTTTTTCCTAACACTTATTTTAGCTTTTAAGTGTTCATTCACGTAAGTGAATCTGTACCTAATGTTTATCTGCCCTATTGAACTACATGCCCATAATTGTATTGCCAGTGCCCAGAATGGCTAAGACATAAAAGACACTTAATTACATATTTGCTGCATGAGTAAACACTAACCTGTCTGTTTCAGCTCTGGTTCTGTGCTGTTTCATGAAGTCTGGAAGGTGCTGCCGCTTGTGGTCATACAGTGTCACTAGGGGAGCTCCAGAAGAAGTGATGGCATCTGAGATATGAGTTCTAGTTAATTCTGCCATCTAAATACAAATACAGAAAAAAAGAAATAGAAAAAGACAATGCCAGAGTAGAACTGCCAAGTATAGTATCTTTAAAAGATCACTGGATCAAAAGCAAGCAAATTCTACCTCTAATATAAAATGTGTGGGCAAGTTTTAAGCTTCTGAGAATGCCAACAGGTTCATTTACAAAAATCAAGACTACATGACTTTTAAGGTTTTACCCCCAACTATATTGTCTTCCTTTAATAATCAATTCAATTAATTCTTCCTCTCTAAATCTTCTCTGAGTAAACAATGGTGAAACATAGCTGCCCTATTCATAATCACTTTTACAACTGTTACATACATTATGTGCATTTGGCATTTATTCAGTTACTACTTATTCTTATTATTGATGACTTAAAAGTGTTTTTGAAAACAAATCTTTTATCAATGTTTCCACATTAAAATTTTGAGAAAGGAGATTCAAGATAAAAGTGACTTTAAAAAAAGTATAAAGAAAGGCCAGGAGTTTGGCCTAGTGGTAGAGTGCTTGTCTAGCATGCACAAAGACCCAGGTTTGATTCCTCGGTACCACATACATTGAAAAAAGCTGAAAGTGGTGCTGTGGCTCAAGTGGTAGAGCTCCAGCCTTGAGGAAAGCCCAAGGACAGTGCTCAGATCCTGAGTTCAGTCCCCAGGACTGGCAAAAAAAAAAAAAAGTATAAAGAAAAATTATCATGGGGTATGAATCGTTCATGTTTGTAATGCTAGCTACTGGGGAGGTAGAAGCTGTTGGACTGAGGTTCAAGATCAGGCCAAAGCATCTCTCTCTGTTGAGATATGCCTTCTCAACAAAGACCTAGACTCACTAGTATGCACCTGATATCCTAGTTACCATGAAGCCTAACATAGTTGCATATCCAAACAGGATACCAGACCCAATCTCAAAAATACGGAGCAAAAATTAGGACCAGAGGTATAACTTCAGGCTAAGAATCTCTGCTAAGCATCAACTAGGGCCCAAGCTCAAAACTTAAACAATAAAAAAAGTTAAATTTTCATGATACTCTCAGTGGCTCTTACTTCACAAATCTGGCGAGCTGCATCTGTAGTAAGGCGAGCAGTCTCGGTTTGCTGAGCTGCTATTTTACAAGTTGCTTCTTGGAGGACTTCAGTCACTTCTCTTTGTGATTTAACCACCTGCTGTAATGATTCTGCATGGACCTATCAATAAAAGATTAAAAACAAAACAATAAAAAAATCAATGTTAGGTTCAAATTCTCCTCTGCCTAAATTAGTTTTAATTTGTAACTTAGTTTCATGGATCAGATTCCTTGTTTTTTTAAAAAAATACACTTGACCACTATCTAAATTTCAGTTTGTCTTAACTCCATAATTCATAGTTGATATGTCTTTGGACTACTAACTACTATGGATCTCATTTGCTAGCTCTCTGAATTGGAAATAAAGCTAAACTTCTTATTTCATAAGAAGAACCAAATGATATGAAATTATATAAAGTAAATTTATAAAATATTTACATCCTTTCTTTTTACTCTTAAAGAATGTTGCAGTGAAATGGGTAAGATAAAAATTCATAATTAAGCTGGGCAAGGTGGTTCACATCTGTAATCTTAGCTACTCAGGAGGCTCAGGAGGCTGAGATCTGAGGATCGAAGTTCAAGCCCAGCCTGGCCACTAAAGAACGTAAGAACGTGCTACTCTTATCCCCAGTTAATCACTAGAAAATGAGAAGTGGGGCTGTGGCTCAGGAGTAGATCCGTAATCTTGAGCTGAAGAGCTCAGGGACAGCGCCCAGTTCCATGACCCACACACAAAAAAATTAATAAATAAATAAATAAATTCAGAAATAAAGAATTACACTGGTGCGAGCCAGTGGCTCACACTACTCAGGAAGCTGAGGTCTAAGGATCGCAGTCTGAAATCAGCCCAGGCAGGAAAGTGAGACTCTAAACTCCAATTAACCACTCAAAAACTGGAAGTGGAGTTGTGGCTCAAAGTGGTAGAGTGACAGCCTTGAGAAAAAGAACACAGACAGTGCTCAGGCTGAGTTCAAGCCCAATGACCAACCTGCCGCCTGCCTCACCCCCCCCCAAAAAAGGAAAGAATTAGCATCTGCTGTAAAGTATCTTACCTGAGCTGCTTTATTTCGAGTTTCTTCTAACTGTCTCTGGCACTCCAGAGCTTCCTCTTCAGCCTTCAGTTTCAGTAGGGCCAAATCTCTCTCGTGGCGTTGCTGTTGAGCCTTGAAATTAAAGGGGCCAAATATCAATTCTGACACACTAAATGAGTTTTAACCCAATGTTATTTGATTTCTTTTCTATTTTGAGACAAGATCTGCCTATTGTGCCTAATAAAGACTTAAACTAATTGGCCATCTGCCTCAACCTTTGTAATTTGTGACGTTTCAGACATGAAACAATGCTAGCTTCCTACCAAAAATGATTTAGATCTAACATTGAAGCCTAAAGAAAAGATGATAGACAGGAGAATCAGCAACCATTTATCACTTATCAAAAGTACTAAGTTTCAGAATCTGATGGCTCACACCTGTAATCTTAGCTTCTCAGAAGGCTGAGATTTGAGGCTCTCAGTCGAAAGTCACCCTAGAAAGTGAAGTCTGTCTGTGGATTCTTTGCAATTAACCAACAAAAAAGCCAATAATGGAGCTGTGGCTCCAGTGGTAGAGTACTCCCCTTGAGCAAAAAAAAAAAGCTCAGGAAACTAGACCCTGAGTTCAAGCCCCACATTGGGAGACATACACACACACACACAAAAAATGAGTAACTTTTTATAAAAATATTTTTAAAAAGGGGGGGCTGGGAGTGTGGCCTAGTGGTAGTGTGTGCAAGAAGCTCTGGGTTGGATTCCCCAAAACAACTTGGCGCTGTGGCTCAAGTGGCAGTGTGCTAGCCTTGAGCAAAAAGTGTCCACAGACAGTGCCAAGGCCCTGAGTTCAAACCCCAGGACTGACAAACAAACAAACAAACAAAAAGAACCGCAGCAACCCTAAGAGCAGCTACCAAACGAAAAGCTGGCTAGAAAAGCAAAAATTACAGCATCTAACTTATTCATTAACATTTTTTTAATTCCTAGTAAAAAAACGCAAAGATAATTCCTCACATCTGACAACTGTTTTATTTTGACTGAAGAACCAATTTCATTAAAAATGTTGTCTTTGGCTGAGCGCCAGTAGCTCCTGCTTGTAATCCTCACCACTCAACAGGCAGAGACCTGAAGATCTTGGTTCTAAACCCTTGAGCAGAAAAGTCCTCATGAGACTCTTATCTACAATTAACCACTCAAAAACGGGAAGTGACTCTGTACCTGAAGTGGTAGAATGGTAGCCTTGGGCACAAAAACAAGATTGTAACAAATTAAAACTTGTACTTTAGAAAGTAGTTTTAAGAAGTGAAAAAGCCAAGAACTGAAACACATTTGAAGAAAACTTGATTCCAGTCTTTATACAAGTAATCTTGTATCTCTATAATTAAAAAATAATATATTTGAAGTAAAAAAATAAAAGCATGCTCACTAAATAAACAAAAAGATGATCAACTCCATCAGTCTTGAGACAAAAAAAAGAACTAATGAGTACATGTACCAAGGAATCGAACCAGGGTCTTTGTGCATGCTAGGCAAGCACTCTACCACTAGGCCAAACTACTAGCCCCATTCAATTAAAAAAGACTTACAATACTAAATGAAAGTAAGAATTGTGTGTAACTGAAATCCTCACATACTTCCATGTGAGTAAGTTACAAACATTTTGGAAAATGGTAAGGCAGTTTCTCCCAAAGTTTCAAATATTTATACTTAACAAGCCATTAGAATCATAGACATTTATGCAAAAGGATTAAATGTTATATATCAAGAGCTATAAATACAATTCAGATCAGAGGCATGCTTATTAGATCAGAAATGAAAATAACTCAAATGTATATCAACATAATCAACAAATTGTGACATACTGATCCTTAGACTACTACTAGGCAAAAAATTAAAAAGAGCTAAGTGCAAACCATGCCAGACACTCAGGAGGCAAAGATCAGGAGGATCACACATCAAAACAGGATGAGACAAGAAGTTAGCAAGAGATCCACTAATGAGTAATTTGGTCATGATGGTACATGCCTGCCTGTGGTCCCAACTATGTGGAGGAAAGAGGACAAAATAAGCAAAAACAGGAAATTATACCGTAAAAAATAACTAAAGTAGCTGGGTGTGGTGGCTCACACACCTGTAATCCTAGCCACTCAGGAGGCTAAGAGCTGCGAATCAAGGTTCAAAGCCAGCCCAGGCACTAAAGTCTGTGAGACTCCAATTAACCACTAGAAAACTGGAAGTGACATTGTGGCTCCAGGGGTAGGGTGGTAGCCTTGAGTTGAAGAGCTCAGTGACAGTGCCCAGGCCCAGAGTCCCAGCCACCAACCGACAAAAAAAAAAAAAATCAAAATTGCCTATTTTATTGAATGTAACTAAAACCTCAGTAAAAATTAAATAACCATAAAAAACCTACAGCATACCCACTAATGAACACTGCTTAGACCTCTCTTGATTTTTGCCTGATAAGCCAAAGTCCTCCTTTGTCTGACTTTATCAAACACCTGGGTTTAAGAAACAAGTAAAGCATTAAAACAAAACAACAAAACCACTATACTCATCTCTGGTTGTCAGTGAAAACAGAAAATATTAAGAATTTAATTTTCACATAGTCATTTTTTAAAAAAGCACTATCAAATGGAAAACAAATTGTATATTCTTCTACCAAATGTTCTTCCCAATACTGTTTTACAGGAGCCATATGACAAGAAAATATTTTTCCCTACTTCATTTTTAAAACTCATCATCAAAGCTATTTTAATTAACAAAAAAAAGAATAAAAACAATCCCACCTTTATGATCTGAGCCAGAGAAACACTCTCCTGCTGAGCAAGTGAAATGCCTCTAACTCTTTCGACATCTGACAGCTGTCGTACAGACTCTTCAATAGCACTCAGATAATTGAGTTCTGCTACCATACGATGTTGGAGGCCAGCAGGAGAAAAGCGCTTAGAACCTAGAGGGCATAATAATTGTCAAATGGAAAAGTTTACATGAAATTATTATTATTATTATTATTATTATTATCCAGTCCTAGGATTTGAACTTAACATCTTGTCACTGTCCCTGGGCTTCCTTTGCTCATGACTAGTACTCTACCACTTAGGCCACAGCACCACTTCTGGCTTTTTCTGTTTATGTAGTACTGAAGAATCAAACCCAGGGCTTTATGCATGCTGGGCAAGCACTTGTATAAACACACACACCTACAGGCACTTAGAAATACATATATGAGGGGTTGGGAGTTTGGCCTAGTGGTAAGAGTGCTTGCCTACTAGCATGCACGAAGACCTGGGTTCAATTCCTCAGTACCCCACATACACAGAAAAAGCCAGAAGTGGTACTGTGGCTCAAGTAGTAGAGTGCTAGCCTTGAGAAAGCCCAAGGACATGCTCAGGCTCTGAGCTCAAGCCACAGGACTGGCAAAAAAAAAAAAACAAACAAACATATATGAGATATGTCTTCGGGTACATTTTGACAAATGTTGGCAACAAGGAGAAAACTGCCACTATTCAGTCTCCATGTTTTTCACTATTTAATTTCCTACATATTTCTTCTCCTTAATAGTTTAAAGAATAATCACATTTGCTTATGGTTCAATTGAAAGATAAGGAATTTTCAGGAAAAAAAAATTTTGCATTTAAGAACTTCAAAGTGCATGAATCTACTTGCCTGGTGTTGAAGCCACCTCTGCTTTGTTTGTATCAGTGAAAGCTGCAGTAGGCTTCAACCCTGTTGTAGCTGGAGGTATTATGACTGGGGACTTAGATCTTTCCAATGAAGTTCCTGGAAGGTCAAACTGTAACAATTTCTGAGAACTTGGAGATAGAGGAGAAGTTGGAGTTTTCTGAGATCTTCCCTTGTCTGATGAGCCACTAGAAGTTTGGTTTCATAAAGACGTTAGAAAAAGGAAATGACTTCAAGAACCAACTAAGTCATAAGATTAACCTATGTTTCTTTCTTAAGCAATACATGCAGGGCTATATCCATGTATATAAAATCAAACTGACGAAAGTATATAGTATACACAGAGTGAATTTATGCCAGGCACAGTGGCTCTCACTTGTAATCCTAGTTACTCAGGAGGCTCTTATTCCAATTAATCACTAGAAAAGGGGAAGTGGGGCTGTGGATCAAGGGGTAGAACAGTAGTAGCTTTGAGCTAAAGTGTTCAGGGACAATGCCCAGGCCCTAGGATAGGGCTGTAGACTTGAGCTGAAGAGTTCAGGGACAATGCGCAGGCCCAGAATTCAAGCCCCATGACACCCCCCATCAAAAAAAAGTGAATTTATTCCCATGGTTTAACCCCTCTCAACAATTAATAAGATAATTTAATAAATTGAATACCAGAGAAGCTTTAAAGTTTATTAAGGTTGGGGGGAGAGGAGCAAATGGAAAATGGAATGATGGGTGAATAGTCATAACCCTCAATGGAACTAGGAAACTTGAGGATAATGCAGGGTTGAGATAGATGGAATGGAAGAAAAGGGGTGACACTGATCACGATACACTGTACACAGAAAGTAAGATGCTGAATGGAAGCCCCTGTGTACAACTATTCAAAGATAGTAAAAATGATTTTTAAAAATTACATTCACAGGGGCTGGGAGTTTGGCCTAGTTGGTAGAGTGCTTGCCTAGCATGCACGAAGACCTGGGTTCAATTCTTCCATACCACATATATAGAAAATCCAGAAACAGTGCTGTGGCTCAGGTGGTAGAGCTCTAGCCTTGAGAAAGTCCAATGACAGTGCCCAGGCCCTGAGTTCAAGGCCTAGGACTGGCCAGTAAATTAATTAATTAATTAATTAATTCGCCAGGGACAAGAACCACATGATCATCTAGATAGATGCAAAAAAAGCCTTTGACATAATACAATATCCATTCATGTTAAAAGCTTTGGAGAAACTAGGAATAGAAAAAAACATTCCTTAAAACCACAAAACTATACTGAAGAGCAGTGGAGAGAATGTGAAAGGAAATGTACTTATTACCTACTACATGTAAATGTAACCCTTCTGCGTATCATCTCTATAATAATAAAGTAAATTTTTAAATTATATTCAGTGATGAATGAATGACTATGAATACTCCTTTAATTTCTAGATATTCAGTGGTAAAAAAATTGGGCACAAGCCCTACATTAATTAAAATGGGAAAAAGGGTCTTACTTCTTTCCTTGTACATTGCACATATATCATGAAGTCTTCTAAAATAACCATTGTGTATAAGAATATATGTGAGATATTACTTTTTGTGTGTTTTGTTTTTGGGTGGGGGGGGGAGGTTGCCAGTCCTCGACCTTGAACTCAGGGCCTAAGCACTGTCCTTGAATTTCCTCAAGGCTAGAGCTCTACCACTTGAGCCACAACACCACTTCTGGCATTTTTTTTTCTATGTATGTGGTACTGAAGAATCAAACCCGGGTCTTCCTGCATGCTAGGCAAGCACTCTACCAGTAGGCCAAACTCCTAGCCCTAGTGTTTTAAAATATAGTTGTAAGCTATACTTTATATATCGTTTTGTATTTAAAATTTAAAAATGCATAACACTATTCTTTCCATTGACCCAGACTCACAGAAAAAAATATTTTCACAATATCCATGTCTATTTTGTATATGTTCATCTGTTTCCACCTAGCTTGTAAGACTATACTTTCTCCCTGTGCTTTCTATTAAGTAGCCTCTCATAACAGTTTAATAGTAACAATTCGTAGCATATTTAGTGCAATATAAGTCACATGTCTAGACAGTGTGTTTCTCTGTGAGAAAGTAAACTCATTAAACTAAACTCACTATTTCATTATTTTGCTGGGTGCCAGTGGCCCATGCCTATAATCCTAGCTACTGAGAAAAGATCTAAGGAACGCATTTCAAAGCAGGTCTGGGCAGGAAACTCCATGAGACTCTTATCTCTAAAAAAAAAAAAAAAAAAAAATACTCAAAACAGCCAGAAGTGGAGATATGGCTCAAGTGGTAGAGTGCTTGCCTTGAGCAAAAGAAGCTTGAGGACAGTGCCCAGGCCCAGGGATCAAGCCCTAGGACCAGCAAGAAAAAAAAAGTGGGGGACATTATTTCTCATCATATCAAGCATGTTGACTTACACTGAATTTTTATTTATTGCATAAATTATTCAGATAATAAAGTAGCACAATTCAGTGATTTCTACTAGACTAAAACAAGGTTTCCTTTAGCTTCTGATAAAATTATGAGATAAAAGTTTTTTTTCTTATACTTAGCATGAATATTTAAATAAAAGTAAACCAGAACCACTCATTTACAAATGCTTTTAATTTTTTATGAAAAGCTTACAGAAATACTACTTTATATGTGGGTGCTATGTTCCAAGAACTTTACTGAATGTCTAAAACTTTGGAAAATACCAAATTGATACATACTGTGATTCCTACTATACATATCTAAACTAAGCACTTTTCATTCACTCAAGTAGAAACTTGAAATTTGAGGTGCATGAATTTCTCTTTCCTTCAAAATTTTTTCCAGAAAGTAATTCTGGTTACAACTCAATGTTAGCAACCTTAGCATGTGCTTTTTTCTATTATTTTAAGTCAAAATCTTAAAAGGTCAGTTCAATACAAGCACTACAATATGAAGGTGACAGTCAATCTAGTAACTAACATAGCTATTGAATAATAAATAGGTTGGGAGTATATACAGCTTAAGTATTCTAGATAAAGAGATGAGTCACATACAAGATGAAGTTATATGGTAAGATTTCATTATGATAATCAGAATGCTATGTACTTTAAAATAAGAATCATTTAATAGTTTTGTACCACAGCTGATCATGATTAATTGAAACCCCAGAAAGCAAAAACAAAAATAAAGTAACATTACTATATTTTGAAGAATGTGTCTAAATTCATCTAGGGAACCTAAAAAAAATAATCACTTTAAATTACAGTACCACAACAAATAAAAGTAAGTTCTCAGTACCTCACTCTATGATTTTATACAAATTTAGTATCC
This sequence comes from Megascapheus bottae, assembly GCF_031878675.1. Taxonomy (NCBI): domain Eukaryota; kingdom Metazoa; phylum Chordata; class Mammalia; order Rodentia; family Geomyidae; genus Megascapheus; species Megascapheus bottae. Next base: position 21,568,006 of record NC_143518.1, read on the forward strand.
TTTGTATCAGTTTATAACTGCTTATTCCCATTGCAGAAAAGGTCATTTTGACTAACATTTCCAAAGATATATTTCTAGTAATTTCAATCATATTGTGACCTGAGGCCAAGTCAGACAAAAAGTGAATGAGACTCCACTACAGCTAATGGCTAGGGGCAGTGATGCTTCCTTGTCACCCCCAGTGACAGGAGGAAGCAAAGCACAAGTAGGAGGATCACAGCCTAGGCTGTCTTCAGGATAAACTGAATCCCTCTTGACAGTAAGCAGAGAGAGAGAGAGAGAGAGAGAGAGAGAGAGAGAGAGAGAGAGAGAGAGAGAGAGAGAGAGAGAGAGAGGAGGGAGGGAGGGAGGGAGGGAGGGAGGGAGGGAGGGAGGGAGGGAGGGAGGGAGGGAGGGAGGGAGGGAGGGGGAGAGAGAGAAAGATGGGGGGTGGCTCACACCTATAATAATTCTAGCTACTCAGAAGGCTGAGATCTGAGAACTGCTGTACAAAGCCAGCCCAACACCAAAAGTCTGTGAGACTCTTATCTCCAATTAATGGCCAGAGAAGTGGAAGTGGAGCTGTTGCTCAATGGGTAGGGCGATAGCCTAGAGCTGAAAAGCTCAGGGACAACGCCCAGGCCCAGAGGTAGGGCAGTAGCCTTGAGCTGAAGAGCTTAAGAACAGTGCCCAGGCCCAGTGTTCAAGCCCCACTACAACTACAACAACAACAACAACAACAACAACAAGACAAGGAAAAAGGACAGGGGGAGGGAGAAAAAAAGGGAGGAAGAGAAGGAATAAAGAAAGATTAATTTGTATTTCCTTAGAGCCTCAATTTCTAGAAGCACAGAATTAGTGCATATTTAAAGTCATGTGAACAAAGGACCAAGAATTACACAGGAAACTATGACTACAGTTTATTTGTAAGCAGCAAAGTAAGTATGTGATAAATAATGTTTAAAAGTACAGAATGTGCAAGCTTTATGGTCAGCAATAACAGTAACATTTCAAAATCTGAGTGATTAGTAAGTTGCACAGGAGAGAAAAGCTTAGACGGATAAATAATATCAACAATACAGCAAAAAGATACCAGGAAATTGTATTTAAAGAATTGAAAACAGCTGAGAAGCAAAATTTGTAGACATGGAAGTGAGATACTTCATGGTAATTCGGTGAAAACATTTCAAATTGAATTAGGTTGTTCAAGCTGGTGGGGTAACTGTCTTCTAAAATCACTACATTCTAGGAAAGTAGATGATTAAGCAAAAAACAGTCAGGTATACTATGGCAATAAAGGGCTTTCAGGCACAAAAGTCCAAGTTTTACTTGAGGCACAAAATTCCTAGAAAGATTATAGCAGTTGAAGTGAAAGGTGACCACATTCTAAAATACAGTATGAACAAAGTTAACTCTGTTTACAACATACACAATCTTATAATAGCTCAGACATGCACAGTTAACTGTTAGGTTGAAATCAAAATGTAAAGTACTATACCTCACAGAATGCCCAGAAAGTTCTTCTAAAGTGCTTTCAGTATCAAAACTCTGTTCATAATCTTTAACAGAAAGTTTACTACTGGTCCTAGATATTTTTCCTTGATAGGAGCCACGTTCTGAACTTGATTGTACTTTTTCCTCATCAAGTGAGTTTTGAACATTTCCAGTGAATGAATCCAACCCTGTAACACAAACTTCTTATTAATACAACTAACATTAGAGACACTGAACTACATAGCCAATCTATCGATTTTCATATAATAATTTTAAAGCCTGGGCAAAAATATTTGAAATTTTAACTTAAATTTAAAATGTGTTTTCTGCATTGAAAATAAAGCACTTCAACTTTCTGCTCATTTAAGAAAATGAAGTCTTCCATCAATACCTTCTACTTGATATTCATAAATAAATAGCTCTTCATTCAACCAGTAATAAGAGGAAAGGTAGTAAGTATATTATAAACAACTAAAAACTAAGAGTTTTTAAGGATAAAATGCAGAAGAGAAAAATAGTATTAGCTGCCAACAGAGTTACATAATTCTCGAAAATTCTATAGTAAGAACTGTGTAGACATAAAAATGTTCCAATAAATAATAAACTTACTTTGCCAGGTGCTGACAGCTCACAACTGTAATCCTAGCAACTCAGGAGATTGAAATTTTAGGACTGCAGTTCAAAGCCAGCCCACATAGGAAAGTCTGTGAGATTCTCATCTCCAATTGACCACCAAAAAGATAAAAATAGAGCTGTGGCTCAAGTGGCAGAGACCCAGCCTTGAGGGGAAAAACAAAACAAAACAAAACAAAAAAACCTCAGGGATCATGCCCCAAGACTGCCATCAAAAAAATAAATGAATAACCTTACTTTACAGGGATGTATCTTATTGAGATTACTGAAAAAATTATTAATTTTGCTCTAGTTATATTTTAAATAGGGTCTCACATTTTTTGCATAGGCTATCCTTGGATCGCAATTCTCCCTATGCTTCCCAGACAACTGGGACAATAGATATACACTGAAAGATGAGATCAGCTAACTTTTTACCCAGGCTGGCCCCAACTATAATCATCCTGATTTCTACCTCCTGAGTAGCTGGTATTTACAGGAATGTACCACCATGGCTGGCCTATACTTCTTTACTATCATGAAAAAAATTCCTCTAACTTCTTATGGAATCAAATCATAACTTTAGAGCACTACCACAAAAATCACTGGTAAGAGGGGCTGGGAGTTTGGCCTAGTGTACAGTGCTTGCTTAGCATGCATGAAGACCTGGGTTCAATTCTTCAGTACCACATACATAGAAAAAAAATCACTGGTAAGAGAAAAAGTCACCACGAAGAATTCCACTCACATTCCATCTTTTCTTTCTTTCCTTTCTTTCCTTTTGAAGTAGATGAATGAGATGATGCAGCAGACAGGGCTCCTGATGAATGCTGAGAAGTAACGTCCGTAGAAGAAAGCTCATAGGCAGGTTTTCTGCTAGAATGACCCTCCTGAATGTTTAAATCGCTACCAATAATACTGTAAAGAAAAAGTAAAAGTGGTTGAAAAAAACCACAATGTCTGAATGAGGCCACAATTCTACTTCTAAGCAACTTTGAAGGTGTAGAATAGACATGATAATCACATCCAACCCTGAAAGAAGTTGCTAAAGTTACAAGAAATGTCGAAAGAAAATTGTGAGGACTAATTCCCTTTATAAATTTATAGAGATGGCAATTAGAGGGCAACACAATATTAATAAAGAGGAAATACAAAAAATTAGAATTATTTGTTAGAAGCCTTGAAATAAAGGTAATGACTTTGAGCACAGAACTTCATATACAGATACAAAAATTGGTTCATAGCTAGGCGCAGTGGCTCATGCCTGTAATCCTAGCTACTCAGGAGGCTGAGATCTGAGAGTCACGGTTAAAAGCCAGCCTGGGCATGAAAGTCGGTGAAAAAGAGCTCAGAGACAGAGCCCAGTTCCAGAGTTCACCTCACAACCAACAACAACAAAAACAATTGGTTCATGTAAATTTCATATTAAACTTTTTATTAAATAAACTTATAATAATCAAAAATAAGAAAAAGGTCTTACACTAAAGACATTTAAAAATCTACTTAATCACCAGAAGAATTTACGTATACTCAAAGGTGGCTTCCATTCTGCTTTTTTCATTGTTACTATAAAGCGTAGATTGTTCTCAATGACTTTTTTTTTTTTTTTTTAATATAGCCTGGGGATTGAACTCAGGGCCTGGGCTCTATCCCTGAGCCTCTCTGTACTCAAACCTAATGCTCCACCATTTGTATGGCTCAATTTTTTACTCAGAAAAATGTCGGGTGAGTTGTTTACTAAAGTTGAGACAATATAAACTAATATTTCAAATTTAGAAGAGAAAAAAATGTAATGTCTAATATCGCAAAGTTTGGTCTTGATTTCTATTTAATATTATACTTTTACATAGTATAACTATTTGTCTCCAGTAAGCTTACAGAAAATAATAAATTTAAGCTGTGTGCTGGTGGCTCATGCCTGTAATCCCAGTTACTCAGGAGGCTAAGATCAGAGTAACCCAGTTCAAATTCAGCCAGGGCATCAAAGTCCATGAGCCTCTCATCTCCAAATAACCACCAGAAAACCGGAAGTGGCTCTGTGGCTCAAGTGGAAGAGTACCAGCCTTGAGCTGAAAAGCTCTGGGACAGCACACAGACTCAAGAGTTCAAGCCAAAAAAAAAAAAAAAAAAAAAAAAAAAAAAAAAAGAAAAGAAAGAAAAAAAGAAAATAGTAACTTTAACCTGCAAATAAAATGCATTCCTATAGCTCAGAAGTTAAAACTTAGGGGCCAGGCGTTTGGCCTAGTAGTAGAGTGCTTGCCTAGCATGCACGAAGACCAGGGTTCAATTCCTTGGCACCACATACATAGAAAAAAAGCTGGACGTGGTGCTGTGGCTCAAGGGTAGAGCTCTAGCCTTGAGAAAAGTGCTCAGGCCCTGAGTTCAAGCCCTACAACTGGCAAAAAAAAAAAAACCTTAAAACCATACCTTTTGTTATCATTTTAATAATATTTGTTTCTGTATTCCAATTATATCTAATTTTTGTGACCTCATAAAATAATTTTATGTGGACTATAACTTTGAAATGCAAAAAATATGAAGAATCACATGTTAATTTTAATTAACTATGCTAGTTAATATACTTAGTATTTTAATTTATTTTAATCATTTTTAAAGATAAAATTCTTTCCAGCAAAATTTAATTCATTTAATAAGTCACTTTAGCTTCTATTCTAAAACAGGAATAATAACAATATAGTACCTACTCAGGCTATTCTAAAAAAAAAATAGAGTTAATACAAAGTCTTTCAGTCCTACACCTTGATACATTAATTGCACAGTAATTATTGGATGTTATAAAACAGCACAACTACTTTTTAAAATGTTAGGCATATTTTCCTGATTTTAAAATATATATATATATATGAACTGGGCACTGGTGGCTCACACCTGTAATCCTAGCTACTCAGCAGGCTGAGATCTGAGGATAATGGTTCAAAGCCAGCCAGGGCATAAAAAGTCCTTGAGGCTCTTATCTCCAATTAACCACTAGTGCTATAGCTCAAGTGGTAGAGCATTAGCCTTGAAATGAAGAGCTTAAGGATAGCACCCAGGCCCCACAACCAACCCCCCCAAAAAATATGTGTGTGTGATATACACACACAGCTATATATACACACATATATATATATACACCCACAGCACATATAAGGCTGGGAAGGTAGTTTAGTGGTAGAAGCTTAGTGGAAGGTAACATGCATGAAGTTGAGTTCAATTCCTCAGTACCACATACACAGAAAAAGCCAGAAGTGGTACTGTGGCTTGAATGGTAACTTGCTAGACTTGAGCAAAGAAGTTCAGATACAGTGCATAGGCCCAGGATTCAAGCCCCAGGACTGGCAAAAAACAAACAAACAAAAAAATGTGTGTATGTGCGCACGTGCATACACACACATATATATTACTCAGGATCTCAGAGTAAGTGCCTACTGATCTTAATTCTAACACAGAAAAACATTTATTAAATTCCTTACTTCAGTGCATTAAGGGGTAGTTTCCTAATACTATACTCTACTGGAGATTTATAGATTGATTTGGCAACCTAACCACTGCTTACTATGCACCAAGCCCAACTTTGTATTTTATATTCAAATAACACTCTTAAAAACTCTGTAATGCATATAGGTACTAATATTTTTCGTCATTTTAAAATAAAGTGGGATTGGGGATTTAGCTTAGTGGAAGAGCACTTGCCCGGCAAGTGCAAAGCCCTGAGTTCCATCCTCAGCTCTTGGGGTGGGATGAGGGGTGGGGGGAAGAAAAAAGAGAAAGTTAAAAAAGATCTCCTATTCCCCCCCCCCAAAAAAAAACTCCCAGCAAAATAAAAGAACCTTTTAAACAAATATAAGCAACTAATAATGAGATTTTAAGGATTTAAACCCAGAGTCCATGCTCTTCTGCTATACATAAGAGATATAATAACTATAAATATAGCCTCTACACGTATCATTCAATAAGAAGTTTTGACTTATTTTCAAACCACCATTCTCAATTGTACATTTATTTTATTCTTCAGAGTATAAGTCTTCAGATTTTAGCTTACTTAGATTCAAGCGTTGATTTTTTTTCTGTCAAAGTTCCACTCCCTGGAGAGGAGACAAAATCATCTTCATATGAAATACTGCTTAGAGGAGTTGTAAGGGCATTCAAAGGCTGTGATGCAGATGATCCTCTATCAAATCGGTCTTCAAAACCAGCTAAAGATAAAATTGAAGTATAGTCAAAAATAAAAATAAAAATATATGTAAGCAAAGCATTCTACAAAATGAAGATTAATTGACATATATAGAGAGTCTTATTTGGTTTTAATAGGGCCTATTTTCAATTTACCTTTTTATCTAGCAAGATTTTTTTTTTTTGGTCGGTTGTGGGGCTTGAAACTCTGGGCCTGGGTGCTGTCCCTGAGTTCTTCAGCTCAAGCCACAGCACCACTTCCGGTTTTCTGGTGGTTATTTGAAGGTAAGTCTCACAAACTTTAGTGCCCAGATCTCAGCTTCTCAGATCTCAGCTTCCTGAGTAGCTGGGATTATAGGTGTGAGCCATTGCACCCAGCTTTCTAGCAGGGTTCTTGTTTTGTTTTGTTTTAGGAAAATTATCAATTATAAATGAAAATAATAGAGCATAAAGAAATCAAATATCCATCACTCAGCTTCAACAATGACAATATACTCTCATCCATGTCTCACAGATTATTTTTGAAGCAAATCCTATATAACATATTATTTCATCTCTCAATATTTCAGTGTGACTATGAAAAATAAAAATCTAGCTGAGTCCTAGGGGTTCATGCCTATAATCCTATCTACTCAGGAGTCTGAGACTTGGAGGACTTACTTTTAGGCCAGCACAGACAGAAATGTGTCATAAGTGTGAGACTTAAGTCTCCCCCCACCCTCCCCCAAAAAAGTAGGGCTGCTAATGGATCACATCTATAGTCCTAGCTACTCAGAAGGGATCTGAGGACGAGTTTAAAGCTAGCATGGCAGGAAAGTCTGTGATAATCTTATCTACTTAACTAGCAAAAAGTCAGAAGTCAGCCAGAAGTTTGGCTTAGTGGTAGAGTGCTTGCCTAGCATGCACGAAGACCCGGGTCTGATTCCTCGGCACCACATACTTAGAAAAAACCTGGAAGTGGTGCTGTGCCTCAAGGGTAGAGCTCTAGCCTTGAAAAAGTCCAAGGACAGTGCTCAGGCCCTGCATTCATACTCCACAACTGGCAAAAAAAAAAAAAAAAAGTCAGAAGTCAAGGTGTTGCCCAAGTGGCAGGGGTGCCAGCCTTGAGGAAAAAAAACTAAAAGACCAGCAACCAGGATTAGAGTTCAAGCCCCAGGATAGACACAAAACAAATTTTAAAAAAAGGAAGGCTGGAGGTATGACTTAAATAGTAGAGTTCCAGTTGCAAGACCTTGAAATCAAACTCCAATATTGCCAAAGCAAATCCCATCTAATGTAAGAATTTAACAATCCAGGCACCAGTGGCTCACGCCTGTAATCCTAGCTACTCAGGAGACTGATATCTGATGATTGTGGTTCAAAGCCAGCCCCAGCACTAAAGTCTGTGAGACTCTTATTTCCAATTAACCACTAGAAAACCAGCAGTGGCACTGTGGCTCAAGTGGTAGAGTGCTAGCCTTGAGATGAAGAGATCAGGGACGGCACACAGGCCTAGAGTTCAAGCCCCACGACCAATAACAACAAAAAAAGAATTTAACAACAAATTTTGTATTACAAATAAAGTGTTACAAAACAGGATTGGACAACAAGGAAGGTAAAAGAGGATGAGTATTAAAGCACCTTATATATCTGAAAATAAAACAATGAAACTTTCTGAAATGGGGAAGAGAGGGGAGAATGATAGAGGGAAGGAGATTGATTGAAATATAATATAAACACATGGCAATATCACAATGACCTCTACCATGTAACTAATGTATGCTAGTAAAAATAAAGTGTTGATTTCCATAGGTTGCTTTTATCAAAAACAAGTTTTTTAAAAAAGATTAGGGTATAGTTCAAGTGGCAGAGTACTTATTAACAAGTACTAGAGCTTAAGTTTAAAAAAAAAAAAAGGGAAAAAATTGAACTTAAAAGTCAAAAGAAATTTGAATCAAACTGAATTTTAAATAGAATAAGTAAAGAAAAGTGAGCAATATTATATAACAGATTCATAAGGTCATAAAGAAGTGCTTAAACACAAACATAAATCCAAAGAAATAGCAATATGATAGCCAGTTGAGCCTAAGAGACAGAAATGAAAACTTCACTTGTCATAATTTGCTTACAATATAAAGTAAACTTTTCCAGGAAGTTCTAAAGCTATGTTAGTATAAACTGGGTAGAATCCACCAAAATAAAAGAGAAAGAGACTTAAATGCAGCTGAACCACCACTGAAGATAGAAGTTGTTATACAGAAGAGAAAGACAAATTTAGAAGCTACTCTTAGGAGATGAAAACATAGCTCAATAGTAGAGTATTTGCCTAGCATGTACAGGATTTACGTAACCCAGGGTTCAACCCCCAGAACTATATACATATATATATATATATATACACACACATAGACACATAGACACACACACACACAAGTTATCTTACACCTCAAATACATTAGCTAAATTGTTGTTCAAAGTCTGAAATTAGTTTTAACAAGCAATGTCTGTAGTTTCCATGTAACTACCATTTAACCGCTATATTATCAGGAGTCACAAGTCACTGTTTTAAGAAACATACTGAAACCGGGTGGCAGTGGTTAGCACTATAACACTAGCTACTCGGAGACTGAGATCTAAGGACTGCAGTTTGAAGCCAGCCCAGACAAAAAAAGTCTGCGAGACTCTTATCTCCATTAACCAGAAAAGATGGAAGTAGAGTTACTAAAAAAGATGGAACTTACAGAGTATCAGCCTTGAGCAAAAAAGCTAAAGGACAGCATCCAGGCCTTAATGTAAATAATAATACACATACAAAAAACTTGTCTAAATATGTAAGTATGGTCCCAGAAAACCTAATACAGGCTTGATATATATCCAATACTGAACATATAACCTATGAGTAGTTCTAAACTATATGAAAATGTCTACAATTAGCTATTTTATGACAATAAAAACTACAAAATAAAAATGGAAAGATTAAATTATTAATGCTCTAGTTAAATAATCTTATTGATAATTCATGTATCTAATATGGATAGTGAGTCTCCAATATTCAAGTAATGAGAATGAAAATGTTATAGGCCTAAGTATAAATTTTGTATAGAAATTATAAAACGAATTTATATTAGACAACATCTAAATAGTATATACCTTTAGTTTTCTCTCCTTTTCCATATAGTTGGTATGATTTAGTAAAAATATTAATGACACTATGTGGACTTCCCTTTGCCAGTTCTTCCCATGGTCCTTTGCTATGCATATCACCTAGGTGCCCGTAAAGTGGCAAGAATTTCTCAGCTTCCTTCTGAAACTCTTTGATGGGCTCATAAGGATTTCTTTCACCAGCACAAAATTCCTTTTCTTTCAAGATTTCTGCTACCTTCAAAAGAGGCTGTTTGTCCCGGCCTCCTTCTTCTTCAGAGAGACTCCCTTCACTAAGAAGAGGCCCTTCACTAACTGAGTCTGTACTGGAGCAAAGAGACATTTTGGCTTTTTCTTGAGAACCAGCCTGCACATCTGAGCTAGAAGAGTCAGTCTGTCTTTTACACAATTGTGCCAGCAGGCCTCCTGGTTTGGGACCAGGGGATCTCATTCTAAAGCTTGAAATGGCACTCTGAGGTCTTATCACCTCAGGAAGCTTTTTAAATTCACTAAGGTTTCCTACACCAGGAAGATCATCATCAAAAGTTGCATGAGATACACAGGTTCCTAACATCTTTTGAATTCGGGCTGAGAAAACATCTTCTGTATCTTCTTTCACAGGTGGACTTAAAGCTTTGGTCCAAGGTCCATCTTCTTGAGGTGCTTGCTGTACGTCACATTCAGCACTCCAAACTGATCCATAGTTAATGTTGGCGCCAGCTAATTTTTTGGCTTCACTTTCAATCCTGCTAGACAAAGAAGCAGCTGTTGCTTTCAAAGCTTCAATACGATCCAGTTTACTCTTATATTGGCTGGCACTAGGTTTTAACAAGGCATCTGGATTTGCAGCTGGTGAGGTCAGAAATGGTTGAGGTGTAAAACTTAATGTAGCCGTATTATGATTCTTCTTGGCTGGTAAAATAGATTCAAAATCCTTGTGCAAAATTCCTACATGTTCTAGATTCAAGAGATGGGAAAGTAAATTTCCAGCTGTTCCAACAAGAGGCTGTGGTTGAGAACTGGGAACTTGTGGGCTCAATCTGTCAGGCTGCATCCATGTAGAGTCCACCAAGTCTTTTCTGTAAATGTAAGTTATAATGTGTTATTTAACACAGCAACTCATAACTAATTTTTTTTCTCTGTTCTTGCTGTTGTGGGATCAAATTCAGGGGCTTGCTCAAGCACTCTACCTCTGAGCTACATCCTCAAACCAAATTATCATTGTTAGTTTCAACATCTCAAAGTAATACATGCACACCTAAAACAAATAGAATTACATAATTATAGCTCAAGTGGTAAAGAATCCTTGCTTGTCTACTAAACACAAGTCTCTAAATTCAATTGAAGTATCTCAAAGGAAAAAAAAAGGATAAAATTACTCATAACCAAACAATCAAAATGAGACACTAATATGTTTTATTTATTTAAATCCTTTTATTTATTATTTATACCTTTCTTAACAGTTAGATGTGGGTCCATTTTGTTTGGACAAAAGTGAGATTACAGCTAGACACTAGTGGCCAACATTTGTAATCCCAGCTATTCAGAAGGCTAAGAACAGAAGGATCATGGTCCAAGAGTAGTCCAGACAGAAAAGTCTATGAGACTCTATCTTTTCAGAAAGAAGATAAGATATGCTGAGTATCATCCCAACTATGATGAAAAGCATAAAATGGATAGTCCATGTGGATAGGTAGCCGGAAAGTAAGACACTACCAAAAAATAACCAAAAGAAAAAGGGCTAGAGTCATGGCATAGTGGTGGAGCACCTAACTATAATAAGCCTAACACCCTGAGTTCAAATCCAAGTTCTGCCAAAAAAATTAAATGAGTTTTAGAATGTTAAAGCTATGTATAGTAAATGAGGAAGTAAGAAAAGGAAGAAGTTGAATTGTGACTCAAAGGGGTAGGGCAGCTAGCCTTGAGCAAGAGCTCAGAGACAGCATCCAGGTCCTGAGTTCAAACCTCATTATTGATGAAAGATAGAAAAAAAGAAGGAAGAAAGGAAGGAAGGAAGGAAGGGAGGAAGGGAGGGAAGAAGGGAGGTAGGGAGAGAGGGAGGGAGGGAAAGGAAAGTAATAAGTAGTTATCAAAAGTCAATGGACAATATATTGATAATAAGAGAAAGAAGACATATTAAAACATGACACACAATACCTTCTAAATTGCATGTTCAATTTTTATGTGTTAAGTTTAAAAAAAGAGGGGAGTAAAAAACTAGTTTGACACTAGTGGTTCGTGCCTACAATCCTAGTTACTCAGAGGCTGAGATCTGAGGATCACAATTTGAAGCCAGTCAGGGAAAGAAAGTTTGTGAGACTTATCTCCAATTATGCACCAAAAACCAGCTGTAAGTGGAGTAGCAAAGGGGGCTAGAGAGTAGAGCACTAGCCTTCAGCAAAACGCTCAAGAACCATGCCTAAACCCTGAGTTAAAGCTTCTAGGCCAACACACACACACACACACACACACACAGAGCAACAAAAAAAAAATTTAAACGGAAGAGGGACAGGCAGGAGAAAGAAAAGATACTCGTTTAAGATATTAGAGTCTAGGGGCCGGGAGTTTGGCCTAGTGGTAGAGTGCTTGCCTAGCATGCTCGAAGACCCGGGTTCAATTCCTTGGTACTCCACATACATAGCAAAAAGCTGGAAGTGGTGCTGAGGCTCAAGTGGTAGAGCTCTAGCCTTGAGAAAGTCCAAGGACAGTGCTCAGGCCCTGAGCTCAAGACCCAGGACTGGCAAAAGAAAAAAAAAAAAGATATTAGAGTCTGACAGTAGATTTTTGTTTAGAATGATTCTAATATTATATAAACTGTTTAGAATTATAAAGCATCTCAGAGAAAGGCAAAAATTAGAGACATGAATACATTAACGTAGGCTGACAGCAATAATAAAGAATATTCCTGGGGCCGGGAGTTTGGCCTAGTGGTTAAAGTGCTTGCCTAGCATGCATGAAGACCCAGGTTCGATTCCTCGGTACCACATACATAGAAAAAAGCCAGAAGTGGTGCTGAGGCTCAAGCGGAAGAGCTCTAGCCTTGAGAAAGTCCAAAGACAGTGCTCAAGCCTGAGCCCAAGCCCAGGACTGGCAAAAAAAAAAAAAAAGAATATTCCTTACCCAGAAAGTATTTATATTTTTAAAGTTTATTTACTACTGAAATTTGAAATTTTATTTATAACAGTAAACAAACCCTTTGAAATATTTTATTATTAGAAACAAAGTACATAGAATAGTTAAAAGTATTAGTTTTTTTAGTCAGATGGCCTAAAATTTCAAACCTATATCTCTACCACTAATGTTTTGACTTTGAGATGACAAATTACATTCTAAGTCTCAGTTGCCTCTTCTATAAAACAGAAAGACAATCATTATCTCTACTAAATACTTGGCTCAGTAGTAGTTCTCTTAGATGGCTAGTACTCATAAAACTCTAGATTTGACCCCTAGCATAAAATGTTAGTTATATTACTAATCTTACTCCAAACTGTAAAGTGATTTTATTTCTATTTGTGCATTCTCAAGAGTTTCAAAATATTTCTCTTCTCCAAAGTATAAGTTGTAACCATACAATCATACGATGTCTCTATCTAACAAACTTTCATTATGAGTTTGGATCCAAGAAAACAAGAGTGCTTCCAATTAAAGAAGGAACTGACATTAACAATCGATTACAGAACCTTGGGTTGAAGCCTTTAAACTGGGTGTAATACCTGGTATATATTCAATTCTTATTCTTTTTAATTTTTTGGAGGTGGGGGGGGGATCATGGGGCTTGAACTCTGTGCCTGGGCACTGGCCCTGAGCTATTCAGGTCAAGGCTACCACCCTACCCCTGGCCTGGGCATTGTCCCTGAGCTCTTCAGCTCAAGGCTTCCCACCCTTCCCATTTTCTAGAGATTAACTGAAGATAAGAGTCTCACAATTTTTTTTTTTTTTTTTTTTTTTTGGCAGTCCTGGGCTTGAGCTCAGGGCCTGAGCACTGTCCTTTGACTTTCTCAAGGCTAGCACTCTACCACTTGAGCCTCAGCACCACTTCCAGCTTTTTTCTATGCATGTCAGACTGAGGAATCAAATCCAGGTCTTCCTGCGTGCTACGCAAGCACTCTACCACTAGGCCAAACTCCGGGCCCCGAGTCCCACAGTCTTTAGTGCCCAGGCTGGCTTTGAACTGAGATCTTCAGTTCTCAGCCACCTGAATAACTTAGGATTACAGGCATGAGCCACCAAATATTTTTCTAGTTCTGATAAGTATATCAAAGTAAGTGGGCCAGGAATGTGGCCTAGTAGTAGAGTGCTTGCCTGGCATGCACAAATACCTCGGTTCTATTCCTAGGTACCATATACACAGAAAAAGCAGGAAGTGATGCTGTGGCTCAAGTGGTAGAGCACTAGCCTTGAGAAAGCCCAAGGACAATGCCCAAGTCCTGAATTCAGCTCCAGAAAAAAAAAAAAAACAACAACAACCAATCCTCCTCTCCCCCCCAAAACTAAACATTTTCCTAGTTGCTATTACGTGACAACTAGTGAGGAATATCACTAACAACAAAGGAAATTTATAAGAGGAACATAACTAATAAAGGGTTGAGGATACAGTTTGAAAAAAGCATTTGCCTAGCAAATGTAAGGCCTAAATTCAATCACCAGGCCTAGCAAATGTAAGGCCTAAATTCAATCACCAGCACAATCAATCAATGACAGCTCAAATTTTAAAAACCAATTAAGGCATATGGGAAATATAGCTCTGCATCAAGCTTTAGTAACTATTAGAAGAAATTAACCAATTTCTAAATAAACCTCTCTGCTCTCGTACAAAAGTCAGTTGACAAATTCACTAAACATACACCACATTAAATTTAATCAAATGAAAGAATATTAATTATCTTTCGTTCTCTTTTTTACCTTGCAAGAGGTTGTGGAGGTTCTGACAAAGACATGTCACTACTGGAAGATGCGCTTGGGGGACGTTCCTGTACTTTGTTTTCTTTGTCAGATTCCCCAGATGGCTGATATCCTGGTCTGGCCTAGAAGAAAAGGCATGATATTAATCTCTCATCACAAAGGTCTCTTTAAGGTCTTGTTAAGATCTCTTTAAGCATATAAGAAACTCATAAAGTCATTTCGGTTTAACAATGATCATAAACCAGAGGATTTTTCCACACAATGAAACCAATACAAATTCAGTTTGTCTTAAAACAGCTATTAAAGAGGCCAGAGTGTGGCCTAATGGTAGAGTGCTTGCCTAGCATGCATGAAGCCCTGGGTTCAATTCCTTGGAACCACATACACACAAAAGGATGGAAGTTGAGCTGGGGCGCAGTGGCATACGCCTATAATCCTAGCTACTCAGGAGGCTAAGATCTGAGGATCAAGGTTCAAAGCCAGCCCAGGCACAAAAGGGATCTGAGACTCTTATCTCCAATTAACCTCTAGAGAATGGGAAGTGGGGCTTGGCTCAAGGTAGGGTGGTAGCCTTGAGCTGAAGAGCTCAGGGACAGCATCCAGGCTGAGTACAAGCCCTATGACCCACAAAAAAAGAAAAGAAAGAAAGAAGAAAAAGAAAGAAAAGGCTGGAAATGGGGGTGTTGTCCTTGCCATTTGACAAGGAAAATGCCCAGGCCTTGAGTTCAAAAAAAAAAAAAAAAAAGACAAAAATAACAACAACAACAACAAACAACTATTAACAGCAAATATAAACTAAAAATAACTACATAATGAGGATAAATATCCTTTTTAGCCTAGTTTTTTTTTTCATGGTAAGTAAAACTGTAGTATGCCTAATCTTCCCAGTGTTATAATTTACTAAATCTTAATCATAGTAAACAAAGCCTTTATTTATTTATTTTTTTTTTTTTTTTTTTTTTGCCAGTCCTGGGCTTGAGCTCAGGGCCTGAGCACTGTCCTTGGACTTTCTCAAGGCTAGAGCTCTACCACTTGAGCCTCAGCACCACTTCCGGCTTTTTTCTATATGTGGTACCGAGGAATTGAACCCGGGTCTTCATGCATGCTAGGCAAGCACTTTAACCACTAGGCCAAACTCCTGGTCCTAAACAAAGCCTTTAAAACAGTATGGAATACCTCATGTAAATTCAGTTACTCTCCTAACAACACTAGCACATCAAACTAAATATTTCCTAATTTTGACAAATATACAAAACTAAATATTTCATTAACATAATCTAGTTTATATATTATAGGCTAAGTATTTGCTGAGTACTACAATAATAATTAGGCAGGAATATAATCGCAACAGAAGAATAAAAGACATTAGTAGCAATAGCAATGAATGCTAGATACTCTTCATCTCTTTTTTCTTTTTATTTTTGCCAGTCCTGGGCTTGAGCTTAGGGCCTGAGCACTGTCCTTGGACTTTCTCAAGGCTAGAGCTCTACCACTTGAGCCTCAGCACCATTTCCAGCTTTTTTCTATGTATGTGGTACCAAGGAATCGAACCTGGGTCTTCATGCATGCTAGGCAAGCACTTTAATCACTAGGCCAAACTCCCAGCCCACTCTTCATCTCTTTTTGCCATCATATTGTCCAAATTATTCTTCATATGTAATAAACTTCTTAAAAGGCCATGTTATATGAGCATTTATCTGAATGATAGGATGTACGTAATTTTTAAATAATACTGTACAGCAAATAACTTTTTTCTGACCTTTGTGTTTCTGCTACTCTTACCTGTGCTTCCTGTGTAATATGTTGATGAGCTGGCTCTTCCAGCAAAGTCTTTTCTATTAGTAATTTGGAGTAAGTTTCCTGTAGTCGCCTAGCTGTTGATGGGTCAGATGGAGGCACATTTTTTGCTTTAGTAAAGGCTTCTTTCTGTTTCCGGTAGAGCTCTTGTAATCGTTTGTTTTTCTGTTCAGTAGCCTCCTTTTGAGCCTTCTTCTCTTCATTTTGTTTCCTTTTCCTTTCCTCCTGTTGTCTAACAATGTACTGTCGTACCTCATCTGTATCATAGTGGCGTTTTTTGGAAATAACAGGAGGATCTTCATTAGCTGTTATTTTGTCAGGTTTTCTTTTCACTAGGCTATGACTCCGAGGAGCTGGTATAGATGTGGATGACTTTGGATTCTGTATCTCTCCAGTCTCTTGCTTCACAGTCTGAGCTGTGGAATCCAGCTGTAAGTCATCAAGAATTCCACGAATTTCAACAGGCAAAAAGTCCTTGTTTAAGGCAACATTATCCTCTTGCTTACTGTTGAGAAGAGATGGCGCTGATTTCTTTATATTATTTTCAGATCGAACTCTACTTCTTGACCGTTCTGAGCTTCGATGAAGATTTCTATGTGAAACATCCAATCTAGGATCAGATTCTGCTCTTCCAATACGAGCCCCTGTAATGTATCAATTGTTAGTGACACATTAAAATTCTCTATTCACTCTTAAAATTGATTTTACCAATAAAAAAACTTAAATATCAAATGAAATGTTTTTGCTCAGATGTCTTATAATAAAGGCACATAAAATATAAAAATAAAATGCAAAAAGTAATGCACCTACTGCCTGACAAATGTAACTGTAACCCCTCTATACATTATCCCGACAATAAAACTAAATTAAATTTTGTGAAAAAGGGATGGGGACCAGGAGTTTGACCTAGTGGTAAAGTGCTTGCCTAGCATGCAAGAAGCCCTGGGTTTACTTCCTCAGTACTACATATACAGATAAAGCCAGAAGTGGTGCTGTGGCTCAAGTGATAGAATGCTAGCCTTAAGGATAGTGTCTAGGCACTGAGTTCAAGCCTTAGGATTGGCAAAAAAAAAAATAAAAGAAAAAAAAACAGAAAAGAAAGAAAATTAAATTATAAGACAAGCATGTAGGGTTGGAATGTACTTCAGTGGCAAAGAGTTTGCCTAGCAAGTACAATGTCTTGGGTTCGATTCCCAGTACCAAAAAAAAGAAAGACAAAAGAAAGGAAAAACATAAACCAGGTGCAGTGGCTCACACCTGTAATCCCAGCTATTTAGGAGGCTGAGATCTAAGGATCAAAGTTCAAAGCCAGCCCAGTCACAAAAGACTCTTATCTCCAATTAACCTCTACAAAACAGGGAAGTGGTGCTGTGGCCTACCCCTGGGCAGAATGGTAGCCTTGAGCTGAAGAGCTTAGGGACCGGGCCAAGGCTGAGTTCAAGCCCCATGACCCACCAAAAAAAAACCAAAAAACATGTAATATGCAAAATTAAATTGATCTTATATACAAATTCACATATCCTAGAATAATGAATGCTCTAAAAGGAAGGAAAATTCCCTTTTATTAGCAATAAAATTATTTCAGGAGCCAGGAGCATATCTTAGTGGTAGATGCTCGCTTAACATGCACAAAGCCCAAGGTTCAATTCCTTGGTACCACATAATCAGAAAAGGCTGGAAGTAATGCTCTGGGCTCAAGTGGCAGAGCACTAGCCTGGAGCAGAAAGTGTCCAAGGACAGTGCCCAGTCCTTGATTTCAAGCCCTGGAACTGGCAAAAAAAAAAAAAAGGAATCTCAGACCAGGTACCAATGACTTACACCCATAATACTAGCTACTCAGGAGGCTAAGATCTGAGAATCCCAGTTCAAAATCAGCCTGGGCATGAAAGTCTACTCTTATCGCCAACTAACCACCAGAAAATCATAAGTAGTGCTGTGGCTCAAGTGGTAGAGCACTAGTCTTGAGCTAAAGAGCTCAGGGACAAGGAGTATCAATGTTTGAGAAGTAATGCTCCTACTCCATGACGAATGTAACTGTAACCCCTCTATACATTACCCTGACAATAAAATACAATTTAAAAAAGAAAAAAAAAGGAACTCAGGGACAACGTCCAGGCCCAGAGTTCAAGCACCATGACTGACCCCTCACCCAAAAAGAATTTCAGTCCTTTGAAAAACTCTTGGTGGGCACAGTGGCTCACGCCTATAATCCTAGCTACTCAGCAGGCTGAGATCTAAGGGTCTCGGTTCAAAGCCAGCCCAGGCACTAAAGTCTGTGAGACTTATCCTCTTATCTCCAATTAATCACTAGAAAACCAGAAGTGATGCTGTGGCTCAAGGGGTAGGGCAGTAGCCTTGAGGTGAAGAGCTCAGGGACAGCAACCAGGCCCAGAGTTCAAGCCCCAGGACTGAGAAAAAGAAAAGAAAAATTCATGTTTCTTTGGATTTCTTTTAATATACCTTTTAAAATAACAGATTTTATTATTGATATGAATTTAACATTATTATTTCTATCTCATGCCATATGCATATTTGTTAATTTTAATATTTCCTTCTTCAAATATAGTTGTTTAGAAATCAGTAACTTTTTGGTTAGAACCATAAGATATAGGAAAAAAAATGGTTTTTTTTTTGTAGTGCTGTTACTGGATCATGGACTCAAGGCATGGGTGCTGTTCCTTAGCTTTTCTTCTCAAAATTGACCCTCCATCACCTGAGCCATAGCTCTACTTCCAGCTTTTTGCTGGTTAACTGAAGAATCTCATCATTTAGACTTTACTGCCTACGTTGGCTTCAAACCACAAATCTCAGATTTCAGTCGCCTGATACTGGGATTACAGATGTGAACTACTAGTACCTGGTTCAAATTTATATTTTAATATCCTATAAAACGCAGTCCAGGCATATACCCAGGTATGAAATGAGATCTCTTTTGCAATCTCAAAATTAAGACAGTGGGGCCGGGAGTTTGGACTAGTGGTAGTGCTTGCCTATCATGCATGAAGACCTGGGTTCAATTCCTTGGTACCACATACATAGAAAAAAAGCTGGAAGTGGTGCTGAGGCTCAGGTGGTAGAGCTCTAGCCTTGAGAAAGTCCAAGGACAGCGCTCAGGCCCTGAGCTCAAGCCCAGGATTGACAAAAATATAAAAAATAAAAAAAAATCAAATTCTTAGTAAAGATGATCACTAATATGCATAAAGATTATCCAGACAAGCTCAATAGCAAATTTCCTCCTTTTTGAGGAGGAAAAAGGGAAAAAAAAAATCCTAAAACATTTTTACTAGTACTTTCCTAAGTTCTTACATGACAATCTGTGTGTGTTTGTGTGTGTGTGTGTGTGTGTGTGTGTGTGTGTGTGTGTGTGTATGCACATGCACGCAGCTGTCTGTGCATGTATATGGTAAAATTATGCTTTTTCTACATGCTTGCTTTACTGATACTTTACCATTTGGGTCACATCTCTACCAGATTCTGTATCTATTATTTTGGAGATAAAGAATCCTAGTCATTTAGGACTAGACTGGCACTGAATCACAATCCTACAGATATCAGCCTCCTGAGAAGCTAGGATTACATTTGGGAGTCATGAAGCAAATTTTAATTACTTTTTTACAAAAATTTTAATTAAAGCTACCCACCAGATTTATTAGTTTTTTCTCTTCCACTTCTGTCACTTGATACTGTTCTTCGCTCTTTTTGCTCCATTCTCGGTGCAGGTCCCAGAATCTTCTTTACTAGTTTTTGTCCATCTCGCCAAGAAGAAGTACTTATCAGATGACTATTCCCTAAATCATATATAATGCATTGAAATCTGAAACATATTTTAGCTTTAAAAATTCTATTTACTCAATCACATAGATGTAATAATTTACATTTACTTCCCACCAAAATCAAAAGGTAAGTATATTTTTAACTCCAAGCCATTAAAATTAGATAACTGTTAGTTTATATCTTGAATTTGCTACGTATCAATGTCAAATGCTTCAAAAATTAAATACCAAATCATAATGATTTCTGAAGCTTTAAAGAATAGGTCCCTGAATTCAACAATGATATTTAGTACAAAACAAAAATACACTTATTATTGTTAGTGTTTGATTTTCCATACGACACCCTGCACAGTACATGATAAAATATGCATTTTCTAAACAAATGAATGACTTAATCACAAAAAAACAATCTGAAGAAACACATAACAAGCACTTAACAGTAATCCCATTTGAAGGAGATTATATTATTGGGATTTCGCTAGAAGGGCTAGAGGTCAAGTGGCAGAATGCCTGCCTAACAAGTATGAGGCCATGAGTTTAAACCTCAGTTTCACTGAAATAAAGGTTAATTATAAATCTCTACTGTTTACTTTAGAAATATTTTTATACCATTATTAATCTTACCACAAAATATTTATGAAATCTACCAAAATTAGATTTTAAATCCACTGCTCAATGTGTAAGAAACTTTATTTAAAAAAAAAAAAGTAAGCTGGGCACCAGTGACTAACTCATAATTCTAACTAGGTGGGAAGCTGAGATCAGGAGCATCATAGTTTAGTCCAGTCTGGAGAGGTCAAGTGACTTCCTTATGAACCTGGACACCACGGCACATGCTATTTTCCTAGATACAAAACAGGCCATCATCAGGAAGACAAAAGTTCCAGATTAGCCAGGCCCAAAAGAAAAGTCTATAGGGCTCCAACTCAATGGAAGTTAGGCATGTGCCTGTCTTCCCAGCTACAATAGGAAGTGAAAAATACCTGGATCAGAATCCAGGTGTTTGCCTAAGCAAAAAGTAAAACCCTATCTCAAAAATAACCACTACAAGGCTGGGTGCATGGCCTAGTGATAGAGTGCTTGCCTAGCATGCACAAAGACTCAGATTCGATTCCTTGGTACTGCATACGTAGAAAAAGCCAGAAAGCCAGGCACGGTGGCTTACACCTGTAATCCTAGCTACTCAGGAGGCTGAGATCTGAGGATCAAGGTTCAAAGCCAGCCCAGGCACAAAAGAACCTGAGACTCTTATCTCCAACTAAAAACCTCTAGAAAAAAGGGGAAGAAGGGCTTGGGCAAGGATAGGGTGGTAGCCTTGAGCTGAAGAGCTCAAGGACAACCCTAGGCCCAGGGGTAGGGCCCAGGGGGTAGAGCAGTAGCCTTGAGCAGAAGAGCTCAGGGACAGTGCCAGGCCAAGTTCAAGCCCCCATAACTCACAAAAAGAAAAGAAAAGAAAAAGAAAAAAAAACTCGAAGTGGTTCTATGGCTCAAGCAGTAGAGCTCCAGCCTTGAGAAAGCCCAAGGACAGTATTTAAGGCCTGAGTTCAAGCCAGGACTGGCAAAATAAATACATACATACATACATACATACATACATACATACATACATACATACTGCATATTGACGGGAATGTGAATTACTACAACCATTCTGGAAGATGGTCTGGTAGTTCCCCAAAAATTTAAACAGAACTTCCCTATGATCCAGACATACCACTTTTGGGCATCTACTCAGATCATTATCTCAGGACACAGTAAAGAAATTGGGTACCAATGTTCATTGCTGAACTATTTACAATAGCCAAGTTATGGAAACATCCCAGATGCCCTACAACAGATGAGTGGATAAAATGTAGCACATATACACAATGGAATTTTACTCATCCATTAGAAAGAATAAAATTATGCCATTTGCAGGGAACTGGATGGACCTAGAACAAATCATGTTTTTCTTATATGTAGAAGTTAGATCTAAAATATAATTGAACATGATAACCTATATAGATCTCTAGGAATTCACACCAACAGACCAAAGGAGGATACCTTTAGGGGAATTACACAAAGGTGTAACTTGGGCGCTTTTTTTTTGTGGGTCCTGGATCTTAAACTGTCCCTGAGCTCTTCAGCTCAAGGGTACTGCCCTACCGCTGGGCTTGGGCTTTGTCCCAGCTTAAGGCTACCACCTTACCCTTGAGCCAAACCCCACTTCTCAGTTTTCTAGAGGTTAACTGGAGATAAAAAGTTTCAGGTCTTTTTGTGCTTTGAACCCTGATCCTCAGATCTCAGCCTCCTGAGTAGTTAGGATTACAGGCGTGAGCCACTGCACTCAGCAACTTGGGCCTTTTTTTTTTTTTGTAGGTTTTTGCTTTAGGCTTTTTTTTGTCCTTTTAGAGGACATATAGGGGGAGTACAGAGAGGGAGTGAGGAAGGGTAAACAAATGCAATCACGCTATTCACTATGTGGAAATACAATCATGCTATATACAATGTGGAAAATGACATGTGTAAACTTGTAGGCAGGAATAGGAGGGGGAAAACTGAGGGAAAGCAAAGGAAAGGGTGACATTGTCCAAAAATAGAAAGGTACTCATTACTTGACTTATGAAATTATATAACATCTTAAAAATAACAATAAAATTGTATTTTTAAAAAATGATGGAAAAAGCTTTGAGGAATCTGGGCACCAGTGGTTCATGCCTATAATCCTAGCTACTCAGGAGGCTGAGATCTAAGGATCACAGTTCAAAGACAGCCGGGGCATGAAAGTCTGTGACTCTTATCTCCAATTAACCACCAGAAACCCAGAAATGGTGCTGCTTAGGGACAGCACCCAGGGCCCAAGTTCAAGCTCCATGAACAAGAAGATAAAAAAGAAAAGAAAAAACTCTGAGGTAGAATTATAAACAGATGAATAAAGTTTTATAGATATACATACATATGAAAGCTTTCAAATTGTGCAGCTCTAAGTAAGTACGCCTTATTCTGTCAGTTATAACTTAAAGCACACACACACAATAATGACATTTGTAGATTTTCTTATGTGCTAAATAATGAAAACATTTAGAAACAAATATCTGTATCTTTATAAATTTCATTGCAAAATATATAACTTCAGGATGAATGTGCTATTGAAAAACTAACCTGTTTTGCATTCTGGACTTGATAACTGTGTTACCTTTTGTACTTTTCGTACTGGCTTGACTACTTTCTTCTCTCTACTTTTTTCAGCAGGTTTTTCTTTTACAGAAATATCATCTGAAAACCAAAAACATTTACAGCAGTCACTATGCTTCCCACTCTTTTCCAATTCTCCCCTAGTAGGAAAACTATTATCAGTATAATATTCCCCCCATATCAGTAGTTTCACTTTCTACAGTTTCAGTAACCCAAGTACAAGTGTAGTCCAAAACATTAAATGGAAAATTCCAAAAATAACCAATTTACAAGTATTAGACTGTACTTCATTCTGAATAGTATGATGAAAGTTCTCATTAACCAGCTCTATCCATACCAGAGCAAGACATCCCTTTATTGAGCATATCCATTCTGGGTATTACCTATTACTGATTATTCATTCAGTAGCTATCTTGGTAATGAGACTATGTCTATAGTGAGGGTATTGTAGAGCTTGTGTTCAAGCAAACTTTATTTTAATGAATCCAAAGATAGTAATGATGGCAATTTGAGTATGCCAAGGAGGAGAAAGTTGCTGACTTAATAAAAAATAATTACATGCTGAAAAATTGCTATAATCTATAGTAAATCACTATAGTTAACCTCTTACTGTACTGAATTTATAAATTAAATAGTATTACTAATATGTATAGAAAAAAAAAACAACAGAATAAATAGGGTTCAGTATTATCCAGTTTCAGGCATCCTCTGGGGTTCTTGGAAGTATCCCCATTAGACAAGATGGAATACTTCTAGACTATAAAACACAAGTTTGAGGAAAGGACAAAGAAACTTTGAAAGTAAACTGTTACTATGACGAGCTATGCTACGATGACCAATGTCAACTCTTTTTATAATAAAAATCTAATAACTACCACTCCATTATTCCATTATTGGATGCCAAGTGTCTGGTTTTTCTTCCATCAAAAGACTTGTTAGAAATTTACCTCATTCAGGCCAGGAGTTTGGCCTAGTGGTTAAAGTGCTTGCCTAGCATGCACAAAGACCCTGGTTCGATTCCTTGGTACCACATATATAGAAAAAGCCGGAAGTGGTGCTGAGGCTCAAGTGGTAGAGCTCTAGCCTTGAGAAAGTCCAAGGACAGTGCTCAGGCCCCTCAAGCCCAGGACTGGCAAAAAAAAAAAAAAAGAAAGAAAGAAATTTACCTCATTCTCACAAATGGAAAATGGCTACAATAATAATGTTTTCAAAGCCAAAATAATATATGAAATTTCAAAAGCAAATGCCTTCATAGTCTGCGGTCTCATTTAAATTTTTCCTTTTTTGTGTGTTGGTACTTGGGCTTGAATTCAAGGCCTCCCACTTCTGCATAGCTTTTTTTGCTCAAGGCCAGTGCTCCATCCTTTAGGCCACATCTCCACTTCTAGTTTTTGCTGGTTAGTTGAAGATAAGATTCTCAAGGATTTGTCTGCCCAGATTGGTTTTGAACCATGATTCTCAGATCTCAGAAACCTGAATAGCTAAGATTACAGGCATGAACCACCAGTGCCTGACTCACGTAAAAATTCTACATAAAAATGATGTAAAACAGGGGCTGGGAGTTTGGCCTAATGGTAGAGTGCTTGCCTAACAAGCACAAAGACCAAGGTTCAATTCCTCAGTACTACATACATAGAAAAAAGCCAGAAGTGGTACTGTGGCTCAAATGGTAAGAGTGCTAGCCTTGAGAAAACCCAAAGACAGTGCTCAGTCCCTGAGTTCAAGCCCAGGACTGGCAAAAAAAAAAAAAAAAAATATCTAAAATACTTAACAGAACAGTTTCATGATTAAATTTGGTATTTCATATAGGTATTTGTGTGTTTCATGTACTTCAAATAGGGGTTTGTATATTTCAAGTTGGTATTTCTTATATAAAGTACTACTCATTTTGGCCGGGAGTGTGGTCTAGTGGTAACATGCTTGCCTAGCATGCACGAAGCCCTGGATTCTATTCCACAGCACCACACACACAGAAAAAGCCGGAAGTGGTGCTGTGGCTCAAGTGGGAAAGTGCTAGCCTTAAGCAAAATGTATCCAAGGACAGTGCCCAGGCCCTGAGTTCAAGCCCCAGGACTGGTCAAAAAAAAAAAAAATCACTATTTTTTTAATACCAATCTGAGGGAAGATACAGACTATACATAAAAATTCAAAAACTTAACCTTGCCAGATACAGTGGCTCATGCCTATAACCCTAGCTACTCAGGAGGCTGAGATCTGAAGATCACAGTTCAAATCCAGCCCAGGCACTAAAGAACATGAGACTCTTATCTGCAATTAATCACTAGAAAAGGGGAAATGGGGCTGTGGCTCAAGGGGTAAGGCAGTAGCCTTGAGATGACAGTGCGCCCAGGCTCAGAGTTCAAGCACCATGACCCACCAAAAACACCAAAAAACCTTAACCTTAGTTGTATGTACCAATATATATTATATAATTTGAAAAGACATGTAGAGCTCTGCATTATAAGGGAAATGTAAATAAAAGGCCCTAAAGCAGGAATAAACTAAGTGTGAGGAAACAGCAAGGGACAAAGTAGGCAGAGAATAGTAGGAAATGTTTGAATAAATGAATTAGACTAGGCAAGGTTTATAGACCCATAAGAATTTCAGCTCTTGCTGGGCACTGGAAGCTCACATCTGCAATCCTAGCTACTTAGGAGGCTGATCTGAAGATCAGCCAACCTGGGCACAAAAGTCTCTGAGACTCTTAGTGACTCAAGTGGCAGAGTGCTAGCCTTGAACTTTCAAGAGCTCAGAGAAAGCACCTAGGCCCAGAGTTTGAGCCCAACAACCAACCAAAAAAAAAAAAAAAAATGAAAGAATGGAAAGAAAAGAATTTCAGCTCTTCTTAGGATACTTATGTTGACAGACAAGATGGTATATGCCACACATGCCTTTAGTGTCCCCTGGCCCTGACTACACTGGAAGAAATTACGATTTCATGGGACTCATGGAGTTTTGTATTTATTTTATTTTACATGAAGTGATGTATTAATGGATTCAGTGGATCAGTGAGTGTGTGATTTTTTTTTTTTTTTTGCGGGTCATGGAGCTTGAACTTGGCCTGGGCACTATCCCTGAGCTCTTCAGCTCAAGGCTACCGCCCTACCCTTGAGCCAAGCCCCACTTCCTATTTTCTAGAGGTTAATAGGAAATAAGAGTGTCAGGTTCTTTTGTGCCCAGGCTGGCTTTGAGCCTTTATTTTTAGATCTCAGCCTCCTAAGTAGCTAGGACTACATGTGTGAGCCACCACACCAGGCTGTGGTGATTTTTTTTAAAATATATTTTCTTTGTGCCTTTATAAGGATTTGAACTCAGGGCCTTGTGCTCTTACTCAGCTTACTCATTCATGGCTGGCATCTACATGAGCCACACCTCTATTCTGGGATTTTACTGATTAATTAGAAATGTAATCTCAAGGACTTTTCTGCCAAGATTGAAAACTGAACCTCTACCCTTCAAGTCTCAGCCTCCTAGACAGATACAGTTACAGGTGTGAGCCACTGATGCCTGGTATGTAATGTTGAGTTAGTAAATACTGTACCACATCTGTGACAAACATTTTAAGAAGGTGTGTGTGTGTGTGTCCCCTAGGCTTGAACTCAGATCCTAGGAACTTGTCCCTTCATTTTTTTTTTTTTTTTAGCTTGAAGCTAGTGTTCTACCACTTGAGCTTCATTTCTACTTTGGGCTTTGGGGTGGTTCATTGGAGGTAAAAGTCTCACAGACTTTCCTGACTGAACTGGCTATGACCTGCAGCCCTGAGATCTCAGCCTCCTGAGTCGCTAGGATTACAGGCATGAATCACTGGCACCAGCCTATGTATTTATATAGTTTTGCTATCATAATGTGATTTTCAGAAGGCAAACAAAATACGACTAGGCCAAGTCTGAGGGAAATCTCCTGTTCCACAGAAGTATGCACAAAACTCAATTTTGTTTTGTAATGTAAGATCCTCATTTGTGTTTAAGTAATACAGATTAAAATTTATGATGAACTTTAAAACAAAAACAAAAGACTCAGTTCTTACTTAAATGTGAGATGTTAAGCTTCTGGAAGCTTTTGAACAAAAGGAGTAACATGATTTAAATTAAACTTTAAAAAGCTTACTCTGGCAGCTATGATGAAAATAAAAACTCATTTGAAAAATCGAAAAAGGCTAAGTATGATCATTACTTCAATAATCCTGGCAAGAGATTGATTGTGGCTTAGGTTTAGATATTCAATAGTTACAGAGGAGGTAAACATGGTTATATTATCAATACATGTCAAGCAATATTGGATATAAAGTATGAAGAAATAGGGAAGGGAAATATTTGAGTCTGAATCAATAGAAAGATTAGATTAACTAATATGGGACCAGACAGATGTATCAGCACAAGCTATTTAATCCATGCCACATGGGGGTGAAGATGGGAAGACTGTGATTCGAGGCCAGTCCTGGTCTTGTTGAGACCTTATCTCAACAAGACAAGTCAGGTGTGGTGGTCTACTCTGATGGACCATGTATACAGGAAGCAGAGATCAAAGTACATCAGCCCTGGGCCTACGTGTGAGAAACTACCTGAAATAATCTAAAGTAAAAGGACTGCTGGCATGGCTCAGTTACATAGCAAGCAAGAGGCTCTGAATTCAAATCCCAGTATTGAATAAATAAAAATAACTGACATGGAATGGCTATCAGTGTAGCAAGCACCCAGACCTTGAGTTAGAGCTCCAGAACCAGCATACAAAAAAAAAAAATGACAAAATTAAGCACCTAGCATCTTGTTCAATAACACTGGATAATCTGTTAAACGAGTAGGAACATTATTACTATAACATGCCTATTTCTCTTTCAATCTTCCATAGTTTCCTCTTATTTCCAGTTCTCTACACATTTCATCTCAAATGCTTATTTTTTTTTCATCTGTTCTGCCTCAATTAGGCTCTCCGATGTTAACCTTCAAACCAGGCAATCTTGATTCCAATAGTGTCTCCTTTAAAAATAGCCTCATTTCTGTTTAACCAACCTTGCATGCCAATTTTAACCCTGGAACAGAGCCTAGGGGCTAAGATGGCCTCAGGACTCAAATCACTACTATTTTATAGACTGCTGTTAGAAAAAAGAAAAATCTTTAACACTTGATAGCACTTTGGTAACATTTCCATGTCTAAAATGATTATTAATTAGATTAAAATGTAGGACAAAATAAAAAAAGCACTATTCTCACCTGCAAGGTGAAGTGCTAAGTCTCGGTACAGTTCTCTACTTAGGTTTTGAAATTCAGCCTCCTGCCACACTTTCCCATCAGGTGTGCGAATCTTGGTCTCTGAAGGGTTGAAACCTAATACAGGCCAAGAATACAGAACATTATCAACACATAACTTTATAACTTTTGCTTGTTATGCTTTAAGTAATGTAATTAATATACTACAAATTTCATTTAATATACAACTCAGTGGGTTATACATACGTACATATGTATGTATATATAAGTTTGAAGTTGTACAACTCTAATTATCTAATTGTAAAGTATCTCATTACCCTGGGAAGGATGAAAACTTGCACCTATTATCAGCCCTCCTCACATGACACCTTGGCAACTCCCAATCCATTTTCTATCTTTATGGATCTGACTATTCTGGATATTTCATATAAATGACATCATAGTCTGAATGGAACTTTTACATAATTTTTAATATTGTACACTTAATAAAGTTTGTATACAGTGAACCATCAAAAAATCCAATTGTTACTACTTCAGCTATGCTTGCAAAAAATCTGTAGTTGTTCAGCATCACTATCCATTCTTGCATTTAATTTATATACTACCATATCGCAGTTGTTTTCTAACATTTATTTGTACATGAATGCTTAACAGTAAAAAAAAGTATGTCATTAATACAGTAAAAAGTTTGTCTTTAGAGTAACTGCAGCATAGAAGCCTCACTCAAATCCCTGCATTAGCTGCTTCAAACAACAGAAACTGCAAATGCCAACTTTCAGTTTATAGACAGCTGAATTCTGACTGACAAGTTACTTTCCATCACATTCTCCTTCTTTAGGTGAGAAGAAACATCAGAAACAGTTAAAGGCTTAGGCAGTAGATCCTCAAGGAATGAAGAAGCATTCTTCTGAATGTTGTGGGTTTTTTTTTTTTCCAAAGTCACCTACCTTATTAGCAAGTTGTGTGAAAAATCATTTTTTGCCTCTGCTTTATAAACTGACATTTCTTCTAGTTATGAATACATATTGCTCTAAGTCCTTCAATAAGCCCATCACATGTTTATCAGGACTACATATTTTTTCTGCTGTGTTAACAAAACATCTTCATCATCACTATTATTATGATCACCATGTTTCAGAATCATTTTAGATATTTCAAAATTAGACAACAAAATATGGCAAAACTTCAATATTCACTTCCTCCAGCTTACGGATATAGACTCCAAAAAGACTGGATGTCTTTTTGTCACTTAACACCACTGTGTTCAGTACCCGAGCATTGTCAGACATGCAATATTAAGCCCTATTCATTGCTATTGCCAAGCAGTCGCAATAACATGCAAGTATCCTCATATTATACTTTGAGAACATTCTAAACTCATACCTCTGATGACTCCTAGAATGTTATTTGAGTGTTTTATTCTCCTCATTGATCTAAGGATATCCTGCTCACATGGTTTAATTAACAGTCATGTTAATTATGCCATGTTATGCATACATAAACATCATTTGGGGTTACTTGGGGAGGGGGAACTGCTTTTAGGTTTGGGTTTTTCTGTGGTGCTAGAGATTAGACCCCAGGCATACTGCATGCTATTAATGTGATCTTTAGCATTGAACTACACACCCTTTTATACCATAAATAATATTTTTCTAAATGTTTCAGCTGAAAGAGAAATTGAACAGCTGTCAAGGACTAACAAAATCTTGTAGACATCATACAATCCAGTTTCCTAGCAGTGAGCACAAGCTGCTAGTACAAATGTTTGTGAAATCAATCAGAAAAGATGTTTTCAGTTATCCATGCCTTTTGTTATAGTAATAATAGAAACTATGCAAGCTTTTGCCAGTCACAGCAGGTTCACACTGAACACATGCCTGTTGCATTAACACATCCCAGTAGTTATTCTGTCTTTTGCATCCTTAATTTCTGTGGTGGTTTGTCTCATCAGTTGTAGTTAGAGTCTTTCTGGGGCAATAATGCCAAAACAGTGACATTTGATCAGTATTATAGACTTACAAGTCTCAGATTTTCAATAGCAATGACTCTGACAAACTAGATACTATCTATAGTTCTGTAAATAGCAGATGCTTTATCACCACAAATCTGTAAAAAATCAAAACTAGGTCTTTTCTTAAATTTCTGAAACCAGCCTTTGAATATTCATAGTTCTCTTCACTTTCAGTTCACTGATAGATTTTTTTTTTTTTTTTTTTTTTTTTTGCCAGTCCTGGGCTTGAGCTCAGGGCCTGAGCACTGTCCTTGGACTTTCTCAAGGCTAGAGCTCTACCACTTGAGCTTCAGCATCACTTCCGGCTTTTTGCTATGTATGTAGGGTACTGAGGAATCGAACCCGGGTCTTAGTGCATGCTAGGCAAGCACTCTACCACTAGGCCAAACTCCCAGCCCAGATCTTTTTTTCATTTCATGATTAGTGTATCATTCATTCTTTGGTATGTGTTCTATGCTACTGACGCAAAACACAATCAAGACCTTGACCATTAGCTTTAGGTAGTGTTTTTGTATTTTTCTGTTCATCACTTTGAGCACAGAACTTCAAAAACTTCTGTTTCTTCAGGTCATATATGCTGATAATTCCAACATCACATTCTACTGTACAATTACATTGCTGTCTAGCTTGACTTTCATAAATACTTCCACTTTTCAAAAAAAATGTTATTCATAAAGGCATCTGTAGGACATTTAAATATTTTCAGCAATATATATTTACACCACAGACAGAGAGAATAAGCAAGAGGTACGAAGAAAAATGTACCTGGGTCTTGGTCCCATGGACACCATATGGGTAAAGTTATTGAGAGAATGACCTCCATACATGCCATTTTATTATCCATATGAATATGGTTGAGCAGCTGATTTGGGGAATTTGAGTATGTACTATGTAAAGGCATCACAGCTGAAAGGAGCTAGAAGAGGCTCTTTTGTCTCTTTGAGATTCTACATAAACAGTGTTGCACACCTGCATTTTGACTGTAAAGAGTCATATGATACAAATTGTTTCACTGGTTTGTCCCCTTTAGTGCTTCTAACACATTAGATTTCAGATTTTTTTTTCCTTTCCCACTTTACAAAATATTTTTCTCTAGGAAGACTTTCTTTGTACTTGTAACTTCACTACAAGTTACGCATAGAGGATTTCAACATCTATATCTATTCATCTATTTCTTTTTGTCCCTACTCCTTTGTTTTCATTTTTTTGTCCAATTTTTTTGCTGCTGATACAAATGACTAAACAGATTTTAAAACAAAAATTACTAGGTACTTCCTTATATCTATGACACGACCTTAGGCTCTGAAATAAAGTAAGATAACTAACATAGGCTGTTTACTTTTACTGGCATATACATCAAAGAGAAAAAGATATGCAAACAAATAAAAACATGCAGAATAAGAGCACAATTTGTGAGGGAGGTAAAAATTTTAATACCAAACTATATATCCAGGAAAACCCACAAGTGGTTGAGCACCAGCCTTGTGCAGAAGCAGCTCGGGGATAGTGCCCAGGCCTTGAATTCAAGCCCTAGGATTGGGAAGAAAAAAAAAATTATAATTCTGGATCCATCCCAGAAATTCAGTGATATATCTAGGAATCTTCTTTTGCAACATCTTGACTTTTTTTTTTCTGTCAATCATGGGCTGGAACTCTGGGCCTTAGACACTGTCCCTGAGCAATTCAGCTAAAAGCTACCACACTATGTCTTGGCCACAGCACTACTTCCTATCTTGACATTTTTTTTAAGTTGTTGTACAAAGATGTCACAATTCCATTCATCAGGTTATGACTACAATGCATCCTGTTCTAAAGATATCTAATCTATTAAAATGCATTTTAAGAGAAAGGGAGAATACAAAGAAAGGAAGATGAAAAAGATACAAAAACTAATTACAAACCTTTATATGTTGGAGCAGGTGGTGCTATTGCCACTTTTCTGACTTTTGCTGTCACTGAGCTGTCAACATTAACAACCATTACTGGATGATCAATATGACCCGGATTCTGGCCCCGGCCATTTATTTCTTCTGAGTGTTCCCACTGTTTCCTGATCCGCTCCTTCAGTTTTTCCAGCTTGGCATCATGTTGTCGTCGCTTTAAAATGTCTAATCTTTGGGAATTACAAGTACTAGTAGATGATGGAGAAGAGTCTGTTAACCAAAACACTTTTGGATCAACATCAAGGTCCATCTGACTCACCAAAGGCTTTGAATTGTTTTCATTTATTTTTGCTCTATTAGGTATTTCATCCTCAGTTCTCATAGGAACTCCCATTTTAATTAAACATTCAGAATTGTGCAATGCATCAATTGCTGGGCGATCATTTAAAAACCTAACAATTGTATCATTCATGACAGATGATTGAGAGCTTTCAAATTCACAACGTATGTTCTGTTCTCGATTGCATAACATCTGGTCACCACTCTCAACCTTATCTTCGTTAACATCTATACAATATACATGCTTTGACTCCACATGGCTAGGACTTAAGTTGGAAGGTGTACCATGGATTTCTCTGTAACAAAAAATAAAAAGCTTTCAGACTATAGTTAAAACAATATTTTACCCACTTGAAATATTATTGACAAGCATAGATGAACTTTTTTCACCACAAAAAAATAAGAATGCTGGGCACGGTGGCTCACTCCTATAATCCTAGCTGCTCAGGAGGCTGAGATCTGAGGATGATGGTTCAAAGCCAGCCTGAGCACTAAAGTCCCTGAGACTCTCATCTCCAATTAATCACTAGAAAAAGGGAAGTAGGGCTGTGGCTCAAGGGGTGGGCAATAACCTTAAGCTGAAGTGCTCAGGACAGTGCCCAGGCTCAGAGTTCAAGCCCCATGACCCACAAATAAATAAATAAATAAATAAGAAAGAATGCAAAGTAATACATAAACAGCTTGATTGACCAGTTCTACAATGCATACATGTATCAAAACACTTTGTTGTTTTATAGGATACTTTATATTAATATACATGAGTTTTATTTGTCAAATTAAGAAATAAATTGGTTTTTTATTTAAAAAAAAAAAAGTAAAATCAAAAGCCTGGCTAGGAGTTTGGCCTAGTGGTAGAGTGCTTGCCTATCATGCACAAAGACCCAGGTTCAATTCCTCAGTACCTCATTAAAAAAAAAAAAGTGCTGCTGTGGCTCAAGTGGTAAAACTCTAGGCATGACAAAGCTCAAGGACAGTGCTTAGGCCCTGAGTTTAAGCCCCAAAACTGGCCAAAAAAAAAAAAAAAAAGAAAAAGAAAAAAAAAGCTTGTAATCCTAGCTACTTAGGAGGCTGAGATCTGAGGATCATGGTTTAAGGTGAGCCCAGACATGAAAGTCCACGAGATTCTCATCTCCAATTAACCACTAGGAGCTGGGAGTAGCACTGTGGCTCAGAGTGGTAAAGAGCTAGCCTGGAGCTAAACAACTCAGGAACAGTGCCCAGCCCAGAGTCCAAGCCCCACAATGGACAATAATAATAATAATAACAACAGTAATAATAATAATATATCCTTATTTCAAAAAAACACAAAAAACAAAAATAAAAAAACAAAAGCAAGCATGACTAATCAAGGGTAATAATTATTGCTCAATCAATGTTCAATGGGCCTTTCCACCAAATGGCAAATAATCAAATAACTATGTGAATATTATAAAAATTTTTTAAAAATGTAAAAGGTGTATGGAAAGTATTCTTTATAAACTACAGAGTAGAGAATCATAATGCGACTTTTGGTATTTATTTACTGTTACAAAAAAGCTGTAATGTATTCTGTATTACATCTTAAGTAATAGAAAAATTTTCTCAAATACTGGCATTTCATAAATGTAATATCTATATAACATTCCAGATTAGCAAATAGATTGAGATAGAAACAGAATGCAAAGACAATGACTATTAAAGAAATGTGGTCAGTAAATTATACCTCTCTTAACCACAGAGTACATCTTAACAGCTTTAAACCACGTAAAGTATATTTAAAAACTCAAGAGTAAGCAAAGAAAACTGGGCAGAGCCAAAGTGCATATTATAGTTTATATCCTCTGTTCATAATAACTCCTACAAAAGTATTCTTTCATATCTTATTGACACATCATTCTGACAAGGTATTTGTTTAAGAAGTAGATTATTAAAAGCCAAGTTAATAAAAATAACATAGCTATAACAGGAACATGAATAAGGAAAAATACAAAACATACATAAAGGACTTAACAGTTTGGACCTGCAATGTCTCAAACAGCAGCTGTTAAGCAAATGACACATGATTAATCCAAACTGAGAAGTGCAGAAATAAAAAAAAGAATAGATTACAAAGCTTCAGTAATATATTTTTGTGTGCATCTTCTAAAAATGTTTAAATTTTGTATGTGCTTTACCTGTACAGTTCTACTGTTAAGCTGATCTAATATAGTTCACATCAAAACATAAACCCTAAATACCATGAAAACTCTTTTTTTTTTTGCCAGTCTTGGGCTTGAGCTCAGGGCCTGAGCACTGTCCTTGGACTTTCTCAAGGCTAGAGCTCTACCACTTGAGCCTCAGCACCACTTCTGGCTTTTTTCTATGTATGGGGTACCGAGGAATCAAACCCGGCTCTTCGTGCATGCTAGGCAAGCACTCAACCACTAGGCCAAATTCCCAGCCCATCCATGAAAACTCTTAAAGTCATGAATTGAGTACAACATACTGTGGTAATTATTTCTATACTGAATATACATGAACATGTACATTTCCTACAGCTTTCATTAGACTTTTAGTGGGATCCAAACCCAGAAACCTTGAGAGCCTGTTTGGAGTCGAACAGGATGAGAAATTATTCTATTGCTGCTATCAGAGATTAGGACTAAGTACAATAACAATTCACTGTTCAATTTAAGACTAAAATTATCACGTCAAAAATTGTAAAAAGCAGCCAGGCGCAGTGGTTCACGCCTGTAATCCTAGCTATTCAGGAGGCTGAGACCTGAGGATCAAGGTTCAAAGCCAGCCTGGGCACAAAAGGACGTGAGACTCTTAACTCCAGTTAACTTCTAGAAAATGGTAAGTGGGGCTTGGCTCAAGGTAGCCAAGGTAGGGCGAAAGCCTTGAGCTGAAGAGCTCAGAGACAATGCCCAGAGACCAGGGGTAGGGCAGCAGCATTGAGCTGAAGAGCTCAGGGACAGTGCCCAGGCCAAGTTCAAGCCCCATGACCCATCAAAAAAATAAATAAAATTGTAAAAAGCATAAAACAACAGTTTATATTTTACCTTTCAATCTCAAAAGGAGAAAAAATAGACAAAATAATTTCAGTCTTTAATCATTAAATATTCATTACACAATTCCTCTACTTTTCTATAAATTTAAATTTTTTCATATTAAAATATTAGAACAAGTATTTATTGAGTAGTTACATCAGACATTAAGCTACTGCTTTGGGAAGAACACAAAATTTATGCTTATATAAAGATTAATGTGGTAGAAAAACATAGGATCAAAATATACAATGTGTAAATTCTGTTTTATTTTTGTTTTTTTGGTGCCAATCCTACAGCCTAAACTCAAGGCCTTGGGTGCTGTCTCTGAGCTCTTTTGCTCAATGATAATGCTCTACCACTTTAACCACAGTTCCAGATTTTGGTAGTTAATTGGAGATAAGAGTCTCAAGGACATTCCTGCTCACACTGGTTTTGAACCAGGATTCCCAGATCTTTCCTTCCTAAGTAGCTAGGATTACAGGCATGAGCCACTGGCACCTAGCACAATGTATAAATTCTGCAACAGAATTCTCATAATACTATTGCAACAAAGATGAATTTGGCTGAGAAAATAAAATGACAAAGTATTATGGTTTCAATATGAAATGCCCCAGAATCTTACGTTAAATTCCCTAGCTAGTGGCACTATTTCAGAAGATTCTCAAAACATTAGGATATGGAACCTAGCTAGAAGAAGTAGGTCAAAAGGGCCATGCCCTTTATGTCAGTACCATCTCACTGAATTCCGCTCTCTTCCTTGGTGCTTTCTGTCTACCAAGAAGTGAGCAGCCTAAACAGTTGAATATCCTCAACTATGCTAACAAAAATGGAAAGAATTTGTACTTTTTTTCTTTTCTTTTCTTGTCTTTTTTTTTTTCTTGCCAGTCCTGGGGCTTGAACTCACTGTCCTTGGGCTTTCCAGCAAGGCTGGCGGTTCTATCACTTGAGCCACAGCACACTTTCAGTTTTTCTATGTATGTGGTACCATGGAAATGAACCCGGGTGTTCGTGCATACTACGTAAGAACTCTACCACTAGGCCAAACTCCGGACCCAGAATTTGTACTTTCTATTTTATTAAATACATATATTAATCCTGAATACCTAAACAGCAGAATGGAGCTGTGGGCCACTAAATAAACAATAAATGAACTTAAATTTGTGAGATAAAATGCAGATGGCTAACTACAACCTGCAAAAGAAGATATAGGGCTGGAGCTGGAGTTTAGCCTAGTGGTAGAGGGCTTACCTAGCATGCACAAAGACCGGGGTTCGATTCCTCAGTACCACATACATAGCAAAAAGACAGAAATGGTGCTGTGGCTCAAGTGGTAGAGCTCTAGCCTTGAGAAAGCCCAAGGACAGTGCCCAGGCATTGAGTTCAAGGCCCAGGACTGGCAAAAAAATATCAATCTATCTATAGGTACATAGATAGATAGATATGGCTTAGGAAGAGCCAGGTCCTGCTCCATGTGCCCAGCAACAGTGCTTACCTTAGATTTATTCCCCAGCATGACAAAAAAATAAAAACAAAAAAGAATACAATAATATTTTATAATATGAAAATAGTTTTGTACAATCTTTTGTGAGGAAAAAATAACACTAATGTATTTGACTGTTAATACTTCATATAGAGAAAGTATTATCCAAGACAAAAATAAATCATGTTGCTAGTAGTGCATACTAAAATCTAATACAAAGGGCTAGCCTTTTGTATTTTTTTTTTTTAAATACTAACCTGTAAGAAGCCAAAGGTTCACGAAATTCCACACGATTGTTTTTCTTTACATTACTCTCGAGGGTGGTAGCTCTGAGAGGACTACGGGATTTCTCTTTTCGTGATTTAGAAGATTTGGAGGCTGGAACATTAATCCAAGAATCATCCAAGTATCTACCATCTGAAAGAAAAGGAATGTAGTATAAAACTTGACCTTGATTTGTCAAGTAGCTAAGAAAATAACTTCAGAAAGTGTTACTTCTTGCATCTCTAAGTAAGGAGCTGGAATACATTCAGGTTAAAGTATTGCAATCATTTAATTTATAAATTTATACTATTCTGAGCAACAAATACAAAACAAGCTATATCAGAGGGTAGGCTTGGTGGACTCATAAATCCCAGCTGTTCATGAGGCAGAGTAACCTCTGCCAAGGGATTTGATGGATTAAGGGTCAAAGCCAGCTAGAAAAGTCAACAGGGCCTGTTTTCATCAGTAATTTGGATATTATAGTAACACCTGTAATTCTAGCTACATGAGATACTGTAGGGAGGAGAAATGAGATTAGAAGCAGACCCTAGGCAAAAATATAAAATACTACCTGAAAAATAACTACAACAAAAAGGGGTTGGTATATGGCTCAAGTGGTAGAACTCCTGCCTAGCAAGCATGATGCCCAGCACCACTAAAAAAAGTTACACATAAAAGGGGCTGGGAGTTTGGCCTAGTGATAGAGTGCTTGCCTAAGACCTGGGTTCGATTCCTCAGTACCACATACATAGAAAAGAGCCAGAAGTGGTGCTGTGGCTCAAGTGGTAGAGTTCTAGCCTTGAGAAAGCCCAAGGACAGTGCTCAGGCCCTGAGCCAAAGTCCAAGATTGGCAAAAAAAAAAAGTTACACATAATATCTCTTGAAAATCACTCATTCAATTAAAAGTAAAACTGATAAGTTTTTTGTTGTTGTTTGCTTTTTGGTTTGTTTTTGTTTTTTTTGAAAGCACAGTTTAAGGGGGCTGGGAGTTTGGCCTGGTGTGCTTGCCTACCATGCACAAAGACCCCGGGGTTCGATTCCTCGGTACCACATACATAGAAAAAAGCCAAAGTGGTGCTGAGGCTCAAGTGGTAGAACTCTAGCCTTGAGAAAGTTCAAGGACAGTCAGTGCCAAGGCCCTGAGCTCAAGCCCAGGACTGGCAAAAAAAGAAAGAAAAGACAAGAAAATCACAAAATCACTGGGCACCAATGGCTAGCTACTCAGGAGGCTTGAGATCTGAGGATCATGGTTTGAAGCCAGGCAGAAAAAAAGTTGATGAGACTCTTATCTCCAATTAACCACTCAAAAACTGTTATGACTCAAAGTAATGGAGCACTAGCCTTGAGCAAAAAAGCTGGGGGAAGGGGAGAGCAGGGAGTTTGGCCTAGTGGTAGAGTGCTTGCCTAGCATTCACGAAGACCCGAGTTCAATTCCTCGGTAACACATACATAGAAAAAAGCTGGTAGAGGAGCCTTGAGAAAATCCAGGGACAGTGCTCAGGCCCTGAGCTCATGGCCACGACTGGGGGGGTTGGGGGGGAGCTCAGGGACAGCGCCCAGACCAAGTTCAAGCCCCACAATCGACAGACAAAAAAAAAAAAAAATCAAGTATGTGATAGGCAGCCAACTATTTACATTATTTACATGGTGTTAGTACTTTTACAAGTTAAAACTCTAAAATATACACATCTTGGGCCGGGAGTTTGGCCTAATGGTACAGTGCTCACCTAGCCCTGGGTGTGATTCCTTGATAGCACATACACAAAGCCGGAAGAAAGTAGTGTTGTGGCTTAAGTGGCAAGGCGCTAGCACCCCCCGGGTTGTGGGGCTTGAACTTTGGGCCTGGGTAACTGTTCCTGAGCTCTTCAGCTCAAGGCTACCCGCCCTACCTCTGGGCCTGGGTATAGTCCTTGGACTCTTCAGCTCAAGGTTACTGCCCTACCCCCGGAGCCACAGCCATTTTCTAGTGATTAATTGGAGTTAAGAGTCTCAGGTTCTTTAATGGGTCTTTAATGCCTGAGCTGTCTTTGAACCCAGATCCTCAGATCTCTGAGTAGCTGAGATTAGAGGCATAAGACACCTTGCCCAGCTTTACCTGCAGATTTTAAGAAATATGGGCCTGGAGCATGGCCTAGTGGTAGCATGATCCCCTAGCTTGCACTAAGCCCTGAGTTCGATTCCCCGGAACCACATACACAGAAAAAGCCAGAAATGGCGCTATGGCTCAAGTGGTAGTGTGCTAGCCTTGAGCAAAAAATGTCCAAGGACAGTGCCCAGGCCCTGAGTTCAAGCTCCAGGAATGGCAAAAAAAAAAAAAAAGAAGAAGAAGAAAGAAAGAGGGGGGGGGATAGGCTACATAATGTCAAAAGAAATATCAAAACTACAAACAAATGAAAACTTCCTGTCAAAGGTAATACAATAGTGCTATAGTATCTGATAAAAAAGACAGTGAACAGAGAGATCATGGAGAGCATGAGCTGCTTCATAGCTACTCAGTATAAAAGGAAAAAACTCAAATGCTGATAAAGTTTAGTTTCCAACAAGAAAAACAAACAAGTACATGGAAGGAACTATTTGAAAAAATCTGAATCAAAGCTAGCATCAAATATTCACACTTAATAGTTATATATTTGAGAGTCCCTTCATACATACCTTTTCTACTTATTTTTCGGGTAGCACTTATAGAAGATTTCTTGGCATCCATGACAGAATCAAACACAGCTGTACTTGTAGGAGCTACTTCTAATTTGTTTTCAATGTGCCTCAGCTAAAGTTCAAATAACATCACAAAACATTAGTTAATTCTGAAAACAGGTTACAGTGGTTTACAGTTATTGAAAGCTATACTGCCATAGTCATCAAAGTAGAAAAACTCAAATGTTTTCTTGTATAAATAGCTTTTTTTTTTTTCCTTCTCTGTTACAGGATTCACTATAAGTCTCGGCCTCCTGAGCAGCTAAGGTTTACAGACATGAGCCACTGCACCGAGCTCCTTTACTATTTCTGTATCAGTAATAGACTCTACACTGGTAGATCCTTACCATCCTTAGAGACTCTTAAGAAATGCCAATAGTTTTGAAAAATAACTATCAGGAATTAACTTGGCTCTAAGTGAAACTGAGGAATAAAAACTATTCCAACATTACAGATGTATATAGTCTGATATAGAAAAGAGATTGTAGGGGCCGGGAGTTTGGCCTAGTGGTTAAAGTGCTTGCCTAGCATGCATGAAGACCCAGGTTCGATTCCTCCGTACCACATACATAGAAAAAAAAGCCGGAAGTGGTGCTGAGGCTCAAGCGGAAGAGCTCTAGCCTTGAGAAAGTCCAAGGACAGTTTTCAGGCCCTGAGCTCAAGCCCAGGACTGGCAAAAAAAAGAAAAAAGAAAAGAGATTGTACATTCATTATTCATAAAGCCAAAATCTGACTTGACACTGAGACCAAATATAAATCCTTTACCTGATTCTAATAACTCAAGAGGCTGGGAAATAAAGATCACAAATTCTCTTATCTCCAACTAATCACAAACAAATAAAAAATTTAAAAGCAGAAGCGGAGCTCATGTGATAAAGTGCTAGTCTTAAAAGAGGCCAGGAGTTTGGGCTAGTGGTAGAGTGCTTGCCTAGCATGCATAAAGACCCGGGTTCGATTCCTTAGTACCACATACTTAGAAAAAGCCAGAAATGGTGCTGAGGCTCAAGTGGTAGAGTTCTAGCCTTGAGAAAAATCCAAGGACAGTCCTCAGGCCCTAAGCTCAAGCCCAGGACTGGCAAAAAAAAAAAAAAAAAGCACAGAGTTCAAGCCCCATTACCAATAAACACACACAAAAAAACCCCCAAAACTCAAACAATGAAGAAGCAGGTGATATGACTCCCTGTGACATACAAAATCAAATAGGCGTATCAGAAATGTAATGAATCCAGAACACAAATGAAAATAGGAGTATCTCCCTTTAAAGGACTATATGTCACTATGCAAAATTTAGATTCCTAATATCCAGACATGATTGGAAAGAATACAAATGGGAACAAGTTGCTCACATAGTCCTTCCATAGTATAACAAAAAATACCCAGTTACTACAGAAAGCAGAAGAGGTCACTCACAGTTCATTAAAGAAAAAGCTGATTCTTTCACTCCTCCCTTACAATAAGCGTTCTATATAGACACAAGCCAACCTCCTAAATTCATTCTCTGTTTAAATCCTCATTTCATCATACAAAATAAACACATGTATTAAAAATGAATCAGTATGTTATTTTAATCTTTTATATACCATTGTATTAGTGCTCCTGATTCCAAAAGTAGTGTCTCGTTTACATCTTTATTGCTTAAAAGTTGTACTTTATGTTCACTATATAACACATTTAACTTCTTGCCAAAATGTTTACCTTGATTCTACCTTTTAAAAAGAAAAATGCTAAAAGTCAGGTCATATGGCTCACGCCTATAATCCTAGCTACTCAGGAGGCTGAGATCTGAGAATCAAGGTTCAAAGCCAGCCCGAGCACAAAAGAACCTGACACTCTTATCTCCAATTAACCTTTAGAAAATGGGAAGTGGGGCTTGGCTCAAGGGTAAGGTGGTAGCCTTGAGTTGAAGAGCACAGGGACAACCCCCAGGCCCAGGGGTAGGGCAGTAGCCTTGAGCTGAAAAGTTCAGGGACAGTGCCCAGGC
Source organism: Megascapheus bottae (assembly GCF_031878675.1). Lineage (NCBI taxonomy): Eukaryota > Metazoa > Chordata > Mammalia > Rodentia > Geomyidae > Megascapheus > Megascapheus bottae. The sequence continues at coordinate 21,609,900 of NC_143518.1, forward strand.
CAAGTTCAAGTCCCAAGACCCACAAAAAAAAAAAAAAGTGCTAGAGAAAAATGCTTAATCAACCAAATCTTAAAAAGGTACCATTTCAAAACAGATAAATGTAAGCTAAAATTTCTTACAGCAGCCTTGGTCTGTGAAAGTGCATCCCACGATGTGGTTATATCTGCTGGGGAAAAAAAAAAAGTGGTATTTACAGAATTAGAACCTCTGAAGATCTCAGAATGAAAGTTTTAATATACTTCCAAATTGATTCTAAGTTTTGAGAACTACTATTATGTTGAATTATTCCTTAGCAAGTGCTTTATCATATTGAACCAAAATAGGTTTTTTTCTCCCTAACTTCCATGTTTTCCATGTTGTAAACCATACCAAAATATGATTTATAGTTTAATAAGTACCAATAGTATAGCATTAGTTCTTAGGACAACTGGACTGACATCTAAAATTAAGCAGTATCCTCAGTTTACATCAATAGGCTGAACATTAAAAAAAAAAAAAAAAAAAGCGGGGGGGGGGAGGGGAGCCCGGGAGTTCGGCCTAGTGGTAGAATGTTTGCCTAGCATGCACGAAGACTTGGGTTCAACTCCTCGGTACCACATACATAGCAAAAATCTGGAAGTGGTGCTGAGGCTCAAGTGGTGGAGCTCTAGTGTTGAGAAAGTCCAAGGACAGTGCTCAGGCCCTGAGCTCAAGCCCAGGACTGGCAAAAAAAAAAAAAAAAACACAACTAGTCTTGAGCTAGGTACCAATGGAGGCTGAGATCTGAGGATCATGGTTCAAAGCCAGACCAGGCACTAAAGTCTGTGAGACTCATCTCCAATTAACCATCAGAAAACCAGAAGTGGCACTGTGGTTCAAGTGGTAGAGCGCTAGCCTTGAGCTGAAGAGCCCAGGGACAGTGCCAGGCCCAGAGTTAAAGCCACAGGATGGACCCGCTCCCCCCCCCAAAAAAAAACCACTAAATGCTAGTCTTTTCTAAATGCCAGTTCTTGGGATTTAACTTTGAGCCAGGGCACTGTTTCTGAGTTTATTTTTGCTCAAGGCAAGCGTTCTACCACTTGAACCACAGCACCACTAAGCCAAACTCCCAGCCTCAATTTCCACTTTTTCTAAGTAGTTTATTGGAGAGCCTTAAGACATTCCTGCCCAGGCTGCAATCCCAACACATGCCCAGACTGGCCTCCAACTCCTGCTCCAGTTTCCCATGTGTTGGGATTACAGATGTACATTACCATATCCAACCAAATACAATATTTTTATTGTTTTATATTTAACACTATAATATGAACAAGATTAGAAAACGATTCCAGATTCCAATATACAGGTTGAAACAAATCTAATTTTTCAATTTCAGATAAAAGCCCGTCAAATAATTTAAGGTGACACCTTTTCTATGAGTTATCCTTTTCCAGGATTTTCATTTCCTCCAAACACTCCCCATGTGACATGAGTCCCAAATCAAACTCAGAAATCTTTTGCCAAGCAGGGTGCTGGTGGCTCACAACTGTAACCTTAGCTACTCAGGAGGCTGAGAGCTGAGGATCTCAGTTCAAAGCCAGCCTGAGCATAAAAGTCAGAGTCTTATCTCCAATTAACCACCAGAAAAACCAAAAACGGTATTGGATCAAATAGTAGAACACTAACCTTGAGCTGAAGAGCTCAGAGACAGTGCTCAGGCCCAGGTTCCAACCCCACAACTAACAAAAAAAACCAAAATCTTTTGCCTACATGTAATTCAATTTTTTGATCTCTCCATATCATACCTTAGCTACCTCTAATGTCTGATTTCCTAAGATAATAGGAATCTAAATTTTGCGAAGTGACATATAGTCCTTTAAAGGGAGATACTTCTAATGTATGATCTTTAATGTACATGTTCAATTAAAATAAAATTTGGGTATCTGTGTATAGGCTTATAATTACATCAGAAGCTATATTATATTAATTATTAAGATCACAATTTAGGGGAAAAATATAAAACTAATTTTACACATACTTATCCATTTTATTAAAAGATGCTTCCTTACAAAATAGCTTACCAAAGGATCCCTTTGAAGGTAAATATTCAGGGCCAGGAGTGTGACCTAGTGTTAGAGTGCTTGCCTAGCATGCACAAAGCTCTGGGTTTGACTCCTCAGTACCACATACACAGAAAAAGCCAGACTTAGTGCTATGGCTCTAAACTTGAAAAAAAAAAACCCAAGGATACTGCCCAGGACCTGAGTTCAAGCCCCAGGACTCACCCCCCCCCCAAAAAAAAAGAAGGAGGAGGAGGAGGAGGAGGTGGTTAGCTGGGTGCAGTGGTTCACACCTATAACCGTAGCTACTCAGGAGGCTGAGATCTGAGGACCACGATTCAAAGCCAACCCAGTCACTAAAGTCCTTTTTTTTTCTTTTTTTTTTTGCCAGTCCTGGGCTTAAGCTCAGGGCCTGAGTACTGTCCTTGGACTTTCTCAAGGCTAGCACTCTACCACTTGAGCCACAGCAACATTTCCGGCTTTTTCTCTGTATGTGGTACTGAGGAATCGAACCCAGGTCTTCGTGCATGCCAGGCAAGCACTCTACCACTAAGCCAAACTCCCGGCCCAGTCCATGAGACTTTTATCTCCAATTAACTACTAGAAACCGGTAGAGTGATAGCCTTGCTGAAGAACTCAAGGACAGCGTCCAGGTCCAGAGTTTAAGTCCACAACTGACCAAAAAAAAAGATTAAAAATTACTCTGTGTAGCCAAGCGCTGGTGGCTCACACCTGCAATCCTAGCTACTCAGGAGACTGAGATCTGCGGATCACAGTTCAAAGCCAATGACTTATCCACTTTTTTAATTGTCAGGGCAATGTATAGAGGGGTTACAGTTACATTCACCAGGTAGAAGATACATTACTTCTCACACAGTGATACCCCTTCTCATGTTTTTGTCCCCATTTCCTTCCCTCCACCTTCTCCCAATCATCTTATTTTACCCCTTCCCTTTCCTATTTCAAATAAACAAATAAACATATATACAATATACCAGGTAACAAAGTCAGATACAATAACAATATGAGATTAACCAAAGGGCAAATAAAGAGAAGAGAAATAACATAGTTCATTAAGAACAATAATCACACATGATAAAGCTCTTGTTTGCATTTCCTAGAGATACTTTCATTTACTCTCTTCTTTTTTTTTCTTCTGGTTGTGAGGCTTGAGCTCAGGGCCTGTCCCTAAGCATCTCTGTGCTCAAGGCTAGCACTCTACCACTTGAGGCACAGCACCACTTTTCTGTTTATGTGGTGTTGAGGAATCAAACCCAGAGCTTCATGCATGCTTGGCAAGCACTCTACCACTAAGCCATATTCACAAACTCTCCACTCTTTCTAAATCAAAATGTATGTATAATTTTCATTTACAGATTAACCCAGAACTTAATATATGAACCTAAAAGTTTTTTTTAGAGCAGGGTTAAAGTAAGAGAAATAGAAAAGGAGAACCATTCCCTATTCTCTATGCAGAAAGCAAGACTTCTAAGTTTAATTTTTAAAAACCATACCTTGAATAGTATCCTTGCTTTGAGAATTCCTTGGATTTCGTAAAGGCACCTCTTTTAATTTGCTGCTCCTCATTTTGCCAATTTACCTGTAATTATATCATCATTATTCACTAAATACCAGTACAATAGCATTAGCACAAAAATGTTCTGACATCATGATCTTCATGAAAATTATGAAAGAATTTTGTCACCTCTAAAATATACCTTTATGGGTTTGGGAGTTTGGCCTAGTGGTAGAGTGCTTGCCCTAGTATACATGAAGACCCAAGTTTGATTCCTTGGTACCACATACACAGAGAAAGCTGAAAAAGGTGCCTTGGTCAAGTGGTACAGTTCTAGCCTTGAGAAAGCCCAAGGACAGTGCTCAGGCCCTGAGTTCAAGCCCCAGGACTGGCAAAAAAAAAAATAGATACCAAGAGATAGATCTTTATATGCTCATAAGTATTCCATAATCCAATAATTTTTATTTTTCTTTAGAAAACTCAGCAAAAATAATAATTATTAAAAATTAGGGGCCAGGAGTTTTGCCTAGTGGTAGAGTGCTTGCCTCGCATGCACAAAGACCAGGGTTCAATTTCTTGGTTCTACATACATATAAAAAGCTGGAAGTAAGGGGGGGAAATAAGATGATTGAGAGGGAAGAGGAGGGAAATGGGGACAAAAGCATAAGAAGGGTTAATCAATGTATGAGAAGTAATGCACCTACTACCTGGTGAATGTAACTGTAAACCCCTCTATCCATTATCCCGAAAATAAAAAATTCATAGAGCTCAAATTATAGAGCTCTAGCCTTGAGAACCCAAGGACAGTGCTCAGGCTCTGAGTGCAAGCCCCAGGACTAGCACAAAAAATATATATATATATATATATGTATATATACATATATATGTACATATATGTACATATATACATATATACATATATGTATATACATATATATATGTATATACATATATATATGTATATAATTAGCTGGTGGAGACAAAAACATAAAAAGGGATATCAATGTGTGAAAAGTAATGCATCTACTATCTGGTGAATGTAACTGTAACCCTTCCATACATTACCTCAATAATAAAAAATAAAATGGAAAAAAATTAGCCAGGTGCTGGTTGCTCATGCCTGAAATCTCCAATAACCACCAGAAAACCAGAAGTGGTGCTGAGGCTCAAGAGGTAGAGTGCTAGCCTTGAGCTAAAGAGCTCAGGGACAGTGCCCAGGCTCAAAGTTCAAGCCCCACAACCAAAAAAAACAAAAAAAAAAAATATATATATATATATAAATTATATTGTGACTATTTCATAGTACAATGCCATCAGGATGGCTACTATTTAAAACACATACACAAAAAGTACCAGCAAAAATGTGGAAAAATTAGAGCTTTATAATGGTGGGAACTTACAAACAAACAATCAAGACAGGCACTGGTGGTTCATGCCCTTAATCTTAGCAACCAGGAAGTTGAAATTCAAAAGACTGAAGTTCCAACCCAGGAAGACAGAAAAGTCTATGAGACTCCATCTCTAATTAACAACAAAAGGCTAGTCTGGAGATGTAGGTCAGGTAGTAGAGTGCCAACCATGAGTAAAGAGGCTGAGTAAAAGCAGAGGGCACACTGAGTTTAAGCGCTGGCACTGGAGTGGGATGAGGGAAGTCAGTCTCCTATGTAGCCAGGATTATAGACATAAACCACAGGAGCCTGGTTACTCTTACTATCTTCACAGTATAAATCTCAACATGCAAAATGCCTTTTTCTAGCAATTGCAAGTATCAACAAGTCAATCACATTAAAGTCATTCAACATCACTACTTGCAGTATAAAAAAACTACTTTCTCAGACAACTGTATTAAGAAACCTCATAGTCAATTTGATTCTATAGCTACATAGAAATTTGAAATTATTTCTTGGACATTTTGACTGTCTTTTGCTTATAAAACTATTCAAGTAGATGGACAAAAATGAATGACCATTGACTTTCTGTCCACTTGTCTTTATATTTCTAAAAGTTAACCTTTCCTCCTCTACCACAACCACTACAATAACAATAAAAAGTTAACTTTTCAGTAATATATTATTTTGTGTAGAAAAGCTCAAAGTTGTTGTCAGTGTAGATTTTATATTCAATCAGTAAAACATTACCTTTGTCCCTAGAAAAATGTTTTAGTATTCAATTCTATTTTGTATGATTTATCTTACTTTATTGCATCTGTCCTATTCTTTTAACTGAGGAATATAACAATGTGGACAGAGAATATATGTATGATTATAACAAAGGATGTATTAATTCCATTGGAGAATATCTGTTTAGGTTCCCAGG